>NW_024349799.1:11665654-11696675 GCF_902729225.1 Pteropus medius | reverse complement strand
CACTTTTCCTAGTTTCTCTTTCCATAGGGAAAGATTTTTCCTCTCTCAGAGTTTTAGGTGCCTCAAACTCTCAGAGTTTTGGCTGCTGTTGCTGCTTCTACTATCCAGCTTTGGGGCTAGGGCGTGCTTTGGGGTAGGGCTGGGAGAGGAATTAAAACAAAACAGCATTTCTTCCAGTCTCTCTGTCCTAAAAGGGTTCCCTCCCCTGACCTCTCATGAAAAATAGGGAGTTTCTTTTGGAGTTTTTTCTGTTTACACCTGCTCTGTAGTTCTGGGATTTGGGCTACCTGAGTTATGGCTGGAAAATACGTGAGGAAAAAATAAATCAGGAGTCTTACCACCACCATATTCATCTTACATCAAGATTTTTATTTGTTTTGTTTTTTTTTTTTAACTTTGAGTTTTAATTTTCCTCCCAATTTTTCTGCTACTGTTTACTGTTCAGAGTCCTAAGATTGTTGCTTTATGTGTTCTGTCCAGAGTTTTTCTTTATAATCAGTGGAAGAGAGAAGCGTAGTATACTGATTTCATCTTAACCTGACCCAGAAGCCTTCCTCGGTTTTTGATCTTGGCATCTAATTTAAAAAATTGTAAGTCTGTCTAAAGCTGCATCCGGAATGCTAGTTGGAGACCTCTGCTTTAAAAACACATTTGAAATTGTACTTTTTCCTTTGAATACAGCAGGCCTAATAATGTAGCTTCATTCAATGTCATTTTGTTATAACGTTGATGAGATGCATTGCTGATATTAACCCTGTTTATTTCAATTAGCCTATGGTAAAATTGGTTTCGTTATACATCTTGTCACTTAAAGTCTCCGAACCTGTTGACAACATTAAGTGAGGACTGACTTCATTCAAATTCTTAACCAGAGGTTCTTTGTACCCATGCCAGTTTTTCTAGGCGAAAAGAGAGCAGAATACAAATTTATTCTTTCTCTGGTCAGAGTAAGCCTCTATATACTTGTGATAATAATAACAGTGATTATAATTACATTAATAGACATAATAATAATAATTATTGGTAAAGAGCATGAACTCTGGAGCCAGGCTGCCTGCGTTCAGATCCCAACTCTGCCTCTTACTAGCTGTGGGACTTTAACCCTGAATGACTTAGACTTCCCGCGCCTCAGTTTCCTTACCTGTACAATTGGAATGAAAATTGTATCTCCTTCTGAGGCGGTTGTGAGGGTTCAATGAATCCATGTGTATAGAGTGCTTAGATCAGGCAAAGGAAGAGCTACAAAGCATTTGCTTGAGTAATAATCTAATGGCTAACATTTTTAGGCACTTCACCTTCAGACTAAACCAGCTTATCTCCCTTGTTCAGATAAGGCAGCTGAGACCTCAGAGGCAAATGGCTTGTTTGAGTCCATCTGGCTTGCAGATCTCAAAATTAGGGAGATGTGAGTGGCTAGGCACAGGCTCAGGGAGGATCTGGCTGGTGATCAAGCAGAGAGCAGTGGCTTGAAGCTCCGAACAGTGTCTAGCCTGAGCAAGAAGAGATGTGACCCAGGGGAATGAATGCGAGAAAAAAATAGCCTGAAGAGAAAGGCCACAGAAATAGAAGGGGAAGCCTGGTAATTGAATGGCCCCAAAAAGACAAGATCAATATTTTACTGCCAGTGAAATAACCAGTTTCCCTGGCAGCCAGCTCCATGGCCCAGCTGTGTGGCTCAGTGACAACAGCTGCTCACGCAATCCCTGCCAGGCCCAGTGTGCCCAACACTCCTGGCCGAGGAGCCGAGCTCAGCTCCAGGGGCGGCCCAGCCATGCGTGGTGCATAAACTGCCGGGTGGGCCTCCAGCGCCTGTGGCCCCAGTTGACCATAAAGACCACATGTAGGTGGTTATTTGCTGAACTCGCTGTGTGACCTTGAGCAAGCCCACCCCTCTCTGAGACTTGGCCTCCCTGTCTATAAAATGAAGATCTGGGTCAGCAAAAGGTTATCTAATGTCCAGGAAGGTTGAGGCTCTTGGTGATCAGGGTCAGGGGTTCCAGCTATAGGAGGTAAAAGTCCTTTGATACACAGAGTACAAGGGATTGAAACTACAGTGTGGTGTAGACAACCCAGTAAGAGCCTGCCTCTGCAGGAAGGCAGCAGAGTGCAGAGAGCAAGGCAGAGTTACCACTACAGTGACTCTCTAAATGTCTAACGTCTCTGAGCCTCCGTCTCCTCAGCTATAAAATGGGAGACTCATAGTCACTACTATTAAGGCTGTTGTGAGGATTAGGTAGGACTAACTATGGCCAGAGTTGAGCACCACGCTGTAGTCTATGGCAAGCCCTCAGTGAACTCAGCAAGGATTTTAATACTTCCCTATATAAGCTATGCTATTGTTTATTTTTAAAAACCATTAAGCCTATAAATATGGTACTTATTGTTATAATAATTTTATAATGACCCTGCCTGTTTTCTTCTTCAGCAGTTGACATGGCACTTTCATACCCACTACTTTCTGGGACCTCTGCTCTTTAGAGAGCCCTGTGAGAGTCTCCTGTGCCACAGCTCAGGGCATTCCAGGGACTTTGCAGTGGCCTTCAGAACTCCATCTATCTGCCATCATCAAGTTCCTCTGCACCTCAGAGGAACTTGGGGGATAGACAGGCCCCACCGGTATTTCCCAGCCCCAGCGGGTCATAGGCCCCGTGGATTACAGACCAAATCCACAGGCTTCTGCCTCTTAGGTGGAAATGAGGTTAGGGCTCCTCATCGGCCATTCAACATTCAGTGGCTCCGCCTTTGGCTTGCATCAGAGATAATTGAGGCATAGCCCCTGACCTTGGAGAGGATTGTAGGGGTGAGTGCCAGGAGGCTGGGGGGTACAGGATGCCCCAGCCCATCCCTACATACATAGACTCCCTACAATGTCAGTGATGAGAGGACAGGAGGAGAGGAGGCGGGGTGCAGCTGGGGTAGTGGGTAAAGCCCTGCAGGTGGCACCTGGGCGTTGCTATTCTCAGAAGCCACATCATTGCCTGGCAGTGCCAGAGGCGGCCTTGGAGTGGGAGGGCAGCTGCAATGCTGAGGATATTCTGGCTGAGGCAGGAGCTGGCAGAAAGTCATCTTTTTCCTTCACTGGAATTCCTCAGGCCTTTCCCCAGAACCCACTAGGTACTAGGTTTCAGGGGTCACCCCTCAACCCTGGACTCACACCCGAGTGGACAAACAGTGTAACCAGCTCAGGGAGGGAGGAGAGATGCTCGTGTGAGGTCTGTCCTTGCTCACGCTCATCTTCCAAAGCCCACTAGATACATCTCCATACTGCCAGGCCACTGGCAATGACCAGGACTTCAGACCCCTGCTGCCACTGCCACACTGGAAGTGTCCCATGGGCATGTAGGAAACATGGTCCTTACAAATAGATGGATCCTCCAGCATCTCTTGGGTTCAGAGCAGGTGGTGGGGGTGTGGGCTGGAGGGTGTCTGCCATGACAGTATTAACAAGAATAGCGACAGGAATCCCCTTCCTACATGCTGTGCTCTACAGTTTCCAACATGCTTTTATCTCTATCACCCGCAACCCAGCCCAAATGAACTCTGGGAGAGAGTCCATCCTTACTCCACTGTACTTTAAGTACTGATGATGGTGGCTGCCTGGCGGAGGGGAAGTGCCTGAGGATTAGTGTGTGTGCATGTATGTATATGTGGCTGTTTGTGTGTGTGTCTGTGTGACCATGTGTGTGGTTAGCCATCAGCCCCCAGCAGAGTGCCCAGCATGAAAGAAGTGCTTGTCGAGTGAATGAGTGAATGCGTGAATGCATGAATGAATGCTCGCATGTGTGCTGTGGAGGGGTTGCCACGAAGTTACAGGTTGATTTAGAAGCAGGCTTCTGGAAGAAATATCAAGAAGTTGAATTTCAGGCACTGGAAACTGTAGGAGAAAAATTGGTTCCAATTAATTAGAAAAGATAGTTCTGACAAAGTTGACTGTTTCCAAAATACTCAGAGCTCGGAAGTTTGAAGTCAGTTGCTCTGATTAAAGAATTAATTACCACATCATTACAGAGAACATTTTGGCAACTGTTATTATCAAAAGCCTTAAAAACTTAGGTGTTTTGGAGAACCATTTATACTCATTTACTCCACAAATATTTATGAAGCTTCTACTGTGTACCTACCAGTCAAGATATAAATTACTAGGTACACAGTGGTGATTAAAACAGACGTGATCCTTGCCCTCAAGGAGCTTATTTTCTAGAGGGGAAGATACAAATTAATTGTAATTCTACATTACAACAAATGATCTGAAGGGAAAGTACAGGGTGCTGCGAAACAGGGTATTAGCAGGATGGGTCCTAATTAGATGGGAGTGGTCAGGACATACTTGTCTGGTGGAGAAACATTTAATAGAGGCCAAATGGAGACCCGAAGGATGAATACATGTTGTCACATGATGAACGAGGAGGATACGCATTTGAAATATCGAGAATAGCATGTGCAAAGGCCCTGAAGCAGAAAAGAGCTTGGTTAGCTTAAGGAGCTGACTGAGACCAGTGTGGCTGAAATGCAGTGAGTGACAGAAAGAGTGGAAGGAGATGGGGCTGGAGAGGCCAGATCGGGTAGGGCCTTGTCGCCCATGTTACAGAGTTGCCTGTGTGTAGTGGACAGTCACTGGAAGATTTTAAGCAGGGGAGCAGGTGATCCAGTTGAAGAGGAGAATGAATCGGAGGGGGCTGAAAGTGGAAGAAAGTGGATGAATTAGAAGGTACGCATAGTCAGGGAGGGAGAAGATGGTGGCTGTGACCAAGTGGGATTCCAGGGGTGATGTGGAAGGGAAAGTAGCTTTGGGATACAGTATTTAGATACGGATTGGATGTGGAAGAGAGGAAACACTCCCAATGATGCTGACATAATTGTTTCCTCCTTGTAGACAAAGGGGAATTTGACCAAAGGTTCTCAGAACGACAGAATACCAAAATAAATACATAAATAAGTGGTTAATTTATTCTCTTTTCTAGAGTTTCTGCAGTGAGTTTATATTATTTTAACGTTAAGTTAAAAAATCAGAGCATTTGCTTTCCATGGGCCAGTCTTTGTGGGAAGGACTTGGAGGGGACGACTGACCCAGATTGTGTTCTGAACACTGCAGTGTTGGTGTTGCTTTTCCTCACTGACTGACAGGAGGATAAAGTGCACCCCCGCCCTACCAGCTGGGGCTGGCACTGACCCCAGGTTGGCATGGAGGGGAGAGGGCTAGGAAGGGACCACAGGAGGTTACTTAGCTCAGCTGACGAGCTAAGTAACCCTATCCCTCCATCCGCCCCAGGCTCCTGGCCAGGCTGCCAGCCTCACCCCAGCTCCGTGAACCCTCTGGGGCATTTCTGGGGAGCTTATACCTGTCACATCTTTCTTCCCACAGGTGGAAAAACTTGTAAAATATCTGGATCCCAATGACCTGGGGAGAATCAACTTTAAGGACTTTTGCCGGGGGGTGTTCGCCATGAAAGGTAAGGCTTTCTGGGGGAAGAGGTCCAGGGGCTCTCAGGATCTTGTCCAGCTGGGGAGACTGGCATGACTTGGGTTTCAGCTCCGAGTCCTTCCTGTGGGGGTCCCAGGAGCTCACGATGTTTCCAGACGCGGCTCTGCATGGAGCCTGAGGGGAAGAATCTTGGGCTCACAGCCGTGAAGGGGCTGTGGGCGGCTCTGACCCTCTGCATGGAGGCCCACACCAGAGTCAGACATCGCTGCCCTTCCCATTGCCTGTCTCCCTCTTTGCTTTCCTTTTTTCCCTCTCTCTCTCCTCCTCCTAAGGAGGTCATCTCTTTCTAGAAGACCAGCTCTTGAAGAGTTTCCCAGGACATGGGACTTGCGGTTTTAAAACCTGGACAGAGCTGGTCACTCTGTCCCTCTGCCTCCCTTCTAAGTTTCCTTCATTTGTTTCCTACCCCCTCTCCTCCTCTAAACTTCTCCGGTTCCTTCATTTCCTCTCTGCCCCTTCCCTCTAAGGGGGCAATATAAAATCCCTCTCCCCCCTACCCCCAATTCAAAGGCCTCCTGTGAGAGACCCCAGGAATATGGTCTCAGATTATGGCCACTCTCACTACCAAATTGTTTGTCTGGAGAAAGTAGCTCAGGCTGCCAGCAGGTGGACTTGCTAAGGCTGCTCCCCTGGCTGTGAAGGGAACACAGTTTACTAGGAGTCCTGAGGCCTTCCTGTTATGCATGAAAGAACACACGTTTTCCTGTCTGTGTGGCTCAGAGCAGGATGGATCCTTCTCTGTGAGGTACCCCAAGTTCTGGGAGGGCAGGAAGGAAATAGGAATCACTGCCATAGAGGTGAAGGGCAAAATGCCAAGTGAGCTGAGAGGTTGGGGGACTGCACAATGAATGTTCGTGAATGGAGTTGACTCTATGGGGCCATCACTAACTGCACCTGTCCTGTGCTCATGCCACGAGCTTTGCAGGTTTGACTTCCTTCGTCCAATATGATTTGGGGGTATTGGCTCAGGGACGGAGGAGGGAGGCTACCTGTATAACTGAGTCAGAAGGAGGTAGAGCCACCCTGAGGGTGACCCTATCCCAGATGTTCTGGAGTTTGCAGTGCTACAGAGGGCCTCAGCCTCAGGGTAATGTGTGCATTTGGAGTCACTTTGAGCAGGAAGTATTGTCCTATATCCCTTCCTCCAGGAAGGCCTCCTTGATTCCCTTTGCCCCCAGCCTGCCCTCCTCATTTGTGAGTCTCTTTTCTGTGTGTTCCTTGTTGGGGTTTGTTCCAGCGGAAGAACATCTGGAGAGCAAGCGCCGGTCTCAGCTCTCTCCACAGAGCCGGCTTCTCCATCTCTGCCTCTGAATGATCAGCTGGTCCCCTGGAAACGCGGGCAACCTGCCTTCCCATGGCCCTTCCCTCCCAAGGCCTGGGAATCAGAAGCAAAGCTGCTGTGGCGGGCCGAGGCTGTGGTCCTCCACTGTCTGTCTGTTCATCCACAGGGTGTGAGGAGCTGCTGAAGGATGTGCTGTCCGTGGAGAGTGTAGGGACGCTGCCCTGCGCACCGGAGATCCCAGACTGTGTGGAGCAGGTAACAGGGGGCGGCCTCAGGCCCCTCCTCTCTCAGGAGGGATGGGGGCACCCGCTGCGGCCCCCCTTGCCCTTCTTGGTTGTTTTGTCTTGGCTTCACATTTTTGGCATCTGGGGGCTTCAGAGCCTCCTCTGAGAACCCTTTGGCTTTAAAGTCAGGAAATAGACTTTGGAACCAGAGCGGTGAAGTCCCTTGGGAAGCCACAGCAGAGAGTGTAGGGACTGGGTGTCCTCCCTCCATGGTACCAAAGAGAAACTGAGCCTAGAGGAGGAAAATGACAGGCAGGCAGGACGACAATATTTTTCTTTTCCTTTCTGCCACACCACCAATGGAGCTTTAGATATGTAGGTCCTGTGTTTTTTTTTTCCAAACAACGACCACCAGTTCCCCAATTCAATTCGATTCTGACACTAACCACCCAGAGTTAGTACAGACCCAGGGTCAAGGACTCAGTCCCACAAGACTGCCTGTCTTGCGGGCAACCACAAACAGGGCGCTCAAGCTACCTGTAGGTATCTCTGCTAGCTGACTACAAAGGTGGGAGTTCCTGTGACCCTCCTCAGGTTCTGTAATTCACTGGGCTAACTCAGAACTTAGGAAAACACTGTATTTATTCACAAGTGAACTCAAAAAGAATCTGGAGGTTTTAGCTAGAAATAAATGATAAAGATTTATTCAAGGGTCTCGGGGTTCGCACACTGTAAACACAGCTAGGCAATACCTAGAAGTGTTCCAAAGAAGAAAGAAAAGCTGAGTTCTTACAGTAAAAATTACATTCGTAAGAATCAGTCTTGCAGTTTTAGCCTCTGACTGAGTCCAAGATGGTAATCCTCAGGGGTCCCCAACCCTCGGGCTGTGGACTGGTACCGGTCCATGGCCTGTTAGGAACTGGGCCACACAGCAGGAGGCGAGCGAGCGAAGTTTCATTTGTATTTACAGCCTCTCCCCAGAGCTAGCATCACTACCTCAGCTCCACCTCAGATCATCAGGCATTAGATTCTCATAGGAGCACCGGTCCCTGGTGCTGAAGAGGTTGGGGACCACTGCTCTAGATGACCAGTAGTATGAATAATGGATACAGGTGGTCCGGGTAGGTAAACATTCTTTCCTTAGCCTTTTAGGGGGTAACCAGGGAGTTATCTGAAGGTTTGATATATTTCTAGGCATTGATGCAGAATTAGAAAGTTCACAAGTTTAAGTTCCCAAGCTAGTGAAAACAAGAGTAGAATTATTTCCTCATTCTTTAATCTACTTGATTTTATTAATTTAGCAGCTTCACTGCAGTGACTCTATTATGTTTTCTTCACTCTTCCCCATTATGATTATCAGTTTGTTATAAAGGACAGAACTGCAGCCACATGGGAAAGATGCCCTCCAAAGGGCCGGGTTTGGAGGCGGGGTTGATAGAGATTTCATGCCTTCTCCAGGCACACTACCCTCCCAGCACAGCGACGTGCTCACCAGCCCGCTCACCAGCCCGCGTCTCCGCATCTCTTGTTTGAGAGTTTTTATAACCCAGTCTCCAGCCCCTCTCACCTCCCAGAGGTGGGAGGCTGGGGCTGAGAGTTCTTACCTCCTAATCATGAGTTTGATCTTTCTGGTGACCAGCCTACCCTGAGGCTCTCTAGAGCCCCACCCCGAGTCACCTCAATAGTGTGAACTCAGGAGTGTTTGGAAGGGGCTCCTTGTGAACAAGCAAAGGCACTCCTCTCATTGGGGAAGTTCCAAGGGCTTCAGAAACTCAGTGCCAGGAAGTGAGGCAAGGACCACAGTCACCATGGCTCTGCTTTTACTGTTACCATCGCCTAATGGTTTGTTTTGTATAGAACTTTGTACTGTTTTTCCAAACACTGGAGCTTTACCCTACAGAGAAACATGCTTTAAGATGTGAGAAAACAGACTGCCGATACCTGAGGATTCCCTGCCTCCTTATGCTGTGTCCTGAAGTATTAGAAAGTGGTGCTGAAGTTGCAAATGCTCCTTAACTTATGATGGGGTTCCATGCCCCCGGTACCCAGGTCGTGTCTCTGCAGCCATGGGTTGTTTTTGGGGCCCCCACTCGAGCCATCCACACTTCTAGAGAAGATGGCTTGTGGGGAAGAGGTGAGAAATAGGCACAGAAGAGTTGGCCTGTTTTTAAAGCGACAGCGTTTTTCCACACACAAAATCTGGAGGTTATAGTAAAGCAAAGATCATGTCAGTCGAATTGCAGCAACCCCAGGACCCCTCTCATTTCCTCTCTCTCGGGATTTACACACAAGTAGGTTTTCGTTTCCTGTGGTGAACTCTTTCCTGCCCTCCACGCAGGTCTGGCCCTTACAGGTGGCCAGAGCCCAGCAAGATAATGATTGATTGCCAGACACAGTGCGGAGCCTGTTCGTGAGTGCCTGGTAGTGCAGCTTGGCTGATCTGGGCTCTATTTCTCACGATGGGCCCCCGTGTGCTGGCAGGAGGGTGAAGGGGGACAGTTCGGAAGCCGGCCTGCTGGGCCCTTGAGCTCCTGTGCTGATGGGTCTTAAAGGCCTAGAGGCCTCAGGCCCTGTAATATGAATGAATCTCCTTCCTGCCTCAGGCTCTGTGTTCCATTTGGCTAAAGGCCAGGAAGGGCAAGACCACAGCCCCTCAGGTGTGGGAAGTTGAGGGGGCCAGCCTGGGACAGGTTCTAATCCTCTAGGCCAGGCCTTCAGTGCCCTGCTGTGTTCCAGCTGTCCCCTAGGGGTCAGCTTAAGACTGATGAGAGTTCGGATCACTACTCAGGTGCTGCTAGGGGATGAAAAGAGAGGAGTGGCTTGGGGACTATGCAGGGACGACACCTGATGGAAAGGCACCAGCTCGCCCATCTTCCCCTTCTGCCCTCAGGTTGGGGTGATAACCTTTGATGTCGCCACTTGATGAGGGTTATAATTAAAACAGTGAAATACTTTAGTGTTGGCTGGTGGTAAACAGTTGCAAACCTGGCATCCTAAAGCACCTCACCCTTCCTGCCCCTCTCTCAGGCTCCAGGAACCCACTCTGGGCTGACAGAGGCTCTCAGCCTGCTGTCCAGACTTGCAGGCCAATGACAGTCCATCTGGGGCTGGTGGCACCTGTGATACACTGATTCTTGAACTTACTAGATGTCACCCTGCCTGTGTCCTCAGAGCCTGTGGCGCCTTAGCACAAAAAGCCTCATTCAGGGCTTAGTAAACCCAACTGTTGGGCAGGTTTCCTGACGCAGGGTATTTGAGATTGGTCAGAGGGAATATTGGTGTCTCCAGTGTCCACAGTTTGAGCCTGAGGTCTCAGGAAGTGCCCTGGGGGTCCCTCTTGAGGCTGGCCTGCTGAGGGCCTGCCCACTGTTCTTCCATTTTTTTCACAGCCCCCAACCTATATGGTGTAGGAGTCTCTGTGGGGGTCTGGGCAGGTACAGAGAGCCTGACCCCAGATTTCAAAGGCTAGGGGGCAATGAGATGAAACCTAACCCCACAAGCTCTGTAAGATCCTGGGCTCTTGGTAATTCTTCCACATGGGCTGATTAATAGGGAACCCCATAGGACAAATAAGGCATCAGGCCACCTGCTTCTCCTGTGTAACAGCCATCTCAGCAAATGGTGTCACCATCCATCCAGTCCCCAAGCTAGAAAGTTATCCTTGATGCTTCAACATCCAGCTGACCTCTAGCCCCCTGGTCCCTACTCACCCCTGTCCCTCTTCCACTGCCACCTACTGGCTCTCTTTATGGTCTCAAGCATTTCTCTCTCCAGACCCTCATTCCATAGTTGCTTCAGGATCTTCCAAAGGAGCTACCCTGATTGTGTCACTAACCCCCACCCTTTCTGTGGCCCCTCATCACCAATAGGATATAATCTGCCATCATCTCCTACCTGCTTATCCAGCCTCATCTCTCACCATAGCACACCTCACACCCCGGAATTTGTGACACCCATCTGCTCCTCTGAGACTTTGTACAAGTTGTAATTTTCCTGGGATGTCCTCTACCCACTGTCCCTGGGCTAACTTCTGCTCATCATTTAAGACTTACATAGGCACCTTCCCCTCCAGGAAGCCTTCCCGGTTCCTTCTGCCTCAACCTGCCCTCTACCCTGGAAGAAGACTTGCGCTGAGCTTCCGTGGGGCCCTGTGCCCTCTATCACTGCCTTAACCTCATCCCCCAGGATGGCCCCATGTTCCCTGCACAGTGACATCAGTGGCGGCAGGGCTCAAGCTGAGCTTGCCTTCTCGTACCCAGCACAGCACCCACGGTGAGCCTCCTTATCCATGCTCCACAGAGCATTTCTCTAAGTATTTCTAGGAGGAGAAATCTAGACATGGACTTGTATTGAAAGGTATACAGATTTTGCGTATTTTTAAATATCATTTTAATAGATGGGGCCAAAATTTTCCTCGTACTAATCGTGTCATTCAATAGTGTATAAGAATGCCCCTTTTCTCACCCCTTCACCAACCCTGGAAATTCTCCATCTACCTACAGGTCTCCCTTCTACTCTTCTCCCCTCCCTTTTCCAGTCTGGTGAACCTGAGGGAGGGAAACTCATTCTCACTTTCGTATGTGTTGCTGTTTACTAGTGAAGTAGATGTTTCCTGTCTTCACTGGACCTTTGCAGTTCTTTTATGAATTGCCTATTCGGTCTTTGCCCATTTTCTGTTGGGTTGTTTGTCTTCTCCTTATTGATTTATAAGAAACATATCTATTCTGACTGTCAATCTTTATGCATTTTGCTTGTATTTTAATCTTGGTTTTGGTGTTTTTTATTATACAGAATTTAAAACTTCCAGTGTAATCATTATCAATCTTTTTAGGCCATCTACCTGTTCTGTGTTATTTTGTGCCTTCCCTACCTCAAGGCTAAACACATATGCTCCTATATATTTTTTTCAAATACTTTTAAACAAAGAGTGTTTATGGTTAGCTCTTTGATTCACCTCGAGCATGTTTTTGCTTTTGGTGAGGACAATAGCTGGCATTATTATTTTCCACATGTTGCCACCTGTTCAAGTTTCTACTGTAACCTTTTTCCCCAGTCATGTGAAATTTCACTCCTTTACCATCTGCTCATGTTTCCTTGCAAACATGGGTCTCTTTCTGGACTCTAGTCTGTTGTGTTGATCTATTTTTCTACCTACTTCTAAGCCCAAACCACAGTTTCAGTTACTCTTGCGTTTATAGTTTGATGTCTGATAGAGAAAGCCTCCTTCATCATTTTTTATTTAAATTTTCTTTTTATTATTCTTACATGTTTTCTCTTCCAGAAGTCTTTTTTTTTTTTTTTTTGGTTAAATTTGATTAAAAATCCTGCTAGAGTTTTTCTTTGAAATTTGTCCATCGATTGAAGGGAATTGGCTTCTTTGCAATATTGAGTTCTCTCATCCAGGAACACAATATATCTCTTCATTTATTCTGGCCTTACTTTATGCCCTTCAGAAAAGTCTTATGATTTTTCTCAAATAGGTTCTGCACATTTCTTAATAGAGTGACCGTCTTTTAGAGTTTCTGTTGCTGTTGTGTGTAGGATCTTTTTGCCGTGATATTTTCTAATTAGTTACAGCTAGTGTATAGAACAGATTTTTTTTTTGGTGTTGATCTTGTCATGACAACCTTACTAAACTCCCTTATTAGTTCTAGTATTTCATTTACGTACTATTTTCCAGCCCACTTAATCTACATAACAATGTAGCTGTATTATTTTTCTGCATGAATTCAAATGGCTACATAATATTTCATCACATGAAGACAACCAGATTTACTTACCAGTTCGTTATTGTTGGGCATATACATTCTTTAACCTGATTTTGTGATTAGCAAAAGCAGTATGATCATCATTCTTGTAGCGAGATTGTTCCCCATAGCAGCAATTGTTGCTTTAGAATAAGTCAGAGGCTGGCAAATTACAGTTCCCATGGGCCAAATCTAGCAGCCTGTTTTTATAAATAAGGTTTTATTGGAACACAGCCACACTCGTTTGCTCACCTCTTGACTGTGGCTGCTTTCACATTACAATGGCAGAGCTGAGTGGCTGCCACAAAGATTTATGGTCCTCAAAGCCTAATATATTTACTGTTTGCCCTTTACAGAAAAAGTTTGCCAACCTTTAGGATAGATTCTGGTAGGTGGAAAATGTTTTATACAAAAAAAAAAAAAAATGCAAATCTTAAAATTTCTGATACATCTGCCAAATTCTTCAGAAGAGTTATCTCAATCAGGATCCCTACTCCCCTTTTGCTATTGAGTGTTACTGATTTCTTAAATCGTTTTAATTTAAGAGGCTAAAATTAAAATTGCTGTTTTGAATTATAATGTGGTTGAACTTCTTAAATTACATTTATTGGTCATTAGGTGTTCTTTCTTCATGAATTGCCTGCCCACATTCTTCGCTCTGATTTTCATGGATGTTCATTTTCACTGATTTATAAGAACTAGCAATATTAACTTTTTGACATGCATTACAAGTATTTTTTCGGCTGGTCATTTATTTTTTACCCTTGTTTATGACAGCAAGTTAAAAAAAATTATAGCCAACTCATAAATCTTTTCCTTTATGGCTTCGACCTTTGGCATAATGCTTAGAAAGGCTTTTCCACTCAAGACTGTGAAACTATTCTATTTTATTTTTATTTTATGTATTCAGTTTTCGTGTTTAAAGCTCTGATCCATGGAATGAATTTTGATGTCTAGAGTGAAGTAGGGATCCAATTTTCTTTTTCTCTCCTCAGCCCCTCTTACCCTTCCTCCTGCCCAACTTACCTCACAGGAACCAGAAGCTCTTTATAAGGTTATATGCTTAAGTGGTCCCCCGATGGCAAAATAAATGGGGTTTGCTAGGAACCCGGACTTCAGCCTGAGCCCAAACTGGCTCTTCTGCTTATATTCGGAAGAAGTTTTGCCAAACCCTAGTCTTGCCAGTACATTTTTAAAAAATCTACACTGTGCTTCTCTCTAGAACTGGCCTGGGGGCACTTATGACCTGAAGGTCCAAGTCCACCATTGCTTAATTTAATCCATCCTGAAGCAAGTGTTTCTAAAACCACTTGTGACAACAGCAGTTTTAAATCCTCAGGTCCAAGTTCACCGTTGGTTAACTTCGACCATCCTGAAGCAAGCATTTCTAAAACCATTTGCGACGACGGCATTTTTAAATTCTAAAAATACTTTTTTTCTGACAAACATTGCTTTGATTCAGCTGTGCTGGTGGAGGTGTGGGTGGTGGCACCAGGCTTGACGGGTGTAATGAGGGTGTTTCATAGCTCAGAGAGGGGCCTTATTTGATCTGTTCTGCTTACGTATGGGCCCAGTATTTTTTCGGTTTCAACACCTCCCTTCTCTAAAAAGAAAGGATAATTTATTTATCTCAAGCCTCATAAACTGTTATAGTTTCTGTAAGAATAAAAAGATATTCGAGTCATATCTCTTTTTATATTTTATTTTATTTTTTTTAATTGAAGAAATGATTTAAATTACCCCTGCCCCCATCTACCTTCCCCTTCCCCCCTTGAGTCATATCTGTGGGAGGTAACTGAATTCTGATTAAAGCAAAGGTGGCTGGGGCAGAAACGAAGCAGATGTTGAAGCCCTTTTGTTTGTTACCTCACTCTGGTCTGCTCTGATCGTCTGTCCCCCACCCCCTCCTCCTAACCACTCCTACCTTAAGAAGGCTGGGCTGAGCCCGCCCTGAGCACCAACTTCCCAGGACAGTCTTGCACTCCACCCCCTGCCTAACTGGACCCTAATGCTCAAGTTCATACATATCTTTAGAACTTAGACTCACGAAGTTAGAGCTTAAGCAAACTTTAGAAAGTGGCCACTTATATCCGTTATTTTTTTAAAGCCAAGTAGAAGGGGAAAGTTTGGTTTTATTAATCTGTAGAATATTAACCAAATTTGTATTTAGCTTTGCAGTGTTATTTCAGCATCCTTTCTTTCATCGACTATACATACTTTGATCTCTCCCATTCTTTTTTGAAGCAGCTATCCCAACCTGCTTGTTCCCTCAGTAATGAGTTAAGTAAATTTTGACACAGGTAACAGTGGGAAAACATACACACATACAGACAGACAACCACATCAGGACAGATGTTAGTTCTCAGAAACCGCACAGTCTAAACTAGTGTTTCTCACCTCTGGATACCCATTGGAATCATGTAGGGTGCTTTAAAAAAATACTGATGCCTGGATCCCTCTCAGAGATTCTAAATTTGTCTGGCAAGGGGTCTACTCATCTATTTTGAAAAGCTCCCCAGGTAATTCTAATACATACCCGAGTTTGAAAACCAAGTGTTTAAACCAAGAGTTCTCAAACTTCGATGCATGTTATAGTAAGCTGGGAGCTTTTGAGATTCTGGATGCCCAGGCTATTCCTCAGACCAATCAACCTAGAACCTCTAGAGGCAAGACCCAGACATCAGCATTTTTTAAAGCTCCTTGGGTAATTCTATGAAGCCATGACACATACAATGTCCTGGATTCTGGCCAGTTCACCTCAATGTTTCTCTTCCTAAGGATAGAATATAGAGGCTGGGGTGGGAGAAGATGCTGACACCTTGAAGATGGCCAATGTCTGGCACAGCATGTGTGCTCAACAAAGGTTTTTACCCATTTCATGTGGCTCCAGAAGGCATCTTCGGGGGAGAGTGGTTTGGTATTGCAGGGCCCTGGTCTGGGGTGTCCTTTCCATAGAACCTGGCTGCCACGGTGCCAGGCATAAGGACGGAGCATTCTCAGAGTCCAGCAAGCCATTACTTTGCTTTTCCAGAAAGAGGCCCTGCAAAGGCCCACAGGGACTCAGGTCAGCAGGGCTGGGGGCGCTCCATGTGTCAGAGCCTGAACAGAAATCTCATTAGGGAGTTCCTCATGTGCTCCCCGCCCCAACCCCCACCCCCCAGTTTAGAACCTTCTGAGAGCTCAGGCTCCCCTGCAGAAGGTGCAAGAATGGAGAGTAGATCACGTTGACTTAACAAAGACCTAGCGAATTTACTTTTCCTCTGACTTTAATTTGAAATTTTTCAACTTTCAGGAAAGTTGTCAGAGAAAAATGAATACTCATATACCCAGCATCCTAGATTCACCGATTGTTAGCATGTTGTTAATTTGTTTTCTCTGCGTGTGTGTGTGTGTGTGTGTGTGTGTGTGTGTGTACACACTCATTTTTTGTGGGCCTATTTAAAAGTTAGTTGCTGACATTATGACACTTTATTCTTAAATACTCGACCATTCCTAAGAGCAAGGATATCCACCTACGTACCCACAATACAGTTATCATTTGTGGGAAATTTAACATTGACTCAATGTATTATCTCATGTACATTACATATGCAAATTTGCCATTATTTGTATAGCTTTTCTTTTTGATCTTGGATCTAATCCAGCATTACACATTACATTTAGTTGCCGTGTCTCTTTAGTCTCCAATCATCTAGAAGGATTCTCAACCCTTTTTTTTTTTTGCCTCCTTAATGACATTTACATTTTTGATTAATTCAAACCAGTTACTCCAGAGAATGCCCCTCAATTTGGATTTGCCCATGTTGATTGTCTAGCCCTTTGAGGTAGTACAATTTAAATCCAGATTAAAAAGAGGTGGTGAGGAAGGGCGCAGAAGGGGAGTTCTGTCATGTTTGTTTTTCCACTCCAAAACTCATTTAAAGTACCTACCCTTGGTGCCCGCTCCTTGAGCCTCAGTCTTCCTACCTGCAAAGCAGCCGGCAAGTGGGGTGTGCAGGAGATAGGGGAGCACCACAGGATGGAAGGGCTTGTCTGTGTGGGGCAGAGTGTCTACTCCTTGGCACCTGTCCCCAGAAGTGGGAGAAGGCATCAGGCCTCGGTCTTGCTGGCTCTGAGAATGTGCTGTGGGCCGTGTGGCTGTCTGTGTAGTGTATGGTGATCCCTGCCACCTGGGAACAGCGTGAGGAGACATGGGTCCTTGCTCCATGGCTGTGGCCACATCATCCTCTCAGATCTTTGCACAGCTACCCTCTCATCCTTTAAGTTTCAGCACAAATGTCACCTCCTCAGAGAAACCTTCCCTGACCACTCATCTCAAGGAACCGCCTTCTCACCTAGTCCCTGTCACTGTCATAATGCCCTGCTCATTTCCTTCAAAGCATACATAGTCTTAATCGTCTTGGTGTGTTGTCTTTCTCCCCTCCGCCATTGGACTGTAAGCTCCGTGGGTCGAGGACTTTGCCTGCCTCTTTCACTGCTGTGCCCTCTGTACCCAGCACAGTGCCTGGCACAGAGATGCCATCAACACATATTTGTGTGAGCAGATAGATGAATCTCAGCTGTGGAAGGCCAACCCTGCCAGGGAGGATGGGCAAGTTTTCTCCCACCTAGGAGCAGTTGGGGGAACCCCTGCCCCGAAATGCTGTGCAGATCACGCTCTGCCTCTGTGCTTCCGGGGGCTTAGGAGCTGGAAGGGAGGTGCTCTGACTGTACACAGGGGCTTTCAAACTTAAATGTGTGTTTAAATCACTTGGAGGCTTACCAAGATGCAGACTCTAACTCAGTAGGTCCAGTGTTGGCCTGATTTGGCATTTCCTGCAGGCTCCCAGGTAGTGGTGGCCCTGCTAGTTGGGGACCACACTAGCAGAGCTTTCAGTGACTTGTGGGTCCTGCCCCCAGGCTTCTCCTTAAATGCCATAGGAAGATGTGGTCCCTCCACTGCTTCCTCTCTCCTTCCTCCCGCCCTTCACCAGCAAGTGTTGTTTCTAATCGTGGCTGTCACCTCCGCATGTGGTGAGGCCTGCTAGATTTCTGTTTCCACATGTCTGCTACTGTGACAGACAAGACAGATTCTCTGCCAGGAATTGTGCTCAGCCACTTATTTCTGTCACCGCGCTGTTTTCCCTCCGTGCTCCTTTCATTAAGGCAGACTCCTTGAGGATGTTGTGTCTGCCGACATCAGGCCCGGCTCGCCACCCCAGTGTCTGGTGGGACAGCTGACCTGGCTGGAAACTGAGAGGTGTTGCCAACCAAACCTGAGGCTGAGGGGTTTCCAAACTTCGGTTTGGGGAGTAGGCACATGTAAGCATGCCCGATCGGCCCTAGAAGCAAAGGGTTAACTTAAACATGGGGAAAGCAGGGGCTTTGGGATCTGGGCGTCCTGGGCTTAGAGCCTAACCCTGTCACTTACAAGTTACTTGACCCCTCTGAGCCTCACTTTCTTCCCTTGCTAAATGGAGGCTGTTACTGGTGTTTTCCTCACAGGGTTGTTGTAAAAGTTAAAAAGGAGGAGACATGGAAAGCACTCAGCACAGGGCCTAGAAAATGCTGGAGTCTCTCAAATCATGATGCATAGATTGTGAGACATATCACGTAGATTTAATGCCTTTTGCTCCACAGTTGTTAACAAGGTGCTGATAAGAGATGCCTGTGTCCCACAGAGGCCTCCTGTCCACACAACTGAATCCCGTAACAGACCTGTTGCTCCTGTACAACTAAGAAATTCAGCCCCTCGGGCATTCCCAAGAATTGGGCCCACCCCAGTGCCAGAAGCTTCCCCCAGGGGTGGGAGGGCCTGAGGACATGAAAACCATCCCTGCTGAGCTTGAGGGAGAATGCTTCTGTTTTATTAGAGATAAACAGCTACTTCTACCCTGATCACTGCTACATTCCTTTTCCTGACCAGGATATTACAAATGGCTCAGAATGATATGAGACACAGTGTCATGTCTGATTTTTGAGATGGAACCCTCGGTGCACTCTGGTGGTGGTGGGGGAGGGTCCCAGGCTGGTTATCGAGTCACCCCAAGACTTTGATTATCAGCACAGCACTCACGGGCAGGAAGAGCTCTGAACAAGTCCCTGCCTCAGTGCCTTGCCTACGCCCACCGTACTGGTTGGACAGAAAGGGCTCTTTGGACTACAAGGGCTGGGAAGCTGAGCATCTTCTCAACTCCGCCCTGGACCTTACCTCCAGAACCCATTTCACGACAGCCGCCTTCACCACACCCAGCCTGGTCTTCTTTCTGTGCTACGACTTGGAACGTTCTTGTTATCCTCACGGGAATTTTTAATCCAGGCCAAAAGGACCCCTGAGATGGGTGGGAGGGCTGGCACTCAGGCCAAGGCATGTCAGGACCTTTATCTGCTGCAGTGAACCTTAGCGGATGCCCGGGAGGCAGCTGCACCTCAAACCTGAATTTATAGGCAGATGCTCAGCTAGATAGTGATATGGGAAAGTCTCCTGAGGACACACTAACCCACATTCCTTTAGATTTTCCATTCCTGATCTCAAGTTCCATGTCAGAAAGCGCGGTTTCATCTTATCTTCTTGCAAAAGCCTCTTCGCAGACATACATTTAGTTTTTATTCCCTTGGCTCAGTGGAAGGCAACCTTAAACAATATTTCTTCTACTTCCTTAAAATTGCTACTGGAAACCTTATCCTATTTACCGTCTTCTTGTAGGCTTTGATCCAATACATCCTTTTTAGGATTTTGCACCAGAAAAAAACAAAGTCCATCCTGATGAAATGATATTCTTCTCTCATCAGATGATAAGAATGGGAGCATGAGTACTCCTTGATTTCCCTTTTTGATAGGTAGAAAACAGCACCAATGGTGAATCTATAATAACTTTCATTTTAGTTATTTACCTCCTTTTGCTGTATGGTTTATTTGGATTTTATTAGTTCAACTGTGAATGTGTCTTTTATTGTAAACAATTTCACAGCTGTCAGTAACAACAACAAAAACGAGTGTGGATTCAGTTAAGGAGAATCTATTTGGAAGGATTATTCCAAGGAGAGGGAGAAACTATTGCAGCAGGAGGAGGGGACCACTGCGACAGGCTCTGGCGCAAGATCTTCGGGCTTCTCAAGGGTTAGCAAAAGGGGTTTTCTTTACGGGGAGGAATAAACAAAGCTAGAATGAACCAGTGTGGAGAAGTGAGATGACAGGGCCATTGGGAATAGTTGAGAGAATGTTTTAGGCTGAGGCCAGTCTGTGCTCGATGGCTGTTAAGAAGGGGCTGAATGCTGACTCAGGCAAGGGGGAGCCAAAGTTCACAGACCTGGAGGGAGAAGAAAAGCCTAATCGAAGTTTGGTTAACAAGCATTTTGTTCTGGTTGATCACAGGGACCAGCAGTTCGAGGAGGAGCGGGAATTTGGAGGATGGGAAGCGTTGATTCCCAGGTCTCCCTTTGCCTAGACTGTACCCTTGCCGGGTGCAAGGCCTGCCTCATCCATTGCTCCCCTGCCCAGTCCTGACCTTGGTCAGTGTTTGTTGACCAGCCGAATGAGAGCCTTCCTGGAGTCCGGAGCAGGCCTCTCTGGGAGGTCTAGGAACAAGCAAGCCTTCCCTGAGGGTTCCCCAGCTCCTGGCTGGGACCTCTACCTGCTGCATGAGGGGCTTCTAGCTCCCTGCTTTCCCTAAGAGGGTCCCCAGCTCCCAGCTTTTCCCCCCCTTCTATGAAGAATCCTAACACCCCTTTCTCCTCCCCCTCACCTAGAGGGTGCCCTGCAGCACTACTGGTTCCTGCTCCCACCTAGTTCCCTCCCCAGGTGGGAGCTAAGCGAAGCAGGGCCCCCTCTGCATGTTTGCCGGGCCTGACCTCCCACAGGTGACCACACCTTCCTGCTTCCAGGACCCTCTCTCAACTTGTCTCTTTCTCTATTTCTATTCCTGTGCTCACTCTCTGTCTCTGTCTTTCTGTGCCTCTATGTGTAAGTCACTTTCCGACTCTTTGTACCTACCTCTCTCTGTCTCTCTGACTTCATCTCTGTCCCTGTCTAGCCGATCTTTCTCTCTCCCCCTTTCCCCCTCCCCTGTCTTTCTCTCGTTTCTCTCCATCTTATCTCTCTTTGGCCTTCTAATATCTCTAGTCTCCGCACAAGGAGGCCTTCTAGTTGGACCCAGGTCTCAGCAGGCGCCAGACAACAAGAGCTGGCTGGGGAAGGGACAGATGGAGTGTCAGCTATGCACAGGCACTTTACATATCTGATCTCTAATCACCACCCTACTCCACCCTACCCCATCCTGTCTACTTAGATGAACCTTGCCAGGTAGGTACTATTATACCCATTTTACTGACGAGGTAGCTGAGGCTCCGATAGCAGTTAAATCGCTTGCCCAAACGAGGACTCAGGACTACAGTGTGCAGAGCTGGAATTTTAATGTGCACCTGTCTGATGCCAGATACCTCAGATAACCAGCTGTGTCTACTTCTCATAAGGCTCCTCAGGTTCCCCAGGCCTCTCCACACTTCCCTTGCCCCAGCAGCCTGGGAGAAAGGACCAGAAGGACTTATTTGCCCTGAGGGGTTTGCATAGCTTCAGAGACAGCTCATTTGAGCATCTGCATCACTGGAGGACAATCCTTTACCCCAAGGAATGAAACTAATATTCCAGGAGCAGGGTGTGGCCTGGACTGGGGAGAGGAGAATTTCTCAGCCAAGCCCTGCTAGCCTTGAACATGGGCTCTGACTTGGGCATAGAGGGTCCCAAAACCATAGTCTTTTGGTTGGGTGGAGGAGGCAGGGGGCACAGAGCCCCCCAGCGTGGAATTGTACGGAGTGGTTAAAAGGTGTTCCTCAGAAAGGAGGTCCTCTGCAAGGGACCCCGGGAAATGCATCAAGGAAAGACAAGCCGGCTTCTTGGCTGCAAGACTTCTGAGAGCCCGTGCACCTCTGGGACTGCCAGCAGGGAGGTGGAGGCAGTTGGCCAACATTCTTTGCTCTTAGAACTCTTCATGCACCAGCATCTTTGTTGCAGAAATGCAGAACTGACTGGTTCTGTGAGTAGACCAGACTGTGGTGTGAAACTTGTTTCAAGTGTAGCTGCCACTTCTTCCTCACAGGAAGTAGAATGTGGCCCTGTGATAACAGTGTAGAGTTTGGTCAACTGCTGTTACACAGGAACCGAAAGGCTGTGGCTACGTACACAGTCGTATGTGAGTCTGCTCCCTCTGTCTACTAGCCAGGCTCCCTGTGCCACGCAACTCTAAGGGGCACTCTTCTCATCATAGTCCATTGGAGTGGCACCTCTGGAAGTTGTGCAGTGCACAACCTGTGCAGCCAAACATGTATTCCTGGTCGCAGCCTTCATCGTGGTTATTTGACTGTTGCAACAGCCTCTCTGTTGACTTTCTGTTTCCAAACTGCCACCTCTGGTGTTTCCTGCAATCCTCTTCTGTGTCACCTCTCCACGTCCTTGCTCCCCTCAGCCATCTGCCAGAGTAGTCTACAAGTTCCCTCAGCTGTGCAGGGGCCCTGGGGGAGCAGTCCTGCCTCTGAGATAGATGGGCTGTATGGTCTTGGGCAAATCAGTTAACCACTGGGGCTAACGTCCTCGTTTGTAAAATCAGGATAAAACACCCATAGGTTATTGTTTTCTTTATCACAAGATACTGAGCTTCAGGAGGCCAGAGGCTGTCTCATTCATCTCATGTCCCCCCGTGTGTGGCACATACTAGGTCCTGGTGAATGTTTGTGGAGTAAATGAATGTGTGTCACTTTGACCAAAACCTTTCTGCAGCTTCTCCTCTTGTGCTTGATTGGTTTACCCAGGATTCCCCCTAACACTGCCTGCCCTGCCTACTTCTAGGCCTTTGCCTATACTGTTCCCTCTCCTAGAGTTCCATCTGCTCAATCTGTACCACTGACCATCTTGGGGACAGCTCAGCTGCCACCCCAGAACCCTTCCCAGCCCTCTCCCCCAACCAGAAGCAGCCTTCTCCTTCCATAGCCATTCCTCCCACATGGCCCCGAAACCTCAGTCTGATAGGGGTCATTGGTGTTCCAGTGGGGCCCCTCTGTTCTAGGCAGAGGAGGGGTTGGCACATTACTGTATCCTCTTGGGGTTTCCTGAGCCTGCAGTGCAAAGCAGGGCTCAAGACGGGAGGACACAGAGTGGATTGGAAATTGGTGGCAGCCAAAGTCCCCTTTCCCGCCTTCCAGTCACCCCCAGCCTTCTCAGGTGCCCTTCACGAAGGGAAGAAATCCTGGGCAGGGCACTGGCCTGCTGCCTCTCCAGGCACAGATCCAGGCTGGGCTGGGACAAACCAGTTTGCTAAGTCCTGACTTGGGATGTGGGGATGAGACACTTCAAGTTCAAGTTTGGGGTCGATTGAAAAGTTAGTCTTTGGGTCTGGTGGAGAAGTAAGCACATTGCTGACTTGTGTTTGATGCCTTGGCTTACTGGGCTCTCTATTGTTTAAAAATAAAAAGTCCATTTAATGCTTATGTCAGAACCTGGCCTGTGGTAAGTGGTCATTGTCTGCTGTCCGTGGGAAGAGATAGTGTGGCTTCATGCTGAGAGTGAGGACTTCGGCATCAGGTAGGCCTGGGTCTGAATCGTGGCTGAATCCCTTCCCAGTGAGACTTTGGGCAAGTCATGTCATCTCTCCAGACGTCCATCTCCCGTCCATGAGGTGGGCATGATCCTGGTGCCCTCCTCAGGCTCGTCGTAAGGATTCAGAGAGGTAAAGTAGGAGCCCTTAGTATTAGTTAGAATGTGTTGGAGACTGACAGCAAGATGGAGCTCTAGAAACGGTGGCTATAAATATTACTGCTTCACTTCGATTTTCTGGCAAAGAATCATTAATTTCTTGGACCTCTTCATATTCTCTTGCCTTCCACGACTGGCAGTAGCAGGTGGCTTTCTCTCCGGGACTAATATTTCACAGAAACAAAATTGTGAGTTGTTTTTTTTTTTAAATCACTTCACAGGAGTTATCACACACAACTAGAGAAGAACAGCATTGTAAACCCTGGCTGGGTCATGTGCTGAAACCCCAACCACCCACAGCCCCTCACCCACAACCATATATACTCATGGCCTTCTCACTCATGGACCCCCTTACCCACACCCCCAACATACTCCCAGTGCCCATGGGACTCTCCATACCCATGCTTCATCATCCATGGGCCCCTACCTACCTTGGGACCCCTCACTCTTACTGCCCAAGTCCCCATGGCTCCCCACCAACCTCACAGCCTCCTCTACCCGCAGCCACCTGACCGATGAATACCTCAAGGCCATCCGCCACAGAGGAGCAGGTGCACAGGTGAGGCAGGAAAGCACCTCCCCCCCATGCAAGCCTGAGCCTGGCCTTTGACTCAGATCATCCCCTGTCCACACCTCCGTCCTCTTTACCATACACAGATAAGGACCACCTCCGGGTTACTGAGCCCTGCTGTGACCTAAATGTTCAAACAAAAATAAATGGGTGCAGGACCGCTCAAGGTTTAGTATGCTCATGTCCCTCAGGACTGTCAAAGACGGTGATGAGACTTGGCCAGGGAACCCTTTCTTCCCTTCAGGAGCATCTGAGAGAACTGTTGCCAACATTCTCGGTCCTTCCTATTCAGAGCATGGGCTGTGGGTATCATTACCTGGGAGCTCATTAGAACTGCAGCATCTGAGGCTGGACCAGACCTACTGAATCTGAACTTGCATTTTAACAAGACCCCGAGTGACTCGTTCGCATGCTTGTTAAAGCCTGAGCCACACTCTTGCAGGTCACTGGGTCTCCACCCTGGCTGCATGTTGGAATCACCTGGGGGAACCTTAAAAACAGTGATGCCTTGGTCCCACATCCAGATCCAGATTTAATTAGTCTGGAGTTTGGCCCGGACGTGGAGAGTTTTAAAAGCTCCTCAGATGACTTTAACTGCAGAGAGGTTTAACTGCTCTCGGTCTTATTGCTGGACTGAGAAGGTGGCTGCTAGCCAGCACATGGATGGGTGAACATTAGGTTCAGGAGTATCCGCTTGGAAATGTGCAGGGAAGCATTTAAGGCCGTGGAACTGCCCCAGGGAGGCACAGGGACAACAAGGCACTGACGCAAGGTCCCACTGGCTGGTTGCAAAGCCTGACCCAGGCTTTGCCAGTTTCCTGACACCAACCCCAGGCTCTCAGAGTTGCTACCTCCACACCAAATCCTTGACAATTCTCCTTCCTGGACCTCCACCTCTGCCTTGGTTCTTGAACCAAAACCTTGTCTGAGTTCTGATCAGTAGGCTGCCTCTGCTCTGCTCTGTGCTGGTCTCTGGCTCAGGGCTCCAGCAGACTGTCCCTGCAGCCAGTGAAGCTTAATCCACCGAAGCCAGAGTGTTAACACATTGTAACCATGAGCTTCATCCCACTCTGTGATGAATACCAGCTGGGAGGCAGCTCAATTTAGTGGCGAGCCAGTCACTCCAGGCAGGCTACTCTGAGCCCTAGCCCTGCCACTTGTCAGCTGTGCTGCTTTAAACTGATCCTTTAGCCTCTCTGAGCCCCAGTTCCCGCTTCCATAAGCTGGGCACAACAGCACTCCCTTGCTTCAGATTGGTGTGCAGACTGAGATAATGAAGGTGTTGAAGCCCCAAGCAGTGCCTGGCATGTGGTGGGCACGAGATCAGAGTTAGGGTTCCTGAGAGCTCTTGGCATGGTTCTCAGCTGGCTCAGGCCTCTCAGGCCCCTGCAGCAGGAACACCCCAAACCTCCTGGGCTGGAAGCAGCCAGCACATACCTTTCTCCTCTGCCAGACTCGCAGGCTCAACTGTTGTCCTGTGTGTGTGTGTGTGTGTTTCGTGGTTGCAAAGGAGACCTGTGCTGTCACTATGGTGGCTCCCCAGCCTTCCTGGGCCAATCAGACAGCAGCAGTTGGCTACACTGGCCACAGTTGGTGGCACTCTTCCCACTGCATGGGCCCACTCATGACAGAGCAGTCGTTACTGTCATGGCTATTTTATTTTTATTCCTCCCCCTGGGAGGCCAGAATCGAAGGGAAACATCAGCTCTGCTGCCTTGTTACAGAGAGCAGGGAAATGGGCAGGTGGCTGAGTTTGGATATTCTCCGCCAGGGCCTGACAGGCCCAGAGTCCCAGTGTCTCAGAGGACAGGACCCATAGAGACTGTCTGGTGTAAACCTTTCATCTTACAGATGGGGAAACCGAGGTCACTGAGGGTTAAGGACTTCCCCGAGGGTGAATCAGGGCTGCTGGAACCTGCTTCTCCTAGCTCTTGGGTCTGAGGTCTTTCCGCTGCCTCCTGTGACTGCTGCAGCCAGGAAGGAGTTGAGGCTAGTAGTCCAGAGTCCTCACTCTGAAGCCGGTGTTTCCATGTGTAATGCAGATCCCTGGGCCCCAGTGACTGACTCAGCCTCTAGGGTGGACCTGGGGATCTGCATCCTTAGCAAGCTCACCTGACCAAAGTTCTGGAAATCACTGCTGTGGACTCTCCTCACTGGTCCCAAAGCCCAGACCTGTGCTCTGGGTCTGTCCTCACCTCTCCTGCATCAAAATTCACTGCTCAAGAATCCCAGCCCCCAGTGAATCCGCTTTCACTTAAAGCATCCCTTATCTGGCATACCTGTCAACAGTGGGTTCCAGATGAAGGAGACAGAGGTGGTGGCTTGTCATGGAGCTCATGCACCCTGGACTCAGACTGCAAGGGACTGATTCCCACATCTGCCACTCCCAATTGTGTGTCCTCTGCATGTTTCTTCACCTGTCAATGCCTTTGTTTCCTCTCCTGTAGGATGAGAATGATGATGCCTCCCTTCTAAGGTGTCGTGAGGATCATGTGAACTGGTATAAATAAAATGCTTAGGCTAGTAACTAGCACATAGTATAGTCTATATAAATGTTCACTATTATTATGCCCATTTTACAGCCTGAGAAAGTTATGCTGAGAGAGGTTAAGAGTCTTTTCTAGCATTGCAGAGCCACTAAGTGGCACAGTTGGTTGGAGCTTTGTCCTTGTCCCACATAACCTCTGCCTGGTGACTACGGCCTTCCCACGCTTGCTGGCCAACTTCAGGTCTGCTGAGGGGTTATGGATTGGTGAGGAAAGACCTTCCACACCCCTCCATTCGCTCATATACTCACTCTCACACTCTGGGGTTAGTATTAAGTCCGAATTTCGTGAGCTCAGGAGGCAGAGTCTCTGGAAACCAGATGTCCATACAGAGCTACTGGAGCTCAGCTTCTTTTTGTCCCAAAAGTCCCCACTCTCAATCTTAAAAGCTCAATTTTTATTATGCCAATGTCCACATATACTCAAAGCTTATTTTCATTTTCTGGAAGAAATTACTCTTTAAATCTCTGCAGTTTCGAACATCGGCTCTCCTGGTCCTCGTGTCAACAGGTCACTTCCTTGTCCGGGGAAGGGAGTTAAGGCCAAGTGTCCTAGTATTCAGAAGGCTGATCCTTTGCAGTACTCCCCTCCCGCACCCCCCCGTCTTTCTCCACTTAATTCTCTTCTCGGAGTGGTTCTGTTGGAATTAGGAGGTTGGGCCCCGCATCCAGCTGACACCCTCAGAATGGGCGCCAAGGAACTGAGTGAGGCCATTCGAGCCTGCGGAGGGCCTGGCACAGGGCCCGACGGGCACTGTGCTCTCCTCTCCCCGCTGCCCACCCCTCTCCCTCTCAGTGGCCTGGGGAAAGGCAGCTCCATTACCGCTCTTTTTTCTCTTCTTTCATCCCTGCTGCGATAGAATCTGCCCTAAGCGGTCAGTGCCCATTCTAATGAAGGTAACTGAATGCCCGGGCAGCTGAAACCAGCCCTTTGCAAAACAGCAAGGGAGGGCTGCCCTTGAGGGCAGAGTGTGCCAGCTCTTGTTTGCCCTAGACTGGTATTAGAGATGGGCTGGGCCCTGCAGAGGGACCCAGGAAAAAGAAGAGGACAGAAAGCAGGTTTATTTGGGGCGAGCTGGGCTGGCTCATTGTAGTTTATACTTAGTGCTTTCAGGAGTTGGAAAGGCAAACAGTAGATCTGGGTCACAAGGGGGTAGGTGGGGGAGGAGGTGGTCAGATTAACCAGGATTCTGATGCTAAGTGGCTGGGGCTCAGGACTCTGGGCTCTGGACTTGAGACCCTTCTGATCAGAGCTTCTCTTTCCCTTCTTCTCTCCTTCCGCTCTCCCCCTAACCCGCTTCCCCAGCTCAGAACCCACAACTGCAAAGCTGCCCAGCTGCCCTTGGGCAGATACAGGTCACCACTGTACAGAGCTCCTGTCCCTAGACTTGAGAGGCTTATGGCAGAGTGGAAAGGGCTCTGGGATCAGGCAGGCCTGCAGCCAAATCCTGGCTCTGAATGTCCTTGAACAGGTAACTTAATCTTCGTGAACCTCAGCTTTCTCATCTGTGAAATGGAGAAAGTAATGCATAATCAAGGATCCAGATTTTATGGGGCCCGAAGCTCTTATAGCATGTGGAATGAGTCATCTGTAAGATAAAGGATCTCAATGTATCTTACTTTTGCAAATTTTACAAAACACATGACCACGTGAGCACACTGGCAGGGCCCCTCCTTAGCATGTGAGGGCCCTAGAAGTTTAAGCTTCATTAGCTTCACGGAAAATCCATTTGTGTACACATCTACCTGGTAGGACTGTGAAGGATATAATGAGCTAGTATTTACAGAGCTCCTAGAACAGTGCCTGGCACAGAGTAAGACCTTCGTGTTAACTTTTACTTTTGTTAACTCTCAGAGTTGTATTATATGTATGCAGCGTTGCGCATCTAGCACTAAGTACAGTGCTGGCAGATGCCGTGCCCTTGATATGTTCACTTGTTAGCTCACCTGGTAATCAGTGCTTATGATGGGCCAGGTGCTAAGCTGGGGGTCAAATGGTCCCTCTTAGAGCTTTCGGTCTTGGGGAGGAGTAACCAGCCCATCAGTTAATCAAATAGACAATTTCAAGTGCAGTGGTGACGATATAAGAAAGCTAGGTGATATCTAAGGGAAGGAAAAATGAGGAAATAATTTCAACTTGGGATAAAAGGAAAGACCTCTATTAAGACATTTAAAAAGGGAAGAATTTTTATCATTCTAATTTCTGCTTTGCTTATAGTTTCTGCATGTGCACCTATAAGGCAGTGTGTCATACTGACATTAATAGCAATTACTATGTCCAACTGAAAGCTAAGCAAATATGATCTCATTTGGTCCTCTCAAGAACTCTGAGATGGGAGCATGGAAACCTAGGTGGTAGAAGTGTTTTCACTCTAGCTGACTTATGTACCAAATACACACATAACTGGGATTTAAACCTCCACTGACAACCTTAAAGCCCTTTCAAGTAAACCACGTGGCTGACAAGAGGCACAGATGCCCTTGCAGGCTTATGTAACCTCATGACCTTCTCAGAGGTCACACTGCCACTACTACCAAAGTGATTGTGACCTTCCTGGGGCAGCAGAGTCCAAGAGCAGTCTCCCAGACTTGGAACGCCCTCCTGGTGTCCGCAGGCACCTGCATTGATCCAGTGCCCAAGGCCACAGACACCAGTCCTCTCCTGGTTTTCTGGTCTACCCTCTTGGCTCACTTGTTCCTGGAAGGGTGATTGGTGTTCTGTTCCTTGCTACCTTGGAGGTCTGGAGGCACTCTCAGTGAGAGGCACAAGATACACTCAGACCATGAAGACAAAGGTCAGAGTTCAGAAAACAAAAAGCGAAGCAGGAGGAGCCCAACTGTTGGGCCCAGAAAACCACAGTGGGCTAATAAACTTATCCCTGGGCTTCCAGACAGTCTGGCAGAGGCGGGCATTGGGCGATGCAGAGCTTCCGTGATCCAACAGAGGGAAGCAGGCACACAGCAGATGGGCCGGGGTGGGGTAGGGTGGAGGCTAACACTCCTTCAGCTCCTATGTGCCACCCACTCTGCTTGAAACCTGTTATTGGGGGGTCCTTATAACAGTCTTGTGTGGTAAGTACTTTTATCTCCATTCCACAGATGTGAACACTGAGGTTCAGAGAGGTAAACGAACTTATTAGGGTTCTTATCCCTGAACCTGACAGAAGTTTATGAGGATGGGCATGATGGCGGAGACCATGGGCCACGTAGTAGATGAGTTTTCTATAGAAGTTTTAAAATCAATTTTATTGTTTTTAGATAGAGACACTTTTCATATTTCTTTTAGCCTTTCTTAAAAGCTGAAGCGAATGTTTTTAAAATCATGTGTGAAAAAAATATGTCCGTGGGAGATGGGTGTTTTTAGAAGTGTCCAGGATTGTAATAATTTGCACACATAACTCATTCCTAGAGTAGTAATAACAGCATACACATATTGAGGTCCTGGGAACCAAGCACTTTAGAGATCTTACTTACTCTATTCAAGCCCCAAAATGAGAGATACTCATGAGAGAGGTACTACTAGTATCCCCATTTTGCAGGAACTGAGGCTCAGCTGTTAAGCAGGTTGTCCAAGGTCAACCAGCTGGTAAGTGGTAGAGTCCGGACACAAAGTCAGGTCTGTCGGCGAGGAGAGAGATGGCTGTATCCTCAGCACAGCCATGAGCAGGTTTTGACAGGAGCTGATGAGCCAGTGAGCCAGGCTGGAGGTGCTGGGTGACAGTCTGGTGCTGACAGAAGCAGTTACCTGAGCTCTCAGTGCCTGGTGTGACGATAAAAGTGACCATTCTGTTACTGTCCAGCTGGCAATCCGCTCGCCTCATGTCTAAGTTGGCCCTGCAGGCTAGGGCCAGACTTATGTCCAAATCAGGTAGCCCTATTGGTTGTGAGGTGCTTTGGCTGAAGCCCTCAAATGCTGAGTCACGAAGCAGGAAAGAGTCTGTTCACCTGAGACCAATTCCCCAGCCCTTGGCCGAGCTCAGCCCAGGGACCAGGACAAGGAGGATAGAGGTGCGTCACCCTGGAAGAGCTTGGCCTATGGGGAAGGCAATGCCACATGTCGATTGTTCCAGCTTTCCAGGGTGCCTGGGAACCTGGTGAGGGAGCAGCCCTGGGGGTTGGGGTGGGAGTGGGGGTCTGGGCAAGCACCGGGAGCTTCCCCTGTCAAGCTGGGCCTCGAAAGCTGAGTCATGATAATCACCATAAAAGTGCCCACGCTCTTCCTCTCTAGTCCTCATACCCACCCCAGGACGAATCCTGGTTCACCGAAGAGGCTCAACCACTCTCTCATTCAGCAGTTATGTCTGGAGCGCTAGAGATCCAACTGCCACGTGAGACAAGGTCCTTTTCCTCAAAGGACTATTCTAAGGGGACAAGGCAAACCATAAACAGTCAGTGATGTGAATATGGACAGAGAGAAGGGTTCTGAAGGAAATAAAGCGGAGTGAAG
>NW_024349799.1:11617854-11665621 GCF_902729225.1 Pteropus medius | reverse complement strand
CATCTGAAGGTGGGGATGGGGCACAAAGCAGGGAAATGTAAAGGCTCTGAGGTGGGAAAGGGTGTGATTGGTCTGAGAATTGGCAATGAGGCCACTGCGGCTGATAAGTGATAGAGACAGGGGGCTAGAAAGAGGATCCTGGCAGAGGTACCTGAGAGCACAGGGGAGGAGTTTGGGGCTTATCCTGGGGCTCATAAAGCCAGGTGAAGGTTTTCAGTTGGGAAGTGACAAGACCTACTTGGTGATTTAAAGAGATCTTGCGGGTATATACATAAATCAGGGCAACCAGTGAGATGGCTGTGCATTCATTCAAGGCAGAGATGGTGACAAGGATGGAGACAAGAGAGGAAGTGGGACCGACTGAAGCCGACATGGACTTGCCGACATGGGGTGGAGGAAGGACAGTCAGCAAGGACAGCCCGAGCTTCTCACCTGAGCACCTGGGTGAATGTTGGTGTCAGTTGCTGAGCTGGGCAGTGGGGACTAGGGGAGGTAGCAGGCTTGGAGGGAAATGTAGCAGTTCCGTGGTGGACATGTTGCTTGAAAGGCCTGATGGAAGTTCAGGTGAAGATGCCCACACGTGGTGCAGTCCAGACCTGCCTTAGGTTGGATGCCCTCCTCTCATCTGCCGAAAGTGCCACTGCAGCTGACCCCCACACCCCGCCCCCCGGGGGGCCAGGGACCTACCTGGCTCAAGATTACAGGCCCTACCTGAGGGTAGCCTTGTCCCAGGACTGGTCCATGTGGGAATAAATCCCCTTGCCCCTTTTTGAGACCACTCTGAAGGGGTCCTGAGGCCTCGTGACCCTGCATCATAGTTCATCTCTCCCTCTGTCCCATCGTGCTTCCCTCATGCTGTCGTGGGGGCGATTCCTAAGATACTCCCCAATAAATTTCCTCCACAGGTGATTGGACACAGTAGTCTGGAGGTCAGCAGAGAGGTCCAGGCTGGAAATAAACATTTGCGAGGCATCAAGGTTTGATGAAATTTAAAGCCATGAGCTAGACGAGAGGCCCCTTCCCCTCCTCACATAAGCACCGAGGGGGAAAAAGAGAAGGAAGGAGGGCTGAAGCACAGAGTCTGGCAATATTTAGAGCTGACGAAGGGGCGTGGGAGCCAGCGATAGCGGCGGAGAAGTCACTCCTGGGGAGGCGGAAGGAAAGCAGGAGGGTGGCACCCTAGGGGCCAAGCTAAGAAAGTGTTTCAAGGAGAGATCACTGGGTCAGGATGAGAGTTTAGGTAGGATGAGAGTCCGTGACACTCTAGTTTATTCATTTCTATCCTGTGGTACTTCAGGAGGGGTTTTCAAAGCCAGGGCATAATCTGGTAAGGAGGGAAGCTAGCAGAGAAGGAGAAATTGAGAAGGCAGGTGGTGGGGTCCGGGGTCCGAGTAGAAGTGTCCATCTGTGAACCATGCATTGTGGCAGGAGGATGGCAGTTAAGGCACCTGCACAGGAGGGTGTGCAGACCTGGTGGAGGGGACAGGAGGCAGGTCTCTTCTGGTCACTTATATTAAGCCCAGTTGTCAGCTGTGAGTGAGCAGTGGGGAAGCAGTCCTGGAGATGAGGGCAGGAGAAAGGAGAACCAGCCTAGCCTGAGGGTTCCCAATTGGCAAACAGAAGTATGATTCAAACCCAGCCCCAGGCAACTCGAAAGCCTGGGCTCTGGGTTTCACTAGATGAAAAAAGCACAAGGAAAGACATTCCAAGCAGAGGGAACGGCAAAGGCATCGAGACATGATCTGTTTAGCAAGTAATAAAAGTAGTAACAGTAAAATATGTGTTGAGCTATTGCTGCGCTAAGTACTCTTCACGCATTATCTCATTTAACACCCTCACCCATAACCATATAACACAGGTACAGTGGATCCTCATTTTTGTCAGATTCCGTATTTGCAAATTTGCCTACTTGCTAAAATTTGTCACCCGACCCCCCGCCCCCGATCAATACCGGCAGCGTTTCATGATCATTTGCAGACATGCTCAGAGGCTTGACAGTTTGGGTCGGCCAGCTGAGTTTGAACAAGACATTATTACTCCTCCTCGTTTCCTCTCATACTGTAAACACGTGTCCTGTCAGCAGCCTTGTTAGTGCCATGTTTTTTGCATTTGGGGTTTTTTTGGTGGTGGTGGTGGTGGTGATTTTGCTTTTTAAAACGCCCCCCAAGTGTGGTGCTAAAGTGCTGCCTGGTGTTCCTGAGTGCTAGACAACTGCAGTGTGCCTTTTAGAGAAAACACGTGTTCGGTAAGCTTTCTTCAGTGATGGTGCCGAGTGACAGCGCTGCTGGCTGAGTTCAGTGTTAATGGATCAGCAACATGTATTAAATAGCGTGTCTTCAAACAAACACACATAAAGTAAGGTTATGTATCGACTGGTTGATGAAAATGTTGTAATCAGAGACTTGCAGGAACGTAACCCCTAGGAGCAGTGGTTCAGCGTCCACTGATTCAGGGTTCACACAGTGGCTGCAGATAACAAGAAGTGACTATGTGTAAGCTATGGGAGGTAGTCGGCTATGGAAGGAAGTCATAGAGCTGGGCTTGAACCTGGGCTGGCGGGGCACCAGAGCACTTCACGCTCATGAATGTGGCCTTGTGGTCTAGTGGGACGGCAGGGGACTTGTGCTGGAAGAAAGGTTTCATTTTTAGGGCACCCTGGGAGCAGTCCTTCCTCCTCCTGCACTGGCCTCCTCCAGGCTTAGGGCCTCTCCAGTGTCTACCTGAAAACAGCAGCTCTTTCAGTCCGCCTGGGCTGCAGCCACAGAGCCTTGCTGGTTTGTGGTTTTCCCCTAAGTGGAAGGAACACTGGCTCAGTGTTCTGGGGCCAGGCGCCTTTGGTTTCCCTTTGCAGAGCCCTGCCCTGGAAGGGGAGCCACAAAGGAGGCGAGTGTGTGTGTCTGAGACAGGAGGCCAGCTCAGTCTCCTAATGAGCCATCCTGTCTGCTGCTGCTGTTGCTGCTACTGCTGCCGCCTGTTTACTCAAGGGTGGCCTGGGCTGTCCTGGGCGGGTCCAAGTGAGCTGTTGGCCCTGGGCCCCCCAGGAACCACCTCCAGGACCAGGCTGCCCAACCACTGTCTCCCTGGCCTTAACTGCCCACCCCTCTGCTTATCACAGTGCAGAGCCCACAGCCCTGCTTCTGTCATTTATGGGACAGCTTGTTTGTTGTAGGTTTTGGGTGTTTTTTAATTCCAGTGTCACTAAGATAATTTAGGAAACAATTTTAAGGGACTGTGTTTGCTTTCAAAGTAGAGTTACAAGCCCTTCAGTATATATCTTCTGACCTGAAATAAGTTGTCTTCATCCACTACCAGCCTTGTCTAAAAGTTATTCTCTTCTTAGGAGGGGGATAAATTCTTGAGATTAATGACCTCCACCCTGGAGTGTCCCTCGCATAGGTCCTAATTGTAGGCTAAGAACAAGAATGCAGGGAGAGCACATAGGACATGAGGAAGGGTCAGTGACTGGGGTGTCAGGGCTCAGAGGGCATCATGGGCCACATCCTGCTGGAGAGCCCCTGAGGACAGACCGTGGGCAGGCTGCTGTCCAGAGCAGCTCTGGGGACGGCTTGGGGTGACCCAGCAGAGAGCACAGCCCAACTGCCAAGCTATGGGGCCCAAGAAAGAGCCTGGGCTTGGAGTGAGAAGAGCTGGATGCGGGACCCCACAACCTTCCTTGACCCATTGTATATAGAAACTATAGCTTGAGGACATAGCTGTCAGGGCAGCTGAGACAGCATTTGGATCCCAGCATCTCAAGTGTAGAGTCTTGCTGATGAGCTCACACACACACAGGTGTGCACATATGCTAATGACTAGAAGATCACCCAGCTTACTGCACACCCTGCTGTCCAATAGTGGTGCTGTGGGGAGAAGGCTTCACCTGACAGGTCATACTCGAGTGGGGTTTTGAAGAATGAATTGGAGTTGCCTAGTGGACAGAGAAGGCAAAATGTCTGATATTAAAACAACATCCTCAGTCTACTCCCAATCACTTCTCTCTTTCTGGGGTCAGCATGGATCCTGTGCCATTAACAAGCTTTCTCTTTAGGCCACAGTTTCCCAATTGTAAAATGGGATCCCTTCCAGCTTTTATGCACTGTGATTTCATGTCTATGTAGATCTAGATGATAATAATTTCTAAAAAGTTCTCATATTTGCAAAACGCTTTCCAAAAGCCTTTGATATTTTCTTTTAATGCAGATCCTAGTCTTAGAAAATTGGTCAGACTCTCCATTTGACTGAAGAGGAAACTGAGGGTCGGCAAGGTGAAGGGACTGGCCCTTTGCCAGTAAGTGAGAGCCAGGCCTTGCATCCAGGTCTTCTGACCCTGAGTTTGGGGTTCTCTCCACTGTTCCACATGACCTGTCACATACCCCAGAAGCCTAAAAGCCCTCTGTGGGTTGCACATAAGCGGTCCTCGATGGACCACTCACATTGCCCAGGCCCTGCGTCAGACATTATTGCTGACAGAGGGCAGGAGAAGGAGTCAAGAGTGATATGTGCAGAGGATGCCAGGCCCCTGCCCTGAAGAAAAAGGTAAGTAAGCAGGAAGGGCCTGTGAGGGGCAGGAGGCAGGGCCTTGAGGATTGTCAGGCAGAAGCAGCTTTAGCAAGAGAGCAGGATAAAGTCCACAACAGCAAGCAGGAGCACGGTTACCCTTTCTGGAAGCAAAAATTGGTACCTAAATCCAGGGGGAAAATAGACCCCTGTCCCCAATGTCTCTCTGTCACCTGCTCTGCTTTGGTTTTCTTCAAAGCATGTGTCATGTGTATCATTTATTCATTTATTTGTTCATCGTCTGCCTTCCTTCACCAGAATGTAAATTCCGTGAAAACTGAGACCATGTTGATCACAGCTGTATGTCTGACACCTCAAACAAGGTCTGGCAGGTAGAAGGTCTTCATGAAATATTCATGAGTGAATGAATGGATGAATGAATGAGTGAGTGAACAAACGATGCCTTCACCTGTGATTGCTCCAGCTCCCACTAAAGTCGGCAAGCCTTCAGCAAAGTAATTGCCAAACTGCTGCTTCAGAGTCACCTGGGGATCTTTAACAACGGCTAAAACCTGGCTCGCACCCTGAATGTTTAGATTCAGTTGCTGTGGGGTACCACCCAAGTATTAACATTTTTTAGTTCCCAAAATGGGTCTAGTGTGTAGTACAGTTTGTCACTGATTTATCATCCAGTCCTAAAAATAGGAGACACAGGCTTCCTGGTCTCCTATGGGAGGAGGTGGGGAGGGTGGGGGTGGTGTTTGTAGGAGAGGAGAGTTGTTTGTGCTGTTCTGGTATTGCAGTCACCTGATGTTACCAAGAGTAAAGGAAAAGGGACGTTTTTCCCAATACAAGTCAAAAGAAGACCATGTCTTACTTCCTCTTTGCCTGCCACCTCCTCATATTAGATGATTGAATGAGTCAGAGGAAACATGGGTTTTCTCACCATTTTCCCCTCTTGTTGGGTTTACATGAGTAAGAAAACCCATTGTTCATGTGTGCACGAGTTTTAAAAAATAGAGCTTGGCCTCTCTGAACACTGAGCCTGGGGCCAGAGTGGATAAGAACTGATCCCGCCCTGCCTGCACAGCCTCCAGCCAGATACTACGAGGAAACCCAGCCACAGGGGCAGACTGCTGAAGGCATCCTGGCCAGAGGACAGTCACCAGTCACCAACACCAGTGTGCTTGCCAGTGGAAAGGGGTCCCACTTCCCAGATGCGTACCTGGCTCCAGGATCTGTTCCTGGGCTAGCCCAGGGTTGTAGAATGGGAAGGGACCTTAATGATGGGCTGTCCAACCCACAGCTTTCCAGAGGAAAGAATGGTCTCAGATGCCCTCCTCTTCCCAGACCCGGTGTAGACCCCCTGGACAAGCCCTTGCTGGAGCGTAAGGGCTCTGGGATCCAGGCGTCTTATTAAGTGGGAGATTGGGTACAACTTTCTCTCAGGGTCAAGAGGCCGCCGAGATCCCAGGGTCCTGCCTATTTCCTTAGTACCTGTTTCCCTTTTTAAAGCCACTGCTTAAGTCATCAAAGGTTGAATTCGTCCTCTGGGGTGGAAAGCTGAGACTTAATGGTTGGGGTCGACATTCTCTGACTGTGGAGTCAAGGGATCTCTAAACAGGAGATACAGAGACGAATGTGTGTGGCAGAGTCTGAGCCAGCTGCATGGAGGGCTTTTCCACACAAAAAGCAGTAGCTGGTGATACTGAGGCTGGGCAGAAATAATGTCTAGTGTGTGACAAGATTTGACTGATACTGACAGTCTTGACTGATGTCTGTCTTAGAAAGCACGAGGCAGATAGTCGTGAGGCCCAGCCCCAATCCTGGCTCTGCCACTAACTGCAACTGTGAGGAGAGAAGCCATTTCCCACCTCTGGGGCTCATTTCTCTGGGAAATGAGTCTATACTAGGCTAGAACTTGAAACATTTTTAAAGTCAGAGAACCCTTTGTTCACATGAAATCTTATGTGAAAGTGTACGTGTAAAGCAGAAAAAAGCAGAGCTATTCTTTTTGCTCACCCGGAGCACTTCCTTTTTACAGGGTTCCCCACACAGAACCATGAGAGTTCCAAGGAATCCAGTTTGAGAACCCCTGGACCAAATACTCTTTCTCCCCGTCTCCCCTAGTTCTGATATTATTTGTGCAACTGTTTTCTGTTTATTTGGCTAATGTTGGTTGGCATCAGTTGCTTGGCTAATGTCAACACTTAGTAATGTTCAAAGAGTTCTTTTCTTATTATAATGATTCTATATATGTTAGTCATCCTTCCATGTGGCCCCAAACATGTACAAAACATTGCCTCTTCACACCATCTGATGTTGAGCTACATTCTGCATAGTGACAGCAGAAGGAAATGGACATAGGTAGGTAGCTAGGATACAGAGAGAACTTACTATTCTCTTCCCTCACCTGAATCACCCCAATGACCACGTGTTTTCTGCCCCCATCAGCTTCTGGAGTAACTCCTGCTTGTCAACATTCTATCTGCTTCTGGCCTTGGTATTCGACGTCATGGGAGTATTCTCATATTGACAATGGCAGAGTCAGTTTCACGTCATAAAAAGAATGAAAGTAACTTGCCATCTGAAAATTTTTCTTAAATACATTCTCTGAGAGAGGGTTTCTGTTTTTAATGAGAGTGTTCTTTCTCTCGAAAAGGCAAGGCAGACGCCCTCAGTTGACTCAGAGCGCTGGGCAAGCCCTGGAAAGGAGTCTACTCCCTGCCACTCCCCAGCCCCTGCCTGTCTTACCCCATCAGGAAAGCACCCCAGTGGAGCAGAGTGAGGAGAGGGCCCCGCACTGGTAGTCAGGAGCCTGAGTTTCAGTCTCCGCTCACCTGATATCTCACTGCTTAGCTTTGGAAAAATTCCCAGCCCTCTCTGATTCTCCACCTTTCCATCCATAAAACGGGGGAAGAGTTCATTAGATATTTATCCAGAGATTCTTCCTAGCTTAAAATGGTTTGATTCTGTGACATCTAAAACATACCTGTGCTGAGGGACCAGGGTAGCTAACTCAAGAGCCCGCCTGCCGCCAGCCTGATAGGTGGGGCTGTGCAGAGAAGGCAGGGCTATGTTCCCTACTAACTCTCTTCCAGCTCCCAATTGAACAGAGGACACTGAGTCCTGTGGAAGCCCTGGCCTGGGCTGGAGCCCTCAGTTCTCATATTCCATTTCAGACACAGTCAGCCTCCTCTCCTCCACCCTGCAAATGATCACTGCTTCCCTGAATCCTGTGGAAGATGTCAGGGCCTCTCCTGAAAGTCAGTGTTCTCAATTTTCCCACAAGCTGCTTCAGGTGCCAATCCTTACCTCAGTTCTTCCTAGCTTCTTGCCATAGGGTAATTGATAGCAGCTACTGTTTATTGAGTACCTGCTATGTGCCAGGCCCTGTCTTAATTATATTATGGATCCCAATTATTTGATCCTCATAATAATCCTAAAATATGTAATCCTATTATCTTGAATTTACAGGTGAGGAAATTGAGACACTGGGAATTAAACTCGCCTGGGGTCGCCCAGCTACAAGGTGATGAAACCAAGATATGACCCTCTGGCCCCAGAGCTTATGCACCTAATCACTGAGTCAGACTGGGCTCATTCCTGCTGCCAGTAGTAACTAGGGGCTAATATTTCTTGAGTGCCTGCAGCATGGGAGGCACTGTACTAGATACTTATTTTTTCATTTCATTTGAACTTCACAATGAGAAAAGGGAAGGTCTTGTTTCCTTTTAATAGAGGTAGAAACTGAGGCTCTGAAACAAAATTACTTCCCTGTGTAAGTTATAGAACTAGCCAGGCTTCAAACTCAGAAGTGTTCGATGCTAGCATCTTGTGACCTTCCTCTCTGTCACATTACTTTTCAGGACAAATAGCTGGAGGTGTTCCCCATCCCACCAGTTCTGGAAAAAATAAAGACGGACCACTAGCACCACTACCTCCGCAGAGCTCTTGAAAGTGCCCCCACTGGTAGGCGCAGGGAGGTGACTTGATGGGTCTGACTTTCTCCACTGACCTTTGCTGGGACAAAGCCAGGACTCAGAGAAGCAATGCTCACCTAAAGTTTTTGCTTCTCTTCTCTAGCTCTGGGGGATTCTGTCATGCGACCTACTTTCTGGGGCCCCATAAGTTCTTTAGGGGCAACAATGAGACTCAGAAGAAGAGAAACTGAGATAAAACCCTTAGACTCAGCCATACCCTAAAACCTCAAGGGAATGGGCTAAGATCTCAAGGTTGAACAGGGAAGGCAAGTGGAGCAGGCCCTGGGTTCGTGGGCTTATTCCTGCGCTACACCTTTAATGAGTGCCTGAAACGTAGTGTACCTACTGTGCCAGGGTGTATAATCCATGAAGAAGGCTGTGCCATGCCCATTTTGTAGATGAAGACACTGAGTTTCAGAGAGGTTACATAACTTGTCTCAGAGGATTCAAATCCAGGTCTGAGTCCAAAGCCGGTGCGTTAGGGACACAAACAAGGGTGAGAAACAGTCTGTGGCCTCCACACATACATAGATCTCTGAACTACAAGGCATAAGCAGAGAGCAGCAGGCCTGGTGATGGAGTTTCCACCTCACCCCCAGGGCTCCTCCCTGCCCCGCCCCACCCAAGCAGCCCTTGCCAGGAGGCCCCTCTCTAACTAGTGCTGTCCTTTTTGGAAGGTCCTGGGCAGGTGAGAGCCCCACTGGGATGCTTTACCTCAGAGAGAGGCCCTGGTAAACAGATGGGCAGCAGGGAATTTGTTTACAGGAGCGATATTGGGGAGAAGGAAGTTGAGAGCAAAGAGCCAGGGAGGGCGGAAAAGCTGTGTGTGTGTGTGTGTGTGTGTGTGTGTGTGTGTGTTGGTGCTGGACCAAAGCATCTAGTTGGTGACAGGCCCAGCCCATACTAAAGTGCCACCTGGTTGGTCTTTGAGAGCTCACAGAAGGCAAAGGTGGCTTCATGTCCCTCTGGGCCAGACAATTAAGAAGATAAATGTGCTCCCCACCCCACCAGTTACACAATGCAACACTAAGTCAAAGGGAAACTACATTTGCAATATTTGCTGCTTTGCATCTTGGCCACCTTTTGCTCCAGAGCATAGTGAAGAGTTATGAATAGGGCACGTTTTTTACTTAAATTATATTTTTTAGTTCTTGTTGCTTCTTGGTTCTTTGTATATCTGGGCTAATTATAAAGACAGCTTTGACTTTCCACGAAAAGATTGGTAAAGTTGTGGGTGGAATTCAGTATAAAAATCTATTTAGGAGCCTCTGGTGGTGGTGGTGGTGGTGGTGGTGGCGAGCGAGGAGTGTAGGAATTGGTAGGTCTTCGTTTGAGCCTGAAAGCTCTGGCCAGAATCTCGTAGTGCGGTGACCGCACATAGTGAGAGTGAACTGGAATGCGCAAAGGCGGCGACAGAGTCCGCCAGGCGGGCACGTGAGTTTACAAACGCCGTCTTCCGTAATCCCAGTGCCGGCGCCGCGAAAACCCAGGAGACGGTAACCTTGCGGCACCCGCTCAGGCGGGCGCAGGCGACGCCCCACCCTGGAAGGGGTGTCGCCAGGGCCGGCCCCGCGGGCGCGCGGCCATTGGTCGGCACCGGCTCGGCCACCTGCCCCTACCTTAGGAGGCGGGGTTACCTGGGCCCCGCCCCCCGCGGCTCGGGTTCCCAGGCCGTGCTTCCTCCTCCTCCGGCCCCGCCCCCGGCGCCAGGTCCCGCCCCTCCGATCCTCCAGCCCGGGCGCCTCGTGATGTCACAGCAGTTTTGATACAAAGAGCCCTTCGTCCCACGCGGGTCTCCCGGCAACGGGCGCGGGTGGGAGCGGGGCTGGAGCCTTCGACTGGTGCGGAACCGCGGGAGCTGCCGCGGCGCTGCAGGGACGGTGCCCGCGCTCCGCACGCCGCCCGCCGCGTCTGCGCCCGCCCCGCCGACCCGCGCCCGCCCGCTTCTCGCCCCTGTGCAGCGCACCGACCCACGGCCAGACGGGGGATGCGCGCCGCGCCGGCCCCGGGGAGCCAGGTAAGCGGCGGCGGAGGAGCTTGGGCTCCCGGGGCCCCGGCGACGCGCACCTGGCTCGGCCTGCGGCGCCGGGGCCAGGGAAGTTGCTGGAGAGGGGAACTTCGCCCGCAGCCCGGGCGCGGGCTCGCGCCTCGGGAGTGTGCTCCCTCTCGGCCCTGGCCGGGGAGGTCGAGTTACCTGCGCCCCTGCCCGCTGGGCCACGGAGGGGCAGCCGCTGCCCACTCTCGGTCCTCTGCCTGCATTCAGGTGCGAGGGTGGGGCGGGCTAGCCCAGGGGCACGGAGAGAAGCATCCACTTCTCCCTTCCGCGCAATTTCAAAAAGTGGTTTAGGGGGATCTAGTGGCTGGATAGGGGGCTTGTTTTCTCGGACACCTCTCCTGGGACCTCCGCGTCCCACCTCTGCTCCCCGCGCGCCTGCCCTTCCGGGACCGGTGTTCCGCGGCTCCCTGCCCATGATTGGCCCCGCCAAGTCCCTCTGCTGTGCGCGACCGAAGTTTTTCCGCAGCCCTTGGCGGCCTTACTAAGCCCGTTCCGCGGCTACGAGGACTTCTGCCCGGCAAGAGCGGGCCAGCCTAGTTCGGGGTTTGGGGACAGGGCCCTACTTCTTCCCAGTCGAGAAGCTGCGGAAGCCAGAGGTGTGCGCGCATTCCCACCCCTTGGTTCCCCAAGAGCCGGTGGCTCTGTCCCGGCGGTAGTTGCTGTTGTCACAGCCGTTTCCCTGCGGGCAGCAAGCGTCTTGGTGGAGCAGCCTCTGGAGAACCGTGTCTTTGCTGTGGAAACCTGGTCCCTGTTCAGCCCCGGAGTTTTTTTCTTTTCATCCCTGCACACCTTCTGGTATACATCTCTCCCCATTTCCCCATCTTCCTAGCCCTGCTCTTCCACGGATGGCTGGATGTGACACATCACTCGGCCCTGCGGGACTTGACGGTGTTCCTTGACGGACATATTTCTAGGTCACCTTCTCAAAGACTTGTGAGAAGACTGGGTTCCTGCACTCAGCCTACATGTCTCTATAGCAAACCCCCCTGGGCTGGTTCCTGGTGATCCTCCAAACCTCTGTCTTCACTTCCTGGAGGCAGGTGCTAATCCCTTGAGCTCCAGGAAAGGAGGTGGGGCAGGTACATCCTCTGGGACATCCCCAGGTCCTTCCCCTGGTAAAATGTGGTTATAGTGATGCCAGGTTATGGAAAAAGGAGTCTCGAAGCGGGGAGGGTTACCAATTGTGTGCCTCTCAGATCTGTGCAGTAGGGATCTCTGTCCTCCTCCCTCCCTCTCTCCCTCACTCCCTGTAACCACCTAACTCAGCTTTGGTGGAGTCCTGTGCAGTGCTGCCATTGACTGGGGTCATGCCACTTGCCTGGCACCAGCTTACGGAGATAGATTGGCCCAAATTTTAAACTGCTGAGCTGCCATTCATGTATCGCTAATTATATGCCCAGGGGCTGTTATATACAGATGTGTCCCTGCGCTTAAGATGTTTGCAGGAAGTTGAGAGACTGAAAACCCGGGTCGAATTTGCTTCCTGCCCAACTCCCCCGAGCCCTGGATTGATCCGGGTTGTTTCTGAGGTCCCCATGAGGTCCCCGGTGTGTGGCCTGGAGGAATGAAAGAAGCCAGGTGAAGAACTTGGGACTTGAATAGCAGGTAGCACAGCTTGAGCAAACACCCACTGGAGGACAGCTTTGTAATTCTGGGGACCCTGGGCTTGGAGGAGGGAGTGGGGTGAATGACTAAGGCTGGCATGAGAGATAAGACTGTGCCTAGGGGAGGGATGTAACTAGCCAGGCCAGGTGAGCAGACTGGGCAGTGTGACCTTTGCCCGAAGATCAGTAGGAGAGACAGCCTGGAGCCTGGTTGTGGAAAGGACTTTTAGTCAAGCAAGAGAAGAAAAGGGAGAAGAAATTAGGGGACTTGGAGCAGACTGCGCCAGGGAGGCTCCAGGCTACAGCTGGAGAACTTCCTGGTGGATATCCCGCTGGTCCCCATTCTCCTTTTTCTCTCTTCAGAGCATTTGTGCCCCTCCCTAAAGTATGCTGGCCCCTTCACAGCCTCCTAGTCCCCTTCCCTCCTGGTGAGACCAGCTGCCCCCAGGTCAGGGCTTTCTTTTTGGCTGTTCACCTGGGGCCCTCACAGCTCTCACCTTCCTACACCCCTCCCCCACCCCAGGTGGCTAGAAACTTCCTTTCCAAGGGCTTCCTTTCCATCAGATGGCATTCCGGGGCACAGACCCTTCCCTATTTCTGTTTGTCCAGCCCCTACTCAGCTGTAGTCACTCTTATGGGACATATACTTTCTGTTATGCCAAGGGATGTTTCATAATTGACCCTGCTTTGAGCAGCTTCACAAATTTACTTCACTTTATATATTTTAGATATGCGTAGGGAGGAGGAGGAGGGCCTGGGAGAGGCTCCAGTAAAGTAGCAGGTGAGCAATTCCTGGAAGGCAGGCATCTCAGGGATTCAGGAGGCTTTCCCTGGGCAGAGGGTGCTCCCCTTCTGACCCTGTGCTCTGTTCCCTGGTGCAGGGCTCACTGCATTTTGAAAAGGAAGTATCTTTAGCCAGTCTGCCTACTGTCTGGTGTTGACAGTGGGGCACAATGCCTTGGCTTTGCCCAGTGTACAGAATCCCTGGGGTTGGGCTCTATTTTTCTCAAGGTTCGCTCTGCTGGCTCTTGACTCAGTAACTGGGTGTCAAATCACTGGTCTCTCGAATGAGGACTGCTCAGGTCTTCAGACTGCCTGTTCTCCCAGCTGGATTAATGGGCCCTGCCTCACTAGTGGGGTACCACGAGACAAGCATGTCAATTTGGCAGGCCCACCTTTTGTCTAATGGGTCATCGTGTGGTCATCTCTCCTGGATGTGGTATGGCAGTCTCCTCCATCAGATGGCATTCCAGGGCACAGACCCTTCACCATTTCTGTTTGCTCAACGCCTACCCAGCACATGCCTGGCACAGGCAATTTATTTATTCAACAAATACTTGAGCATCTGATTTGTGCTAGATTCTGTTCTGGGCACTGGAGATACGACAGTGAACACACAGACAATAGTCCCTGCCTTCATGGAGGTCACATGATGGCAGAGGGGCAGGCAAACAGGTAAAACCTGCAGTGTGTGAGGTAGTGGGAGAGAAAGCAGGGCAGTGGGGGAGTACTGGGCGAGGTGTGACGTTTTTAAGTCCAGTGGGCAGGGAAGTCCTCTCTGAGAAGATGGCGTCTTGACCAAAGAAGCAGAAGGAACACAACTACATAGGCCCTGAGGTGGGACCATGTGTCCGCAGAACGGCAGGGAGGCTGCTGTGATTGGAGAGTAAGGCAGGTAGGAATCAGGGTGTGTTTGAGGCGGGGTGGTGCCTGATGCTGCCAAGCCACAGCATCCCAGGATCCCAGGAGGAGAATGCAGTACAGTCGATTCTAGGAATCCACCAACACAAAACGCATTTCATTGCTCTGCCCACTCGAAACCATTGCTGTCGAGGGGTTTGGGCAGTAAGGCGTTTCTTGGGAGAGATGTCTGTACGTGGCTGTTGCTGCGGTGGGCTTTCCTACCCTCAACCTGGTCGGATCAGATGAGGCTATCCACAAGTGTGGAAACAGTTTTTGCCAGACTGTTGTTTCCACCACCCAAATCAATACCAGCGAAAAACAAAAAGGCCAGGTGCTATGCACTAAGCAGGCTGAGCACTGTTAAGGCAATCTCCCTGTTCCCACGAGTCAGTGCTGTGGGTGCGGCTAGTCCAGCGCTCAAGACCCACAGAGTAATGGGCAGCCTGTGCTTGTTGAGCTCTGGCCGCCACCCTCACCCCAGGATTCTATTTCCTCGTCTCCTTCTTGGGCTCCTGACCTCCCTGAGCCCCAAGGTGCCCGGGCCTCTCACTTCTCTTCCTTCACCCATAGGCAGCTGGCAGCAGAGTTCTGTGCCCTGGTCTCCTAAGGAGTCTCTGTCCAGCCTAGGCCGTGTGTGTGTGTGTGTGTAAGTGTAAGAAAGTAGAAAACCAGAACTGTGTGCATCCTCAGAGGGTTGTGTGAAAGTCTAAGGAGGCAGCATGGTGGCCCAGAGCTGTGGAGTCTGGGTGACCCTGACCCCAGCTCTGTCTGGCAGGCCAATACTAGTAACACCAATGTTTCTAACCCCATTTTTTGACTTCCTTCAAGAAATGGGAAATTTTCTGACTCTTGGGCATATTTTTAGTTGATTCAACCTGTTTCGTCTTCCCAGAAAAGTGGGTTCTTTCCCAACAACACAAACATGATTCAAATAAAGACAGAAGCTCTATAGCTGCTATCGTGAATCGCCGTGGCTCTGCTCATGGGAGCTTTTCTCTTTTAAAGGATCAGAAAGAGGAAGACCTACCCAGACTGAGTGTGGGAGAGTGAGCGGGAGCTCTTCTACTCTCGAGTCATCTGTTGTCACCCCCTCTCTCCTTTGCACTCTGCATGCCTATTAACATAAAAAGGGAAGCCACATTTCCAGTGGCTTGTGCTATCTGCAGTGGACCTGGGATAAGAGAGCTGGGGGTGGGGTCTGCTCTTAGTGCCCAACTTCTGTCTCCCTCTTCGAATAGGGCAGAGAGCAGGAGCAAGTTTCTCCTTTCTGTCCACCGATTTCCGTGGGAGAGGTAGCTACCTCAGAACACAGGTGCCTTCATCTCATGCTCAGTACCTGTTTTCTTAAAGTAGAAAAAAAAAAAAATTGGAGCCAGAAAATACGTGACTGTAGATTCTGGATTCGCTGCTTGCTAGTTGTGAGACTTTAGGCAAGGTACCTTGCCTTTCTGAGCCTCAGTTTCCCCATCTATAGAATAAGAATGATAATAGTATCTACCTCATGGAGTGATAGCGAAGATAAAATGAGCTACTGTGACCTAAAATGCCCGGAGTGGGTCTGACACTTTGCTGGTTGGTAGCTGACGGGTGGTTAGGTAGCTAGAGAGGCAAAAGAGTTCCAGGAGCCTGCACCCCAGGGCCAGGCTGTCTGGGTTCAAATCCTGGCTGTCAGTTGCTCTTTGTAGAATCTTAGGCAAATTATTTAACCTCTCTCTGCCTCAATTTTCTCGTCTGTGAAATTAAGCTGTTGCTAGTACCTCATGAGGTTATGTGGAACAAACATGTAAATGTATGAAAAGCACTTAAAACAGTGCCTGACGCATGAGCGAGCTATTATTTTTCATTCCTATAAACTTCTACTGGTTTGATTCTTGTGACTAATAATCTTAGCACCTGACAGAAGTTCTTACAGGGTGGATGTCAACACTGAAACAGGAAGGTAGCAGGGCAAAAACTCTATTACCTGAGGCCCTTTACCAGGAGAGCAAAACACTTCCTCAGCTTGTGTTTTCAAATCTATCAACTCATTCCCTGTGGATGCAGACTGTAAGGCCAGAGTGAAGTGACTGGTACCCACGTGGCAGTATATGAATGAGATGTAAAGCATGTTCCGAGGTGACAGCCATCTTTCCCAGTCTTGGCATGGGGCTGCACCTGGTCCTCCCAGAGGCTGCCTGCTCTCCCAGGGGGTGCTACACCTTTGCCTACCTGCCCTTCACCTCCAGCTAGGGCCTGCTCGTTTATCCACCTACGCCCAGCTGAAAAGCCAGCTTGGAGCAGTGCTGTCCGCCTGCCACTGCCAGCCCATTAAAACACTGTGGCTCTGGCTAGCTATAGGCCCCAGGAGATTTGGGGGGGAGCCGGGCAGAAAGGTGTGGGCTATGTAGCCACCTGGCCGTGTTGGGTGACTGCCCCTGGTAGTTTTCCAAGGAGTAAACCTACCTGTTAGTCTTGCTTGGCTGCTCAGAGGTCCGCAGCTCCACTGAGGTGAGACTGGCCAGGCTGGCTGGCTGGTCAGGAGTGTGGTGGTCAGGACAGCTTCTGCCTGAGTAACCTTGAATCGATGGTCTCCCAGAAAAATGAGGGTTCTTGTTGACAAGGTAGGTCTGCCAAGGACATTGTTGTATGTTTATCTGTAAGGCTGCATCAGTTATCAGCAAAGAAAGCTCTTGTAGCAGCAGGTGTGTGTGTATGTGTGTGTATGCACATGTGCATACATGGAGTTGTCATCTACCCTTCAGTCTAAGGAACTATGACTGAATCCCCATTCTCCACTTATAGTCACTGTAATTTATAGATTCTAAGACACTTATTTTACATTTCAACATCTCAGATTGGTATGTGTTATACATTCGCTAGTATGTTATACTTTAATTGACAGTGACTTTTCTTTCTTGGTGTACTCCCAATACAGTGCATCTTAAAATCAAAAGCATCCTGGAATTAAGGAAACACAAGAACTAGGCAACCTCGAAGGAGCTTACAGAATTTGCGCAGTTTCTTCGAGGAAGGGAGTAGAGCCACCTTGTAGTGGTGGTAGGATTTATGGAAGACCCAATGATGTTGTGCAAGGGAATGGGCTTGGACACTAAGCAGACCAGGGCTCAGATTTCAGCTTTATAGCTCTCCAGCTGTGTGACCTTAGGAAAGCAGAGCAACTCTTCTGACCCTCAGGTTTCTTCCTTCACCAAATATGGATCGTGGCTTCATAGTCATGATTTTGTGCAATGCACCTTTCTTCGTTTCTCTCTTCCTGGGTGTCATCTGAAGTCACGCTGCTCCATTCCACTTGGGTTAAAAGAGAAAACGAAGGCAGAGACTGAGTCACTGGCCCCCCAGGAAAGCAGAGGGAAACCGTGGCATTATGTACCAGGGCTTCCTGACTCAGTTTATAATCCTCGAACATCATCTTTTCCTTCCTTCTGTCCTCCTCCCATTTTGCCTGGGTTTTCATTTTCACATGTGTTTCCTTTTAGCAATTTTCTTTCAGATGTCTCTCCTCTCTCTTTCTGTAAAATCTTCCCACATGTAGCCTCTTTGAAGCTCCTTGTGGTGGGAAAGGGGAGGGAACTACAGGGAGGCACAGGCCCCAGTATCCTCAACTGACAGTAGTCAGTGGTCTAGTTTGCTGTGGCCCCTGCAACCTCAGCTCAAGTCCAGGTTCTGGTGCCACCGGCCTTGCTAATTCCTGTTCCCATGGCCTGCATGGCTCAACCTGAGAGACTGCTCCAATGCTGAGTGTTGGGCACCACCAGTGCTAAGAGTATTTAGTATTCTCTGTACCCTTTTTGCAGTAAAATCAGGACCTCGTTCAGATTCCAGCCCTGCTAGCCCTGCAAGTTACTGAACCTCTCTGAACCCTAGTTTTCTCATCTGAATGGTGACTGATGCACAGAAACATCTGGCACATGGTAGCTGCTTAATGTATTCTTTCCTGGTCTTCCCCAAATGTTTAAGACCACCTTGTGTCTCTTTAGCTAGGTGCCAAGGGCTCTGGGAGCCCCAGCCAACAGCATTGCTCTAAGTACAAGCCCTGAAACAGGTGGACCAGTTCTGGATGGGACAGAATGGGTGGAGGCACAGGGACCTGGGTGAGAGGATGTGTCAGGAGGGAAGGCTGGGCTGCAAGGAATGGGGCGAGCGGTCAGTAACCCAGCACCTTTGAGGGTGAAGTTGACGAGGTGAGCTGCTCACCAGTTTAGGAGCAGGAGCCGTAGGCCAAGTCTCAGGCACCGGGAGACAGCCATGTGGGGAGGCTTTCAGAGCAGGCCACGGAGGTCTCGTTCTCGTCAGAGGTCTCCTCTCTGTCTCTCTCCCTCCTGAGATCCTGTGGAAAGCCAGTAGCCCGACTTCCTCAGGTTTGTGCTCAGTGTCAGGTGTTCGCAGCCCCCTCCTTGATGAGGTGATGTTTGATCTCTGGCACCAGGGTGGACCTCAGTCCTTCCCTGTACCAAAGCGTGTAATGAGTTAAGAGAAACAGGGCTGCGGGTGGGACGGAACTTTGCTTACAAAGAGCCCTTCGAAGCTGGTGTAGTGGCTCCTCTTGGACCCCTGGGAGGCCAGGCTAACACACAGCTCTTGGATGGGGACAGAGAGAACCAGTGGGTTAGTTCTGCCCAGGCTGTGACGGGAAGTTTTCCCCACTGGGTAATTCTTCTCTCTTTCAAATGGTGCATAGAGGGTGGGGGAGGTGAGAATGAGGCCCCAGCCTGGCATGGGCCACCTCTCCCAGTGTTCTCAGGAGAGTCACAGGAGCAGAAAATGGGCCCTCTGGAGAGAGTGTGCCCAGGGATGGCTGTAGGGCTCAAGGAACTCAGTTCTGGGCTGGGGTAGGAGTGGTGAATGGAGGGTGGAGGTTGGGGGTCGGCCTCCCAGATATAGTGCCTTTCTACCCGGGGCGTGTTTGGGGCCAGGCATTTGTGGCAAAGGGAGGGATTGTGTTTCAGGTGTGAGGAGCAGCATGTGCCAAGGCATGGGGGTAGTAGTAGGGTTGGATAGGCTCTTGGGGAGTGGCAGCATCACATCCTGAGGCCAACACTGGCTGAACGGGGCTGTGTGTACTGGTCTGAGGAGCCAGGGCCTGGTCCTGTGGCCAATGTAGGGCCCACAGGCTCTTTGAGGTGGGTGTTTTGTTGGACTTCCAGGAGCCTTAGACTTCCCTGGGAGCCTCCCACCCTCTGAGTCCCAAGCTCTGGCTTATGGTCAAACCTAGTGCTGTCTCACCTGTTGCCACTGCGGGAGAGCCCAGAAAGGGACCTGAGCCGGTTCAGCCTGCCCTGGCCCATTGCCCCAAAACTGAGCTCTGGCCAGCTGGGCTCTGGCCAGCCCCAGTGTGATGCACTGGCCCCTAGAACACACAGCCTGGGTAGCTAGACCTGGAGAAGGCAGAAGGACAAAAAGGGACACCTGGATTGAGCCTGCAGGCAGCACTGCTAGGGCTCTGGGCTGATGGGAGGGGCCAAACTTATAAAAACAGGGCTCTGGGAGGGGGGCTACCACAAGGGGTGGAGAGGAGAATCACCCTGCCTTGTCATTGGGCTCCCTGATCCCGCTCTGTCTGCTCCAGGAGCCTTGCCCATTAGCTACGGGGTGAGCACTCTGCTTGGCCTTTCATCGCCTGAGGTTTTCTGTGGCAAAGAAGGGGTGAGGTAGCTACCCACCCTGGCTTTGGGCTATCGGACAGGGGCAGCTCTGTCTAAGTGCGCCATCCCTGAAGCAGACTGTGGCCTTTCCCCGGGAAGTTCACATCATCTCCTTTGAGGGAATGCTGCTCTGTCCACCTGGTGGACGGGTGAGAGGTGGGTGAGCTGGCCTGGCCACTGTTTTCTGGTCCCAGGCCTTCACTTGAAGCTCCCCTTCTCATGATGATAAAACAGGGAGCCCCCCAAAGCAAGCCCCACAGACTCTTGACTGTGCAAGCAATTAAGCCCTCGCTTCAAACAGCCGCATCTTTAAAAGCTATAATTTGTAACCCAAAATAGCTGCCTGTTCAGAGAGCCAGGAGAGCCCTTGATGTGCACCCCTTTCAACCCACAGCCTGTTAATTGGCTTTTGACACTTGAGTCGCCCTGGCCGATGATGCTTTTCTTGGATATAGTGGCTGGCTGGGAACTGGATCTCCCCCACAGGTACTTGGGAAATCTTTTTTTTGAGAATTTAGATGGAGTGATTGAAGTTAGGGGTTCCTGATTCAGATTCAGATGGTTCTGCCTTTTTACGTGATGACAAAGGGGCGTGGAGAGAGCGCTGCAGTGTAACGTCAGCGGAAAGTGAGTTAAACTCTGGACACCGTGTCCTCAGATGTCAAGAGAAGACTATTTACTTACCGCAATTTAGGGGAAGGAAGCAAGACCACCTCAGTAAAGCACATAGCAGACGCTGGTCACGTGGCTGCTGCTCCCTAATGTTACCTTCCTTTCCTTTCCCTCAGGTGTGGCTCCACCAGCCAGTGATGCAGACAGAAGGTCTTGTGTATGGATTTGGGTGTGTGGATGTGGGGGACTCAGCAAACAGGAAACGCCTCCCTGACCTGCAGTGTCTGTCGACTAACATGCTTGGAATTCTTGGGGCTGGCTGCTGGGTTTGGTTTCCAGATGTGAAAGCACTTTAAGTTCTGTTTTCATAATCCCCAACAATTTGCCTCCAAAGTCCATATTCTCATTTGAAAATCAAGACTGTTGGCTCCATGTTGGGGACCAGGGGGTAGACTTCTTCAGGGGGCCTCATCAAATCCTTTTTGTTCAGGAGGTAGGTTCACTGGGGCACTCAGATCTGGGGACCCAGGGTTTTGTTGGGATAGTCATACCCCATCACGGGCTTGGTTTCTACAGGAGTATAAGCTGACCCTGGGGCCACCTTCCCTGTGGGTTTTCCTTAGAGACGGGTCACTTACCCAAATTCAGCTGCAGTCTGTGCCTGATCCCTCAGTCACCATCACTGACCCTGAAAGGAGGACAGCCTGGCAGGGAGAGGGGGCTCTGGTGCTGGTATGTCAGAGGGAGGCTGGTGTCACAGCTAAGCTAGGTGCCATGTGTCCCACGATGGGAAGGATCCTCCTTCCCAAACTAACCACAACAGAGGGAAGAAATCTGCTCTGGATTTCAAGTAGCCAGAAATACCGCCTGGCATGGGGAAACTGGTAATATCTTGCTCAGTTACTGAGCACCACTGGCCACACAGAGGTGGCCTGACCCAGGATTAGAGTCTCTGTGGCGTGGGCCTGTGGTTCCAGGGCTAGCTTCTGGTCTCTTCTCTTGTAAACCAAGCACTGTTTAGGAAAAATAACTTTTACATTTGTATTATAAGTACACTAACTACAGTTCTGGGCAAACAAAGACTGCCTTTGTCTCTGGCCGAACTGCACACAGACTTCTCCTTTAAGATTAAAATATGCCTATATTATTGAAAGAGCATAAGAAACAAATAATTTACTTAGCTTCACATACAGTGTTTATGAAACATCACCCTAAAAATCATAGATTCATCAAGCTTCAGTTTCAGCAAAATATAGTCTCTTTAGAAGCAGCACTATCTCAAAATGATCATGAAAGAGAAGTCGACATTTCTTTTGAGGAGATACCAAAACAAACAAAGAAACAAACATAAACAAACAAACCCAAGTCTCTTGATGAGAGTCTGGAGATCCAGGAGTTCTCTTTGGAGACCGAATTGACCTGAAGGAATTTCTTTTATTATCAGGGTGAAAAGTCTAGCTGGGGGGTTCCCATGCAGACTCCATAGAGGAGGAGAAGGAAAGTATATTTGTCTCTAGGGCTGCCCCAGTAAAGTACCACACTGGGTGGGTTAAACAACAAGCTTATTTTTTCAAAGTGCTGGCAGGGTCGGTTTTCTCTGAGGCCTCTCTCCTTGTCTTGTAAATGGCGATCTTCTCCCTGTGTCTTTACATGGTAGTGTGTGTGTGTGTGTATTAATAGCAGCAGCAGCAGCGCCTTGTAGCAGCGCTTTATCGTGATGATGTCTTTCATGTGTGTCCATTTCATTATCTCTTCCTTATAAGGATACTGGTCATATTGGATTAGGACCCAACCTAACCACTACATTTTAATTTAATTATCTCTTTAAAGACACTGTGTCCAAATACAGTTATTCTAAGATCGTAGGGGTTGAGACTTCAACATTTGAATTTGGAGGAGACAGACACAATTCCGCCCATCACAGAAAGGTTCTCTGGAGCTGTCCTCCAAGGGGAGGAGGAGTTTGAGCAGAGCCTGGCATCCCAGGAGAGCCTGAGTGGATGGGAGGCAGCTCTGCCTTCAGGCAGAGGTCCACCACTGGTGAGAGGCCCATTGGGGATGGCTCTTGACCAAATGCTCTATTTGGAAAAGTTTCTAGTAATGTTATAACTCGTGATTCACCTTCTAGGGATGATCATTCTTACAGCTGGAGCCACACGTCCCCCCATCCCCAAATGATCTTGATCTGATCATTTGGAACCTAGACCGCTCATCATTCATTTCCTCTTGGGGGTTTATTTTACCCTTGGAGATTCTGTCTCTTATAAATGGCATGTAGTTGTTGTTGCTGTTTTATTTTTTAAAATCTAATTCAACAATATTTGTCATTTAATAGGATGGTTTATTCCGTTTTCTTTTAATGCATTACCCATATGGTTGTATTGTTTATTATTTGTTTTTCCTTGTCCCAATCTAATCTTTTTTCTTTTTTCCCCTTTTATCCTGTATTCTTTTGAATGACTTAAGCATTTTTTATTCCATTTTTTTTTTTATCCATTAGATTTTTAGTAACACAGTTTTATTTTTTAACCACTAACTTTTGACACGCTCAAATATATTGTTGGAATGGAAGTGGCGCAGTGGGGAGAGAGGGCTCGAGTGCCTCCTGGTGGGGTGGAATGCCCCACTGTGAGGGACGTTTCCACTGGGGTCCAGGGTCTGGCCCATAGCCTAATGGGCTTGCAAAACAGGTCTTAATGGTCCTTCCCACACCCTTGACTCATGCCACACCTGCCCACGGATTGTCCCTTAGGTGGATGCTGAGAGCCAAAATGTCAGCTGATTCATTTACAGGGAGAATTGCACGCCGGCAGCGAGCTTGGGCAGCCCTTCTCACTGTTTGTCAGCAGGCTCCTGGGAAGTTTGCCCTGATCAGAAGGGTGGGGGGTGAATTGGGACCCAGGGGAGCCGGTTAGGAGGTCTGAATGGCCATTAAATGGTCTCAAGCTGTGGTGCCAGCTTAGCCGGGCCCCACAGCTTTTGAGGCAAGCTGAACATGTGGGTCAGCCAGACAGAACACCTTTGGTCCAGGCCTGCTTCAGACCCACCCTCCCAGCCCCTTACGTGGGACACATTAGATCCCCGAATATTTCCGGTCTCTCTGCTCTGCCACCCGCAGGAAATTTGCCCACCTCTGGTTTTAATTTAGCTGCCAGGGGGCTATGTGACATCCCTTATTCCTCACTTTTTCTGGGAGCTGCGTCATGCTCACCCCCTTCCCTTGTACTCCTGTGACACTGCTTTATCAGCAGCATGCGAGTTGGGGGTAGGATGTGAGACCAGGGAGAGAGACAGCTCAGTTGCAATTAAAACATTGAGAAAAAAAAAGGCAGTGTGGGCTTCCACACCCCTTCCGTTGTGGTGTTTTGTGCAATAGCAGAGCGTGTTATCTCACCTCCTTTGCTTTGTGTAAATGGCATGGGAGTTCTTGAGAAACACTAGCGTGGCTTTTTCTTTCTCTTCTGTTTAGTACCAGCCTGAGATTCCACAGCTAGTAGGGGCCAGATCCAGGACTGAACCAAGTCTGCCTGAGAGCCTCAGTCTCCCCTTCTGTCAAAGTGGGGGTGACTTAGTACCTCCCTCCAAGGGTGATCCAACCTTCTTAGTATATACCACTTGGGACTAATGAGCTCCTGCAGAAGTATCAGTTGTCATGGTTGTCCCCCATCCTGGGATCTGCAGGTCCACTTTATGATGAAAGCAGTGTAGCACTTGGGGCGTCCACACCAGATCTGCTCCTGGAAGCTGCAGGAGCAGGGCCTGTGACCCAGTTGCGGGGTGGTATTGAGTACTCTCCCTGGTGCGAGGGTTCAGAAAGTGGATCCAGGAGTCCTGGCTGGAGGACAGTTGCCTTGGCTGCCACCCCCAACTAGTAGGGAGGGGAACTAGAGCGGTTGGTTCTTGGCCACAGTCTGATCTGGCTCCTGGGGATGAGAACATGGCAATCTCTCCTATCCTCCTGACCTCGGCCTCCCACCAGAGCAGGAAGTTTGGGCCACAGAGCTTTGATCTCACAGAATGAGTTCAGTCCCCAGGGCTGGCCAAGAAGGGTGATCAACTCTAAAGGCTTGGTACCTGGTGCTCCCATGTTTGCCCTTGGCCTTGTATCTGAGCCAAGGTTACTTTTGTCCAGAAGGCAAGCCTGAGGCACCAACCTCCCTGTGTAGATGCTTAAGTCCTCCTTTATTCCCTCTGCCTCCTTGCCCCTTGACTGCCACCTGGGCAACCCTCCGTTGAATCAGGATCTCTCATCAGCCACTGATGAGCACCAACCACCTGCCTGTAGAGCAAGGCCTGGCTTCAGGGCAGGGGATGGCAACCACAAACAGGAGTCGAGTACAGCCTGACTTGCTTAGTAATCTCTGCTGCCACCATCTTTGCATGATGAGAGCGGCCAAGCCACAGTGGCATGTAGAGTATCCCAGCCCTGGTAACCCCATCCCCTCCCTGTGGACCTGGGGACATTGGCATCCACAAGTTAGCTCCTTGAACTGAATCTTCTGTTACCCATAGGAAAGACCCATAGTGAACTTGACCAGGCCTATCGTTGTTCCCAGGCTGTCCCTGGCTGGGAGTGTGGTGAGGGATTTCAACCTTGTCTGGCCCCCAAGTCTGCTCAGCCTTACCCAGGCAGCAGTCTGGCTTCTCCCCGACTAGGCTCTGTTTGTGTCCATTCCCCTATATCTTCTCTGCAGTGGGGTTCCACGTGTGCCCGCTGGTGCCTGGCTGTGAGAGAAGCTGGGATGTGTCCGCCCAAGCTATTTTTACCCAGCCCCATCCCCAAATTTGTTCTTTGGCTCCAAGTTCCTGCCTGGGGAGTGGAGCTGTTGCCAGGGCTGGGGGTGGATGAGCCAGAGCCTCAGAGCCTCCCGACTCCCTTGCCCAGGCAGCATCTCATCCTAACACTCATTAAAGGGTATAATTAATGGGCAAAGAGACCTTCCAAGAGAGTGGGCAGAAGAAGATCCTGGTAGGGAGAAAAGAGGCACCTGGCATGTTTGGAGAGAAGGCTTTGCAACTTGTGAAAGTCTGGCTTCCAGAAGCTGAACCTAACCTACTTTTGTCCCAGTGTGCCACCAAGTCAGAGGGACAACGTCCTAGGGGCTGGGAAAATAATAACTCAGATTTATTGAGCACTTTCTGTGTGTGCTCAGAACACGTATCAACTCATTTAATCCGTAAATGGGGAAACTGAGACACTGGGAAGTTCAGTATACCTAAGGACACCGAGCTTATAAGCGGTGGAGCCAGGATTTGAACCCAGCCAGTCCACGTCCAGAGCTTGCTCCTCATGCCACTCTGCCCCTCTTCTTTGCCATGTTTCCATATGAGGTGTGAGGCATTGTTCTAGATTCTCTATGGCAATCCTGCCAGGTAGGTATTTCCATCCCAGTTTTTAGATGAAGCTCGGAAATCGAACAGCTTATCTAGGGTCACACAAGCAGTCAGTGACCAGGCCAGGGTTGGCACCCAGGCCTCGGGGTTACCATGTCAAATTCTACCCAGCTTACTTTTCTATAGCACAGTTTGGTTCCACAGATACTGGCTGATCACCTACAGTATGTTCCTCGCAATGCTGACCACTGGGGGCTCAGATGTAGAAATCTCCGTGGTTACCCCTTTAGGGTCTTCCCTCCCCAAGGGAGTGTGGAAATGGGGTCACTTGGAGTCAATGCCCTTCATACATCAGCTGCCAGGAAAAGGCAGAGTAATGGTGTGTGTGTCTTGGAGGCGGCAACCCACCATGGCCGGGTTGGTGAAGGGAGGACCAAATGACATTGTCCTGTCTGGGCCCCGCTGAGATCGTGGACAGTGGGGCATAGGCCACTTCGATAGCCTCCCTCCTCCCCCAGGTATTGATACTTGGCCTTTTATCAGCTGTTGAATTCAGCCCATGCCAACTTCCTACAGATTAAGGGGTGATTTTAGGGCTTGTTGGCGGGTGAATGCTGCTCTTGAGACTGGAGTGGGGACTCACAAGCAGGCCGTGTGCCTGCAGGCTCCCACCTCCAGCCCCAGTCAGCTCCATCTGGCCCCAGCTGGAGACAGGGTGGGATGTGGAGTGGACGCTGGCGGTGTAGACCTCCCCTGCCAGAGCGGTTGGCTGCAGCCTGTTTTCCCAGCCTTGGGCCTCAGAACTCTTCAGAGACCTATGGTGTTGGATGATTCCCCAGCCCTAACCTCTTGAAGTGGGTGTACTTTCTGGCCTTCTGCCTATCCAGGACCTGTGACTGACCAGGCAGAACAACTCGGCTTCTGTAAAACACAGCCCCTAACGAGGCCAGATCATAATTTAACGCTCCCATAGCTGCTGACTCTCCGGTGCTTGTGAAAATTGTCATGTGTGGCCCTGAGAGTAGCCTGTAAGGTAGAGGTGACGGTCCCCATTCTAAAGGTGTAAGGAGTCAGAGGCTTACAGGTCACTTGCCCAAGGTCACACAGCTGGTGAGTGGCTGGGCCAGCTGGTATTAAAACTCAGTTGGCTAGGTTCCAGAGCTGTGCCCTCCCTCACCCAGCTGTACTTGCAAAGGTCCTGGGCCTTGCGAAGGAATACTGCATCTGTGTGATCTCCCCTCGCTTCTGGGACCCGTCAGCAGTGCGGGAGGAAGTGATCTGGAGTGGTTTGGGCATATGCCAACCACACCTGTGTGGCCCACAGTGGCTGGCCTGTGCCCTCACAGATGGGGAGTTCTGTGCTCACAGCTGGCTCTGAGTCACGGAGCATCCCAGGGATAGGGGTCACCCACAGATGTTGCCTGGTGCTGCCTGCTGAGGATAGTGTCACTTCCCTACAGGCTCCCCAAAAAACAAACACATCCTTTCTGTGGAAACCCATTCCCCACTCCCCTGATTCTGCCACCCCTCCAGAGCAGGCCTTAGGTTCGGGCCCCCACCCTGGGTGTTCTCTTGCACCCCGAGAAGCACACCACTGTGGAGACAGATCTAGACACAGACCATGCGGCCTGGGTGAGCAGGCAGTTCCCTGGGCCTCAGGATTCTCAGCACAAAAAGGCCCAGGAGCATGAGGTCCCCTTCGGAGCACTGCTGTTCTCTTTCACCTGCTCCCCACTCCCCAGCTTTCGTGGGAAGGACCTCCCTACCATCCCTGGCCTGGCACACTTGACAAAGCATCCTGTCTGTCTGTCTGTCTGTCTGTCACACACATCTCCCATTCATCTCTCAACAGCCCTGGGAGAGCTCCGGGAGGTGTACAAAGATTAAGAATTCACCGTCTCCATCCAATACTTGGAAAGATAAGGCTCTGCCACTGCCCAGGTTCCTGCTGCCTGGGAACAGCCTTAGGTTTGTCCAGAAACTCACTGGAATCTTGCAGCTGCAGTAGAATTTGCCTCACCACCCCCAGGCGGATTTATCTTTAGCTTCTGCACATTCCCCAGAGATCTCCCTCTTCTGGGAAGCACACGTGACATGGGGGCTCCACGAGGGGGTCTGACCAGCCCAGGTGGCCTGGCTGGAAGGTAACTCCGGAAGCCTGTGCTCTCAGATTGAGGATCTTCCCAGGCCTCCTAGAAACTCTGTGAGGATGGTATTTTTATTAGGTATGAATTCTTTTCCTTCTGTAACTTCATCTAAAAAACATAAAAGAAAGAAACTGACTCAAAAGGGTTTCTAGTATGACTTTAGGTCCTCCTAGCCGAGTGAGTAGTGGCTCGAGGTTGCCTTCCAGCAGCCACCCCTGCTTTGCCTCCCTGACTGAGGTGCTGGCGTCAGAGCAGGCTATCCTCCAACCCCAGCAGCACCCCTCACAGTGCTGCACCCAAGCCCTTCCCCAGAAGGTCCAGGGGAATGGGAGCTGGGCTGAGACCGAGGCCCTGTGGGAGGAGCAGAGGCGACAGGCCCACTTTTGTCCAGGACAGATGCCGAAGTGGTACTGCCCCAGACTAACCGAGGTGCACAGTTAATTAATTTTCTTATAATTGTCTTTATATTATTTGAATTGAGAGGAAAACAGTTTTGAAGTTATAATTAAAATTTCCACTCGCCTTAGGCAAGCAATTGCGGGCTGAATGAAAAGGTGTTAATGTCGGGAGCAGCTAATTTTAAGAGAAAAGGCCGGCATATTGAGAGAGAGCACGCAAGCAAGGGGGTGGGTGAGGGGCCTGGCCTTGGCCTGAGGGAGCCTGGCTTCAGGGCTCCGCAGGGCCTTCTTTAGCTGGGAACTTCCAGGGCAGCCCAGGCCCAGGAGCCTCATCTTCCCATGTATGAGACGGAGACAGGGAATCCTTCATCTCTGTACACCTCCCGGAGCTCTCCAAGGGCTGTTGTGAGAGATGAATGGGGGTGTGCGTGAGAGACAGACAGGAAGCTTTGTCAAGTGTGCCAGGCCAGGCAGATGTGGACTCTGCTCAGTCAGAGGGTAAAAATGTGGCTGAAGAGGTGGCAGTCTTATTAGGAGGGAGAAACCCCTGTGGGGGCGTCTGATCCTTTCTACTGCCCCACCTGTGGCTGAGACAAGCCATTCTGAAGCCACTCTTTCCACCCTGGCTGGGGCCTTGGGCCAGCTGCCAGGAGGTGGGTACATTGCTGTGGGATGTCAGGTGAGAGGGTTCCCACCTGCATACCTTGAGTTGGGTGTCTCAGCGCAGAGTGCTCAGCAGAAACTCACCCTCTGTGTTTTGGTGTCCAGTGAGGCAAATACAAGTTGTCCAGAGGCCAAGCCAGACAGCTGAGCACAGACGCTGGTCTCCACTTGGTGCCCTGCCTGCCTTCTCGGAGCAGGGTGGGCAGCAGCCTCCTTGGGACCTCTGCGGACGTGGTGCTGTGGGTAGAGAGTGTGGGCATTGTGACTCATAGTCCGGTCCCAGTCCTGCCTTACCACTAACTCCTACGTGGCCCCAGGCAAGTCACTTCTCCTGCGCAGGGGGAGAGGCGATCCAACACACAGGGCTATTAAGACCAAAAGAAACACCCATTTGCAAAATGGCCAAGTGCTCATGTCAGCCACAAAGCAGAGATTCCTAGCAGTGCTAACTTTCCCCTGTGAGTGGATCTGGGAAGGTAAAAAGCTTCCAGACAGAGGAATAGAGCATGCTCCTTGTCTCCCTCCTTCCTGCTTTCTCTTCGGGTATCTACAGAGGGTTTCCTGCTGGGCGTAGGAAGTGGGCAGCCTGTAGAAGCTGCAGCATTCATTAGGTGGGGTGCCTGGGCTTCATAATCAGTAACATGTCCCTGTAATGTGTGCTCTCCTCGTTGTCACCATGAGGTTTGAAAATCCATGAAGTGTGGGTGACGTCAGTGATAAAGGGAACCGAGCATGTGGTGGCCAGAGGCAGGCGGAGACCTCAGAGGCTGGCCAGAGAACTTCTGGGAGGTGACTCTCTGAGCCTTAATGACCTCATTAGTAAAATGGGGATAAGAATCACTGTCCTGAAGAGTTGTCACAAAGCCCAGATGGGATAACGTATCGGTCTCCGAAACTTGGTGGCTGCTCAGTAAATGCTGGTTTCCCTTCGTTTCTCCTGGGATACACCTTTGGGCTTGCAAAGGGCTTGCTTAGGGTAGAAGATCCATGCGGGATTGGAATAGTGACATCTAGGTGGAAAGGGCTATGTGAACACTAGGGGTAGTTTTAATTACACAGCCCCTCAGCCTCCACAGGCAGGGAGGCCTGGCAGCCTGATGCTGACTTTATTGGTCCATCTGGTGCTCAGCCAGAGTTATGGCACTGGCAGGAGCCAAGCTCATTAATCATCGTCTCTTCTTAGTCTGGGATATCTTGGTAGGGATAGACCCCCAGGAGAGCTGCCTGCTCACCACTAGCTGCACACGTCTGGGCAGGCGCAGCCAGGCCTTTCAGTGACCTCGATCTTCAGATGTCCCTGATCTTGAGCTTGTGTAAGGGGTCAGAGGCTTTTTCACAGGCCGTGTTACTGTTACCCTTCTTACAGCTCTGGGGCTGGAGGAAGCACCTTTGATGGCGGGGCTCTACCAGCCCTAGCCGAGGAGTATACCCTGGAATCTTGGGAATAGGTTGTCATCTGGGATTGGAGCAGGTAGAAGCAGTGCCACCTGGGAGGTACGTACCTCCTTAGAGATAAAGAAGCGCCAATAAATAGTTTGTAGAAAGCTGTCCCTCAGATGAGGGTAAATGCTGAATAAAGCCAGACCGCTGCTTCTGTGTGATTTTAGCAAAAGGTTCAGGCACATGTTTGTCTCACACTGACATTGTCCCGAGCAGTGTGCTAGGCACTGGGGACCAGCCCAAAGCTCAGAATTGAGAGACCTGGTATTCTTGCTCCCCGGTGTGGCTGGGGCCGGGCCAAGGCAGACCGTCCTTTTCAGATTGGCATGTCCTGTGGCCAGGATTTATTAATTGAGGTCCTACTGTGACGTAGTGATACTGTAAGATTTCATTGCCATTCCCAATTTACAGAGAGAACTGAGGTTCTGAGAGGTTACTGGATAGGCCGAGAGTCATGGAGGATGGATTCACATAGTGCTGTGCAAATGTCCCTGTTCCATGTTGCAGCAAACAGCTAGGGTCAGGGTTATAGTCCTTGGTGGCCATTCATTGTGGCTAGGCCCTGAAACCTATCACCAAGAAGCTTTCCCCAAGTCATTTGGTTTCCTGTGCAGACTTCCTCTGGGGACCCTGATGAGCTGCCCAGGTACCCCGAGCCATGTGGCTGGATCGGCTGTGACCCTTCTCTATGGATGGCTGTCTCTGGGGTTCAGACTCCTCACTGGGCTTCCAAGAGGCAGGCAGTGTGCGAGGCCCCTGAGAGGAATCATCTGGCAGACGTTCTCATACTCAGGATCTCAGGGTCCCTGCCCCTGCCAAAGTCCTTGCCATCTGATGAGGAATGCTGAGCCCTGGGAAGCCAACCTCACTCATTCTGTCCCCCTCTGTCTTTCTCAGGGCAGCAAGGTGCCAGGCCCAACCTTTGCTGATGGTGAGATCCTCCCCAGGGAGCCCGGCTTCTTTCCTGAGGATGAAGAGGAGGCTATGACGCTGGCTCTACCTGAGGGCCCCCCGGAGTCAGACATGGGCAGCCCCATGGAAAGCACCCAGAGCCTGGAGGGATCAGTCAGGAGTCCCACCGAGGAGAAAGACGGGGGCCTGGAGAGCCTGTTCTTGCCAGAGGACAAGTGAGTTAAAACTGTCTGGAACTCCGTATGTGGCCCCTGGGCCCAGAGGTGCAGTTCTTGTAAGACAGGGGTCCCCAACTCCTGAGCTGAGGACCAGTACTGGTCTGTGGCCTATTTGGAATGGAGCCACACAGCAGGAGGTGAGCAGCAGGCGAGCAAGCGAAGCTTCATCTGTATTTGTAGCCACTCCCCAGCGCTAGCATCACCACCTCAGCTCCACCTCAGATCACTGGGCATTAGATTCTTATAGGAGCACTGGTCCCTGGTGCCAAAAAATTGGGGACCGCTGCTTTGAGGGATTCCCCAGAAGTAAACGTGAGAAGTGCTCAGGATTTGCATTATAGGCATAAGTTTTGTGGGTTTTCCAAATAGCAAAAAATGCTAAGAAACCCAAATGTTTAACAGTAGGGCTAGTTTGGGGATTTTAGACAGCCGTGCAAAATCAAGTTTTAATTGACTTCAGTGATATGGGATTATATGGTCTCAATTAACTTTTAAAAGGCAGGTTACAAAGATGTTCATGAGGTATGATCTTAGTTTTGTTAAAAACAAAACAGAAAATCATATACATATCCATTAGGAAATGGCTATGAAAAATTACTCCAGAAAATTAGCAGTTCTTTCAGGATGATAGGGTTATTGATTGTTTTAATTACCACCCATCTACTCTACTATATGTTCTGTATTTTCTTTATTGCTCATGACTTACTGTAGTTAGAAATGTTATTTAAAAACATCATTAAGACTAGTGACTTCCCAATGGGGCAGTGTCATTTTTTGGTGGTGTCAACAGAGGGAGTCCGTCCCCTCCCAGCCCTTACTCAGTCTCTGGAGGAATTATACAATGTTTATGGGGTGACGGGCAACAGCCACTGCCACAACTGAAGAGGCTGTGACAATTGGGAGTTGACATCCTATGTATCAGAAAAAGGTGTTGGTCATGGCCAACCCAGAGATTTGGAGAGGCAGGAGAGAGGTTCCAATATCGGTTGAAGCATTTGAAACAGTCAATTTTTAATCATTTTCTCCCATTAAAAAAAGGCAATTTCATATGGCTCAACCTAATACATTTTCTCAATGCAAGGGTTCTCAAACTCAGGGGCTCTGGGAGTTTGAGGTGGGCCCTGTGGAGTTGTTTATCCAGGTGTTTCCTGGGAGTGGTCCATCAGCTATTCTTGTGACTAACCAACCCAAGGACAAATGGTCACTCATAATAGACCTGTTGGTTTTTTGGCTAATTATTTGCCACTTGATTGTTCCCATTGGTTTCTGGGACCTATCAATTACCAGGAGGCAGCCGGCAGCAGGTGCCAAGAGTTTTAGTGAAATTTATAGGAGGAAGTGAAGGGTGTGATTAATTCAACCTGAGGTCCTAAAGAACCTAAGGCAGATAAGTAAGTAAATAAAATTGGGCAGAAGTACCAGAAGATTTGATCTTTAGCCTCCTGTCATTCACACTGTGATTTTTAGAACCTGGGGTTCCTCAGGGGCACAGTTTGAGAATCATTGCCTTAACCCATTATACTTCTTTTAGGTTTCCCATTTATAAGTGTGGAGGCTTAGTAGCTTGGTGAAACCCTAATTTATGCAGGAATGACTGCATAATGACTAAAAGGAAGCTATATCTTCGCAGGTGATGAGTTGTACTTCTCTTTGTTCTCAGGTCGTACACGGGGCTCAACCAGCCCTGATACTGGCCATACTGTGGGTCACTCATGAGGGGCCCAGGGTCTCTGACCCACGTGTGTTTTCCCTCTATGAACTGAGGGAAGCGTCTCACCTAGTAACTCATTGTTATTTATTTTAAAACTTCATTTCATCATTAAAGTATAAGCCAATTAAACAGAACTTGAAAAAACTGGAGAAAGTGAGAATGGAGAGGAAATAACTAACTTTACTCCTAGGCCCACCACCCAAAGCCAGGTTCTATTACTGCTTAAATACCTACTTTTTCTTATTCTGTATAGACCTGTTCATGCTCAATCGTACTATATCTAGAATTTTATATCTAATTCTAATTTATATTAATTTTTCCACATTATTGCCAATATTTTTATAAACCTTTCAACAATGATTTGACAGTCCATACTTTAATTTACTAATATGTTATAATTTAATAAGTGTAACTTAATGTAGCTGTAGTTTAACCCTTAGGTTGTAAGCAATGTTTGCTGCTCGAGAGTAGCAGTGGTTTGAATATCTCTCGGGCAGAAACAGTTTCTGTAGTGAGATGATTCCCTTAGGACAAGGTCCCAAAAGCGTACCTACCAGGTCACAAGGTACACACTTGATCCGGTTCCTGACATCTGTAGTACCGGTCGACCTCCTGGTGGGGTGGTTGGTTTCCACACCCAGGCTGCAGCCTCGTTAACAGCCAGTACTTCTCTGATACGTAGACCCCTGGCCCATACTCCATCCACAACGACATCAGACCTCTCCACACACTCCACCACCTCGCTCGTCAGCAACGAGGAGCAGTTTGAAGACTACGGGGAGGGGGACGACGTGGACTGCGCCCCCAGCAGCCCCTGCCCTGACGACGAGACCAGGACCAATGTCTACTCGGACCTGGGGTCTTCAGTATCTTCCAGGTGACCCCTTGGTCTAGAATGGAGTTGAGGTCCAGGAAAAGTGGCAGAACCAACTCAACCTCATCCCTGGAAGGGATGTGGTTTGGCAGGCAGAGTCCTGAGCCATATAAGTTTTGCTCCTTGGGTTTGGGGGTGCTGCCTTTGCACCCCGATTGGGGGTCTGGAGTTCCTCCTCCCTCCTTCCCTGTTGGGGAAGAAATAGAATTAGCAAACCTGAGAGGCTTCAGACCCGGGAGGGCGAGGGGGGTTCTCTGTTGTCTTGCTTCCCAGAACTTCAGTATCAAAGGGTCCTTCCAGGTGGCCTATTGTGAAACCTTCTGCATACCTGAGTCATGACTTATTCTGATGGTAGCTCTCAGTTGCCTTATCTGTAAAATGGGTACAACTCATTGGCATCTTCTCTTTGAGAGTTTTGGAGGAGGGAAGGTGCTATATTTCTACTCCCTCCCCTCCTCCCTCCCCGAACAGATGCACACAGGATTCCTGGGTATCAGGGAATCCAGTAAAGTAAGCTTGGCAGGATAGGGTGGGTACCAGACTGGACGGCAGTTAACGTGATTTCCTCTTCTCTCGTGAATCAGTGCGGGGCAGACACCTAGGAAAATGCGGCATGCATATAACAGTGAATTGCTGGATGTTTACTGCTCTCAGTGCTGTAAGAAAATCAACCTGCTGAATGACTTGGAAGCCCGACTGAAAAACCTGAAGGCCAACAGGTGAGGCCGAAGGCCCAGCATGGGGGCAGTGGCCAGGGTGGGGGCCGGAGGAGGCAGCAGCAGGCAAGGTGTTCCCACTGTCTTGGCAGGTGAGAGCACTCTCAGAATGACGTTGATCCTTGGGGGCCTGCAACAGAAAAATCAGGGTGCTGCTTCTCGGGACCAAGCTGATTAGTGAAGTCCCTTCCGTGGGTGGGAAAAAGGATCAAAAGATACTTTCGTATCTTGCAGCTGGGGCAGAGTAGGGGTAGACTAGAGCCCCACTGTTCAATGATTATTTCTCCCTCTCTTCCTCTATAGCCCCAACCGAAAGATCTCTAGCACGGCCTTTGGAAGGTAAGGCCCCGCTCAGGGGAGGATAGGTTGAATGCTGTCCCCCCTTAACTGTGCTTCTGCTGCGTAGGTGGCTGGCTGGTTCCATTCCAGCAGCCCAGACTCCGCCAGTGTCCTGCATGTGGCTGAATGAGAAGAGGCGAATAAGGCATGCTGGGGCAGTGCAGGCAGAGTAGCCAGAGAAGGCACACTCCTGGAAGAGAAGGGCCGGCCTCCTCTCTGTCCCCATCCCTTCTGCCAGCAGTCGGCCTTTCCAAACGCTCAGCTGCCTCAACCTCAGGCAGGCACACCAGGGAGGCCCTGAGAGACACAGCGCACCTCACTGCTGTGAGTGCCCTGCCCTGTGCTCTGGACCTGGCAGCTGGGCCAACAGAGACCCTGGGCTTCCACTGGAAGAGGTGGGATATGGTCACTTTGCTCCAGGTTAAATCCTACACAGCTGACTTCCTGGGACTGCCAGGTTCCCACTCTGGTTCTATAGACTGGCTCCAGGTCCTCACCCAGGGCTCTGGGAGCTGCCAGCGAATGCCCAGGCTTTGTCCCAGGAGCTGGAATCACCTCTTGGTAGAGACCCCGGCCGCTGCCTATCAAGGAATGGGAAGTGGGAGCCCCCATGGAGTGGCAGCTGGGTTTTGCTCCAGGCAAGAGTTACAGCACCTGCCTATTTCCAGTCTCATTCACCAGCCCACTGCCCAGCACAATCTGGGTGGGTCGCTCTCCCCCTGCCCTTCCCAAGAGTTCCGAAGCAGCAGGAAAGAGCTGCAATGGCTTTGCCGTCTGCCAGGGCCTCACAGGGGATTAGCAGCCTGACTGCCATCCTCTGAGCTAAATGATCTCATGAGTTCAAAGGTCAGACAACTCTTCTCCCCTGACTGGGTGAGGGCAGCCTCCTTAGAGGGGGTTCCTGGCTCCCCGCTGGGGTAGTGGGTGCTCACCCAGCCCATGGCCTGAGTCTGGACCCATCTCGGAGGGCCTCTGCAACCAGATGAGCTTCCCTCCACCCCTGCAGGCAGCTCATGCACAGCAGCAACTTCAGCAGCAGTAATGGCAGCACTGAGGATCTGTTCCGGGACAGCATTGACTCTTGTGACAATGACATCACAGAGAAGGTGGGTCCCGGGTGGGCAGAAGAGGAACTTAATGCATGCTTGCTCGCTGAGGGTCTTGGAGAGCACCCTGGGATGCTCTCTGGGGACTTGAGAGACCTTGTTCCTGCCCAGGAATTGGAAGTAGGTGGCCCAGATCACATGAGCACATCCACCCTACCCCATCCTCACCCCCACCGAACATGACTGTGCTCTTCATACACTGTCAGTTGGAGGACCTGGCCATTAGTTCCACGGTTTCTAGGTTCTCAGTCCTGGGGACTCAAAGGTTTTCTCCACTCCCACCTCTACCTCCTTATTGTAGGTTAGCTTTCTGGAAAAAAAAGTGACAGAACTGGAGAATGACAGCCTGACAAATGGGGACTTGAAGAGCAAGCTGAAGCAGGAGAACACCCAGCTGGTGCACAGGTCAGAAGCCGGGGTTTTGGCTTTGGGGGCATTGGCTGTGACTTTGGGGAACAGAGGGCTGTCCCTGTTACTAAGGTCCCCAAGAGGAGCTGAAGGAGGTAACCTGCACACCCGGCTCCGAGGGTCCATGATGCATCAGCCCCTTGCTACATGGCTCTGCCCTACAGGGTGCCCAGGAGGACAGGTCTTTGAGGATAGGGAGATAGGAACCTGACCTTGACCCCACTGGTCTGCAGCCCCAGGACAGGACAGGTCTAAGGCAAGAGTTGGAATCCACTCTCATGTCTCTCCGTCTGACAGTGATCAGAGCCTGACTTCCCTTCCTGGGGACAAGCTCTGTGGAGGGAAAGGCTGGAGTAAGTCCTGGGCTCACACCCGGGGGAAGAGTCGCAGCGTTGCTGCACCCTCCTCCCGATGGAGGCCCACCGAACGTGTTTCCCAATGCTGACTGCAACGAGTTAGTGCATGTAGGGTTCAGTTGTCCTCATGGGATGGCCTGAAACTTGGTAAACTGATACCCACCCAGGGTCTGGTCCTCAACCCTTTGAAGGTCAGCCTCACCGACTGTTGCTAGTGAGATGTGCCCCATACTGATGTACCACCTAGGCCACTGGTAGTGGGGTTATAACATCCACAGTGGGGCCCAGCCCTTTCCCAGGTCTGGCGTGCTCAGGGCCATTAGCCAGGAGTCACAGCGCCCCTCAGTGAGCTGAATTATTGAACAGAGGGGTGCTGGCCAGGAAGGAAGAGAGCAAAAAGAAGAGGTGAGGCCCGAGGGCTGGTGCGTGCAGCCATGGTGAGGCTTGCTGTCCCTCCCTGTGCCTACGCTGGGAGTTCCCCTTTCTTGGGTACAACCTTGCTCCCCTCTGGACCCACTGCCATGCCTTCCCTTCTGTGGGGTGCATGGCTGACACACCTCTCTTTAGATGCCATGTTGTCTCTAACTCATATGTCAGCAAAACTGCTGGCCCCCAGGCCTGGCAAACTCGCCATCACCTCCCACAGTAGGGATGTTAGTATCTCAGGGTCCAGGGCTCCCCGTGGCCACAGCCAGCATCAGGATGAGAAGGTACGGGCCATGAGAGCTTGATCTGGACTGGAGTCCGTGCCCCTCTCCTCAGGGTGCACGAGCTGGAGGAGATGGTGAAGGATCAGGAGACCATGGCCCAGCAGGCCCTGGAGGAGGAGGCTCGGCGGCACCACGAGGCCTACAGCAAGCTGGAGAGGGAGAGGAGCACCGAGATCGAGCTGCTCCACACCAGGTGGGCCCTGCCGGGCTCGCCCGTGCTCTGGGGGAGCAGCGTCTTTCCACAGAGCCTTCTGCCCTGCCACACCCCCCCACGTTCCTGGGACAGGCACTGCTCTCCCCATTTCATAGATGGGAAACTGAGCCAGAGGGAAAGCTTTGTGTCCTTACAATTCTACTTGTGATACCGCAACACAGGGACATGTTCTCTAGGAAGCATGTAAGAGAATGTTCACTGTAGCATTGTTCATATCAGGTAGAACAGGAAACAACCCACGTGTCCATCAGCAAGAGAATGGGTAAGAAAAAGAAACTTAGACCAGTGGTCTTGCACTGATTCCTGGGCTGGGACCGTTGTCCATGCTTGGAGCTCCCCCTACTGTCAGATTCTCCACTGATCCCGGGCCCCATGGGCCAAGGTAAACGGAAAAGCCAGGCTATTTTAAGGGCTCCTAGGCCTCTGGTACAGATACTAGAACCTGAGGCAGACAGGGAGAGGAGTGTTGACCTGGCAGTTTGGGTTGGTCACCCATCAGCCCCATGAGCTTGAACATACTATGGCCTCAGTTTCCCCATCTGTCCCTGCCTGTCCCACAGAGTGACTGTGAGGGAGGTTGTTAAGCTGAAGCACATCAGAACCCTGCACACGGCTGAGGGTTGCAGTGATGTTCCAGGGCTGCCCTCACCACGACTTGGGCTGGGGAGGCCACCTGGGCCCCTGGCAGAGAGGACCACCATACCTGTACTCCTCCTCAGTCCCCCTCAGGCCCCAGTGTCTGAGCTGAGCCTTCTCAGAACCTGAAGTGGAGGGCGGACTGGCAGGTGGGTTCCCACCTTGCGCCTCATGTCTGCAGAGATGCTTCCCTGCCTGCAGAGGCCAAGCAGGGCCAAGGGGAGCTTGTGTAAACTGTGGCCCTCTGTGGGGAGCTCAGTGAGGAGACCTCCCAGCTCCCCTGCGCCTGAGACCAGCTTTCTTAACTTTCTCAACCAGGGATTCATTTACGTTTTCACTCATGTTCTAGAAGTGGCTGTTTTGCATCTATTTCTGGAGGCCGATACCTTATTAAGTGTCCCTGCTCTCTGTTTGCTTCTGACAGCTGGCCAGGTCGGCTGGCCTGAGAGAGGTATCTGGGACATGGATGGTGGAAGAAAACAGTGAGAGTGTGGGCCAAAGGCCAAAGCACAGAAAGCCAGGCCTCTTGGGAACTGTCCCCTAACCCATGCTCCTTGCACAACTCCAGAGGATGCTGTCCACGTAGAATAGGCACACGGTGCTCTGAGTTATGCAGTGTGCTTTCTTCCTCGCATCTTCCACCATTTCAGGTGCCCCGTGAGGTGGCCTCATCAGACCATATATCTGGATTCCTTTCTGGCCTGGCCCGGGGCGCCTCTCCTGGGGGAGCCTAAAAGGTAGTGGAGACCAGGAAGCCATCTCTCCAGGGAGTAGGAAGTGACGGTGGAAAGGAGAGAAAATGCTCTGCAGGAATCCATGTCAGAAACGATTGCGCAGGTCTGGCACCACCGACAGACAGCCTGACTCACCTTCCCCTCTTCTCAAGTTATTTAAAACCAACCTGGGCACCCAGGCTCTGTCTTCTCATGGGGTCACAGTAGGACAGTCCCTTGTGAAGCTACCACAGAGGATTACGACTATTGGAACCAATGCCTGTGAATGTCAGAGGCAGCTGTAGTGAGTACTCAGAGGGAAGAGCCCTGGGCGAGATGCTGGGGGAAGAATGGAAAACAAATATGGTGGTTGCCTTCAAATTGCAGATTGCCCCAAGAGGGTCCTGTCGCAGACAGCCACAGGAAGACTTTCTCTCCAACAGGAGAAAAACATGTCCCTGTGTCGTTTCAGGTCCTAAGGATGCATGCAAAAAGAAGCTTATGTTATTATTCACAAATAGGTATTCTCTTTTATCAAGAAAATAAGAATGATAATTCAGTGTCTACCATTTTGCCTCGGATGATGGGAAGCTCGGATGATGGGAAGTGTCTACCATTTTGCCTCGGATGATGGGAAACTTGGTTGCCAAGGCTGCTCGGATGATGGGAAGCTCAAGGCTATGTTATTATCTGGAATAATGATTGATATCCTTTCTCTTGCTTTCTAATATCTTTCCTCCTCCAGGGAGCAGAGGATTGCTGGAAATTGTCACATTGTAAGATAATCTCCATTTCTGACATTTTCGTCCTTCTCCTTTCCCCAGGGTGCAGCAATTAGAAGAGGAAAATACTGAGCTTAGAACAACAGTGAGTCGGCTCAAGTCACAAACAGAGAAACTGGATGAGGTGAGACGCAGGGCCAGGCATCGCTCAGACTTGGACCTTGAGCTGAATCCAGAGAGGCAGCGTTGGCCATCGGAGGCCTATATATTTTCTTCTATAATGGGGAAAATAATAAAAAAGAGAAAGAGGTTAGCTTCTGTGTAGGCTGCCACCCTCTGTCCAGGTTTCATCTGGCATCATCGATGGACTTCAGAGGCCCGAAATTTTTCTACCTATGTTTCTAGAATCCTAGGGGATCTGGCCATTTCTTTAGGCTGTGACTTGGAGAACTCCATCTAGGGGCTGGTCTGATTCCCCATTTTTCGAGGTGGCTGACAGACCCTCAGCGAAGTCCCTGGGGCATAGTGAGCCCCTCTGGGAACTCTTCTCCACTGACCTTGTCTCCCTGGCTGCAGGAGCGGCAGCGCATGTCCGACCGGCTGGAGGACACCAGCCTGCGGCTCAAGGATGAGATGGACCTGTACAAACGCATGATGGACAAGCTGCGGCAGAACCGCCTTGACTTCCAAAAGGAGCGGGAGGCGACGCAGGAGGTGGGTCGTAGGCCAGAGGGCTCCAGGGCTCCAGGGCTCCCGCCCGCACCACTCCTCCCACCAACGAGCTTCTCTCCCGTGCAGCTCATCGAGGACTTGCGGAAGGAGCTGGAGCACCTGCAGATGTACAAGCTGGACTGTGAGCGGCCAGGCAGGGGCCGTGGTTCATCCTCCAGCTTGGGCGAGTTCAATGCCAGGGCCCGCGAGGTGGAGCTGGAGCATGAGGTCAAGCGGCTCAAGCAGGTGGGCCCTGGGAGCCCCTGTCTGGTGGGATCAGACGTCCAAGTCCCCACTGGGTGGGTTTCCTGTGAGGGGGCCGAGAGCTGTAGCACCACCTTCTCACACATGCTCCTGTCTGCTCCATTTGACAACTTAGTTGCCAAGGCTGCTTATCCCCATCTCACAGCTCAGGCAAGGCAGCTTCTCTCTAGGCTACATCTGATGGAAATCCCAGGGTCTCTTCTTGGCATCCATAAAAAGAAATAGATACCACTCTTGTGTCCTAGGCACACAAGCGGAGAATGAGACTCTACTCAGCCATAGATTAGTGCCTCACTGTGTTGGGGTCTCCCGGAAGCAGACCCTGAACCCAAGGTTCCATTTCAAATGGTTCGTGGGAGCACCTCTATAATTGGAAACCAGTCAGGGGTGGGGGAAGTTGGAGAGGCAGTGACCAAGCAAGGGAGTGACAGTTGGTGAAGCCTCACACTCAGCCTAACCCTGGGGGCAGGGGCCTCTGAATTGGTTCCACTTGAGGCAGAGAAGCTGGTGGTCACCCTCCCGCAGCAGCCCTAAAACCCAGCTCTCTTTTTCCACAAGGCGATACCCAAAGTCCTGGGTGTGAGCAGTTAATTAGGAGCCTGTAGGCAAAGGCTAGAGCTTGGAGCTGGTAAACAGGGTCTGGCAGGGCCCCACGGGCGGCTGTGCTGCAGAGTGAGGATGGAGGGGGATTCCTGAGCCTGGCTGCAGGAGGAGCCACGGAGATGAGCCTCCCACCAGCCCGGGGACCCTAGAGCAGCACCTCTCCTCACCAAGAACCAGTGTGGAAGGGCCATCAAATGGGCAGTGTCGCCACACAGGGCCTCAGGGGCTCCTCTTAGCTCATCCACCCCCAGGGATGAACGAGTGGCCAGGAGCCATGCTTCTACCTGGAAACGTGGCTCCTCCGGGCAGGGCCCTGACAACTCCTCAGAATCCCCGTAGCCTCCCAGGACCCAGCCCTTCTCCCCACAAAGCCTGAGAGAGGTCACATCATCTATGGGTATCTTGATGTGACACACATCTGATGGGCAGGTACTCGTCAGAGTCAGGAGACAGTGGGTGCAGACAAGTGGGTTTCGGTGGGTTCTGGATGCTCCCGGGAGCTGATGTTGCCTTTGTCCATACAGGAGAATCATAAGCTGCGGGATCAGAATGACGACCTGAATGGACAGATCTTGAGCCTTAGCCTCTATGAAGCAAAGAACCTCTTTGCCACTCAGACCAAAGCCCAGTCTCTGGCTGCGGAAATAGACACAGCCTCGCGCGATGAGGTATTGTGGCCACGCGATCTCACTTCGGGGCCAGGCCCGCCTATCCCCATCCCCGCCTGCCTCAGCGACGAGCCCTGGGCTGCCCAGAGCTAGAGAAGCAAACCGGGGCCTGGCTCCCCTGAGTCCCCATCCGCAGCTACCCCGACTGACAGGGCAAAGCGGTGAGGGGGAGTATCTGCAGGCAGAGTTAAATCAGCTCTGATTTCCTGCCTGTGGTGGGAGGAGCTTGAGTTTGGGGGCAGAGCAGGGATCGAGTCTTAACTCAGCCAGAAATGTTCTGAAATGGCCAGTTGATTCCATCAACATGTAGTCCCGGGGAGTCTGTAACTCCCTTCCCCCAAGCCAAGAGAGGAAGGACACTAAGGACACTAGCATTTCTTGAGCACCTGCTGGCAATACGTCTTCACTTAATCTTCTGACAACTTGTAGGCTGTCTGAACACTTCCATGCCACAGATTAGGAGACCAGGATCATCCAGCTTTTAGAGGGAGAGGGTCCCAGGCCTCTAGCGCCGAAGCCCTCTCTTTCTGTCCCCCAGCACGTGGTTATAAAAGATCAGGCCCCACTTAATTATAACAAGCCTAAGGCAGTTAAAAGCCTAATACACTGAACCCCTTACGCTGTGCTTGGGACACAGAGCTAAGCTGACCCCTGGCCTCCAGGAGCTCTCAGGTAAGCCTGGCACTAGCCTCCAGCCCAGGGACAGAGACAGCATTTCAGTGACATTGTAAAGGACTCATCAGGAGTTAACCTGGAGAGAGGTGATGGCAGGGCAGCGGGTAGTAAAGGGGGCCATTTTTGGCGGAAGAAACAGCTGGCAGCCTTACGAGTCTTAGGGCCCTGGGACTTTGGATGTCAGTCTTGATTAGAAATGCCTTTGACCAGTGTTCTCCCCTTTACCAAAAACTCACCCACACCTGGGCCCTTCCACAGAGCAGCTAAATCAGAATCTCTGCGGCTGGAACCTGGTCGTTTGCGTGGTTCGCACCCCTTAGGTGTGAGCTCAGCTGGGCCTTAGACTTATACATGTCCTGGCATCTGAGTGCTGAGGTTGGTCTTGGGGCCACCTTGCCCAGGGTCTCCTGAGTTCTGTCCTTGGGCATTGGCACTCACCATGAACCCCGGCTTCTGGGCTCTGTCCAAACCCTGGTCCAGGCCAGCTTCTGACCATCTCTCCCATTCCCATCAGCTCATGGAAGCCCTCAAGGAGCAGGAGGAAATCAACTTCCGGCTGCGGCAGTACATGGACAAGATCATCCTCGCCATCCTGGACCATAACCCCTCTATCCTTGAGATCAAACACTGAGACAAGGGGCTGGCTGCAGAGCAGCCTCGGGACCCTGGGACCCTGGGACCAAGGGGCAGACCCTGCCTAAGGACATGACCCCAGCCGGGCCCCACGCATACACTGTAAATGTGTCTCTGGCCACCATGTAACGTGTACTGGTGTGGGTGTGGGGAGGCTATGCACACAGCAAGGGGTGAACGTGCGGCCATGGCTGGCAGTGACATCTGCACGGTTAGCTGTCCATGTACTTTGTGGTCCCTTTGCAAGGGACAGAGAGTCCTGGAGGTAGGAGGAGGTGAGGTCTGTTTTTAGGAGTTACTGTAATATCAAGAACTGGAAGCTTGCATTTCAGATACTGGATAAAATGATTCTACCTCTGGGGATGAGGATTAAGAAATACTCTAGGGAAACAGGCTCTTTCACCCCACCCTATTCCCCCTGGGGGTGGGAGCAAAAGTATGACCTTTTCCAGGAGTTCGAATGCCCAACAGATATGTCCTCGCCAACCTCTTTGGCCGCCTTTCAAGCCCAGGTGCTCAAGCTCAGACAGGAGGAAGGAGCGTTTGAGGGGACGTGAGGAGGGGCCCTCAGCAGCCTCCTCTGTGCTGTCAGCCCCTGCGATGCTTGTGCACAGTGTGTCCAAAGGATTCGGGCTTGCCAAGGAGCTCGCATGGGGCAACTTTCCTTCCGAGAGTCCTCCTTACACTTCCCCATCCCTGCTTACCTACCTCTCCCTTTCTGTTTTCGGTTTGTTTTTAAGACAGTGAAAAATAAGCAGCATTCACTTGGGTGTAAAGCGAAGGAGAAGGGGGTTGGGGGACCTAGGGCAGGGGCGCTGTCTAAGGCACCTGTTGGCATCGGGCAACCAAAGACATGGTTTTCAGGGAGGAGCACGCTCACATCCTCATCGGTTTCCTTCCCTTGACTGCATTTTAAAAAGAGAAGTGAGGATGGGCCATCTCTCAGCTTCTGCGGGCTGGGAGTGGGCCTTGCTCACCACTCCCGTTCTCCGCACAGCCGGGTGGCAGCAGGCCTGGCGTTTGGATGTTCAGAACCTGAGCTCTGAGGTCGGCTCGGCCGGGTAGCGAGGCCCCTGCGTTACACCTTTCAGAAACATCCCCGCGTTCGGTTCTCAGCCAGGAGGAATAGATGCTGTGCCGGTGGGACACGCAGTCAGGGAAACTCAGTCCTCCATCCTTGTGACGCCTGTGGGAATTCATGCTCTGGATTTTTAATGAGATATTTCGTTCCAGGCGGCTGGGAGTAGATACAGTACTTTCCTTTGAGTTTTCCGGTGTTTCTCAATTTTATATGGCTTATGATTCGTTTCCTCAGTCCAAATTTACATAAACATGGATAGTCTTACTTTCCCCGCTGCAGTTTGTTTTCTTCAGCACTTCTAGTGTCAAAGAGAAGGTGTGGGCATGTTGGGGAGGGTCTCGAGGGGTGTACGCAGAGAAGAAAGGGAGAAGAGGGTGAAGGGGGGTCTGGGGACTTGAGCATGTGTCCCCTGCTCACGAAGGCAGAAACGTGGCTGGGACCGCTCTTTACCTCTTCCAGTCAACTTTTGCTTTTGTTGGATTTCGTGATTTTTTTTTTTTAAAGCATATTTGTGAGATCTGTTCCATGCTACAAATCACAGGGCTGCATTGGTCTGATCCAGGACCTGGGGGACACCCACAGGAGGAAGACTAGGGCAGGGGTCTGTCTTCTAGGAGTCTCTCCATCCCTTAGGACACTGGTCTCCTTGGGCTCTCCCGAAGGTCTGAGAAGTGGCAGTGGAGAGAAGGCATAAGAAGTGGATCTCTTGAGAATTTGCTAATAGGAAGAAGTGGCCACTAATTAAAGGAAAGGAAAGAAGAGGGATCGTGACTTGGCCTTGGTCTGGGTTTTACTAGGAAACGAGTCCAGCACAGAGGCCAGCCAGAGCTGGCCTGGTCTGTGGGGGGCTTGCCCCAGGATAAAGATTTTATATATAAAACTTTATGTGCTGTTTAGCTGCATTGACATGGAATTCCAGAGAAGGCTGCAGAGGCCTGAGTTACGGAGTCACAATATGGGAAAGAATTTCTGCCAGTGGGGCAAGGGGGCGGGAGAAAGCTGTCAGCCTACAGTGTTCTGTGTCCCCCTCCCTGAAAGAGGCGCCACAGGAACAACTCCCAGAGCAAGCACTGAGTCTGGAAGGCCCCTCTGGACCTGCTGTAGTGCTTGGGGTCTCTGGAAGACGGCTGACTTTAAAATGAGACTGAATTGCATGTAACACCCACCTCAAGTTAAATCAACCTTCTGACTTCAGCCAGAATATATCTTGTAAAACCTAGTCTGTCAAATTGACTTTTTAAGACCATGTAGCTTTTTAAAAAATGCTTTTCTGTGCTCGAAAGCTAGCCCGAGGAGGGCAGACACCCCTGGGCAGGTTCCAGAGCTGTACTACCTCTGGTGCAGGCGGGGCAGACCCTGCTCTCCTCCTGTGTTTTCTCCTCCTCCGTTTGTTTTCAATTGAGAGTCCTGCCCTTTTCTGTCAGTTCTGGGACTGCTAGTATACAGGATGCCCAGTTATGTTTGAATTCAGGTACATAACTTTTAGTAGAAGTATGTTCTGTGCAATACTTGGGACATTTTAAATGGAGAGATTTTTAAAATTCTGATAATGATGGAATCCCCAGAGGTTCTGATTTCATTGGTGTGGGTGTGACCCAGGCATCAGAACGTTGAAAGAATTCCCCAGGTGATTGTAATTTAACTGGGTGTCCTGCGTAGGTTTTTGTTTTTGCCAAACCTGGCAACTCTACCAAATAGAGATTAGCAGTAACTTGTCTGAAGTTCAGACAGGTTGGGAGTGAGGGTTGTTGGGGAGTGGGTTCTGCCGCAGACTCACACTTTACATGACACTGGGCTGTTCTTGGCATTCAAGCCAAACAAAATTCATTAAACCAGCAAGTGAGTTTTATATATTGTATCCAATAGAAAAGGAAGCACTTTCTGGTTTAGGTAGGTCCTATTCTGTGGGAAGATTTAAGAAATAAAGTTCTAGTAAAAAAAAGAAAATTTTAACTTAGAATTGGCCAGAATTTGACAAGTTATTTTATTTTAAATGTGTAGATTCTTCGCAAATTATAAAAGGGAAATTCCTTTTATTTTGCATTTATTCGTGACCCATTAAAAACAGCTCGAGAACTTCCAAAGCACTTGTACCTGAAACAGTAGTTCTGGGCTCTGGCTGTTCTTTGAAATCACCTGGGGAGATTTCAAAAATTCTGCTAACTGGGCTGACACCGCCCTCCCACCCCTCACTGAGATTTAATCGGTGTGGTGTGGCCCCGGCTTTGAGGTTGAGGCCCCATCCTAAAAGGTTGCTGGCCAGAGGTAGAGAAATCTGATGGAAATGGCTGTTGGGCTTGTTAATCCAGGTGCTTGATAATGGCGAGGTCTGCTGAGATGTCAGTGGCTTTTCCTGTTACGATGTCAGATGGTCAGTTAGCAGATCCCACCCCGCCATGGGAGGTCAGATGCCTTCAGGAGCTGGTAGATCCAGCTGTTCTCATAAGCTTGGGGGTTAGTAAACCTGAGTGGGCAAGCCTGCCCTGGTGCCCCATGGAGTCAATGGGTGACACATGTTGGAATGTATCGGCCGAGGGCCCATTCCAGAGTGGGAGTAGGACAGTGTGGAGTTGTTACAGGACAGAAAGAGTTTGTCCACCTGGCGCTAGCAGAGCCAAATCCTAAACTGAGAATTACAATGGAGAAATACTGGTTCTTTTATTGACCAGTGGCGCCATCCAGGAGAACATGCTCAAAAGCCCAAACTCCCTGATGGCGTGTAGGTTACAGATTATATAGGACAGAATCACAAGACACTGTGGGTTAGGGGTTCAGGGTTGAGTTGGGAGCTGATTGATCGGAGATGAGGTAAGGGTAAGAAATCATTTCTTCAGATTTTGAGGACAGCTCAGGTCTTTTCTGGTGTCCCAATGTCTGGTCTCATGGGAAAGTAGTCAGGGGGTCATTCCACCTTAGGGCTCAGGAGCTGAAACAACTTAGGTCCATATGTTATCTTTAGCCTGCCAGGGGTCAGACTGCGTGACCGTCAGTGTGCCCATTAGTCAGGTCCAGGCCACTGTCCTCTGCTTCCTTGGGAATTGCCGATTACCCACTGGGGAAAAGCTGGGTCTCTGAGCGGCACATGTACATGTGTGTATAAAGAGAGAGGTGATTTCTAGAGCTAGGATTTAAAAGTAAATTTAATCAAAGTCATCAGGACCCTCCTTTTCAGGAATAAAGAGCTGACAAACAGAGCTGGCCTCCTGAAGGCAGCCTCAGAAATAGCAGTCATCTACTCACACACCTGAGCAGGAGGAGACACTGGCTTTGTGGATTTTTGCCTCTGATCCATTTGGGGGCAAGTCTGATTCCTGGCCCAGCCACATTCTGGTGGTCAGGGGTCGGCACAGTGTGGGCTCTTTTGTTCCAACGGGAGACTTAATAACCGGCAAAGGCCTACACGCAAATGGAGCCTATGGGTCGGGGCTGGCGGGGGGC
>NW_024349799.1:11563538-11617843 GCF_902729225.1 Pteropus medius | reverse complement strand
TAGCCCTCTCTTTGTGCTCCATCGGAATGTGTGTTTAATGCATTAACAAATTAAACCCAAAAGCTAACTGTAGATGTGATTGGAACAGGGGAAGTTTTTGGATGGTCCCCATGCCAAGGAAATGGCTTTGTTGTCCTGGCAAACCTGCAGTGACAGTTTTAAAGGCCTGAAGTGGGTTTTAGATCGAGGAGAGGGGGCCATTCAGAACTTCATTGTTGGCATCCTCCTGGCCTTTCCTCCTTTGGGACCAGGGCAGCCCCACTAGGGCAATGCTTCAGGCTGATGAGACTGAGGCCCACTGCTGAGGGCCCTCAAGGTAGAGGGGCCATGCCCTCCTAGGTGACTTTGAGCACGTCATTTCCCTCCGCTGACCTTAGGGATCTCCAGGTCCTGCCATCCGGCTATCCAATGTGTGCCTGCAAGGGCAGGGAGCAGAAGAGGCCAGGACAATAGGCCTGCCCTACCTGCGTGGCAGGACAACTCAGGCCCTTGTGCCACATTCGGCTGCCTACCTAGGATAATAGACTGCTCTCTAGAAAGGTTTGTAGTATAGACCTTTGCAAAGCATGATGCCACACGATTTTGGCGCTCCAACCTTGTGCTTCACTTTCCATTGTGACTAACCGAAGGATGTCTACCCCAAGCCACCGGGAGGAGGTGGCTGGGAATGGCATCCAGGGCCACCCCTGCAGGATCTAAGTGCTGTTGTCCCCAGAGACCATTCCTCCTGCGGGGACCCTCTGCTCTGCTGTGCTGCACAGGCTGTGTTTTGTCTGCATGGTTTGGGGGGTGTCGTCTTTGTGCCTTTTTCTTCCTTCCTTGTCACCACAGTACAGGATTTTCCACGTTGCCACTGCCCTCCTTTTCTACAAGCTCTCATTTACCCTGGCCCTTCCCGAGCCCCGTAAATGTGTACAAAGTGTCCCACTCTGTGTCCACGTGCCTCCGCCACATGTACGGTCTGCTCCCAGCCAGGTGTCCCAGCACGCTTACCCACAGGAATCAGGGTCCACTGCCCCTTTGCTCACTCAGCTGTGCAGATGTGGTCACATTGTGCAGAATTTTTCATTACGGTTTTTCATTAAGCTTGCGGGGCTCAGACCCAATTAGTCCCTTGTCCAGGCTGCTGCTAGTTTAGAAACCTTGCACTCAGAAAAGGGTGACTTTGTGTAAAGCAGCTTCTCCCACAATCCTCTTCCTGGGTTGGTGTCATCTGTAGAAAGCAGAGCGCACCTTTCTAACATGGGCATCGGCCTGGAGGGGATGTCAGGGGTCCACAGCAGCTCTGTGGGCCCAGAGGAAGCTCTGGCTGTGTGGCTTCCAGCGCTTGGCATTGGGCCTGGGTTCAGAGCCACCATCTGGTGTCAGAACAACTTCGGACAAGAGGCTTATAGCTGCTGCCCCTGCTTGCCATTAACAACTGCCTAGCTCTTCCTCGTCTGCCGAAGGTGCTCAGACCCGGGTGCCATTAAATACCTGACTGACGTCGGGACCGCCATCGGGCTGTGCGTGGCTCAAGACTCGCCCACAGCCTGCTGGCTCCCTTCATCCCAGCTCTTCTCACTTCTTTGGCTGGGTCTCCTGGGGCCCAGATGAAATAAGTTGTGTATGTGGCCTCATGCCCAACGGCTGGTCAGATGGCTTTGACTCTCTGTGGGGTTCCACTTGAGTCTTTTGCCCCAGGAGCCTCCATCTGCAAGCAGGCTTAGCTTTGGGGCTCAGGTGAGACCTCCACCTCCAGGTCCCAGGTGGGGAGAGTGGGATGAGGCCCAACGCTGCGTCCCAGGCTCCCGAGCTCTCTGCCTCCAGCCTGCTTCTAGCCCAAAAGGAGGCACTCAGAGTCAGGCTCCTTCGGGAACTCTAATGTACAGACCAAGGTGTAAATAAACAGTTTGCTTTTCTTGCCTGACTTGATGGTGAGTTTCTGTGGTGGGGAAGGGAGAGTGGAAGAGGTGAGGCCTGGTTTCAGAGCTCTTGGGGATAGAGCACCCCCCTTAAGGAGAGCAGGCCTCACCTAGCATACCGGGGTGGCTGGTGCTATCCTCCTGTCCTCCAGGAGCAGGGGGTGATCTTGCAGACCCTCATTTTAGTCTATCACTGGAAGAGGAGATACAGATCCTAGAGGCTCCTGTAACACTGCGATTCCAGCCACGGGCCTCTGAGGTCTGAAAACTTTGTCCTTGCTGCAACCATGTCCACTTTCCCAGCACAGGCCTCCCAGGGGGCTCGGCTTGCTCTGTTCACTCTAATGGGATCCCAGCTCCATCTTCCTCCACGCCAGCCATCGTGACTTCCCTGGATCACAGGCCTAAGTCCTCCACTTGAGCCCGGTTTCACACCAATCAGCCAGTGCTGGTCCTGCAAAGCCCAAGCCTAGTGTACCAAGGTGGCTCCAGGTTGGTTGGCCCAGACCCCCAGATTTCTGACCTCTACTCTTATTATTATGAGATTCCAGGTGTCGAAAGGGTTCACAGGTCACCCACGCTCAGCATCGGGAAATGACTCTGCCTTCTCTGTTGGCCAGACCCTCAGGATAAGCAGGGCCAGTCCCCTGCACTTGCCCACATAGGACTTGTGCCTGGGGTCTGCCAGGGCAGGAAGGAGACTCATTGGACTGGCACGGCCTCCTGGGCTCCAGTCAACTTCCAACACTGGGAGTTGCATCTCCTGGACCTTTATTCCCTCCATCCTCCTTTCTTTCCCAACTAGGGTTACCAGATTTTGCAAATAAAAATACAGGATACCCAGTTAAATTTGAATTTCAGATAATTTTTTAGTTTAAGTATGTCCCATGCAATACTAAAAAATTACTCATTGTATATCTAAAATTCAAATTTAACCTGGCACCTTTTTTTTTTTTTAATCCGGCAACCCTATCCTCAACCCTTTTCAGGGCTCCTCTGTTACTAGTCAGGTGTCTCCAATTCCTCAGTGCTTACCTTGCACCCCAGTTTCAGAAATGAGTTCCTTCTTAGTTTGCCGCTGTTTTCTTTGGACTGGTTCTGCCTCCTCTCCCTTGTCCCCAGCCATCCAGAAGTGACTGTTGGCCTTTCCAGAAGCCGTAGCCCCCTTGTGCCCTGCCTTGGGGTGTGTGTAGAGATCTGGAGTCTTGAAAAGGACTTGACATGGAGGTGAACTCAAGGGTATAGTCAAGGAAGTGGAGGGAAGCACAATGGTGTCCTGGGGATCAGGGTGGGGACAGGGGTGTTGCTAAAGAACCCCAGTATCAAACTTCCAATTTACTGATGTTTCGCAATAATTAACCATTTTCTAAGCACTGACTCTGTTCACAGAAAGATTCTTGGACTCAGAGGCCTAGGTTTAGACCCCCACTCTGTGACTTCCCTGTGTGACTGAGGCAGGGTACTCACCTCTGTGAGTTTGTTGCCTCGTCAATAAAGCAAAGGAAATAGCAGTTTCTACCCGTGGAGTTGTGACGAGAGGTAGCTGAGTAGCTTGTGTCCAAGCCCCAGATGGGGATCCAATAAGTGCTTGCAGAATGAGAATCTGGATTTCAGGAGGTGTGACTTATCTTCCCCAAAAGACTCCTTATCAAAGTGTCTCCATTATTTTTCTAGGGCGGCTGGAAAAACGTACCACAAAGTAGGTGGCTTAAAACAATAGAAATTTATTCTCTCACAGTTCTGGAGGCCAGAAGTTCACAATCAAGGTGTCAGCAAGGTTAATTTTCAACAGGCTCTGAGGGATAATCTATAACAAGACACTCTCAGCTTCTGGTGGTTGCCAGCAGTACTTGGCCTTCCTTAGCTTGTGGCAGCATCATTCTAATCTTTAATCCCTGTCTTCATCTTCCCTCTGTGTATCCCTCTGTCCAAATGTTGCTCTTCTCATAAGGACACCAGACATTGGACGAAGGCCCACCCTAATCCAGTAGGACCTCATCTTAACTTGATTATTTCCAAGTAAGGCTACATTCACAAGTACCAGGGCATAGGACTCTGACGTATCTTATTGGGCGACACAATTCAGCTCAGTTTACTATTCCGGAGAGAGGTAGGAGCAAGAACTGCGTGTGTGCAGGCCGTGCCCTCTGCACAGGCCGTGCCCTCTGCACAGGTACATTCTCACTCACCAGTCTTGGAGAACTGGTTCCTGACAGTCTTATTACAGACAATGTCCTCCTTACGCCCCCTAGAGGTCACATTTCCTGCAAAGTGTTGCACTGTCATCCCACCAACTCGCCCTGGCCCTCAAATTTAGAGCCTTTTAGAGTCATCTGGGACCAGGCCGAAGTCTCCTGAATGGCTCAGAAATATCTGGGCAAAAAAATCTATCGACCAACTTAATCTGCTGCGTGGCACTGTGTGTGTCTAACTCTGTGCCCAGAACTGGGAATTGGTACAGAAAATACAGCATAGGCTTCTCTCCTGGAGGAAGGGGACACAGCTGACTCCTGGGTGATGAGAGGCACCAAGGGAAAAGTCCAGATGGCTGCTGGCAGTTTGGGACTAGGGATTGAGGCCAGCTGGGGGTCAAGGACATCTTCCCCAAGGAAGGGGTGTTTTAGCAGAGCCCTGAAGGATTGTGGGATTTCAGAACCACATGTGGGGAAGGCTTATAAAAAGCACAGCCCTTTCAGGGTGTGACGGCTGGAAGGTGGGACAGGTGAGGCAGCGCCTGGTGAAACAAGGGTGCTTGGAGGTATTACAGGTTCAGTTCTAATCCACCTCAATCAAGCTAGTATCGCAGTAAAGTGAGTTGTAATCTTCTTGCTAGCAGAGGGTCTTGCCTTCGATTTGTAAAAAACAACATCTGTGAAGCACAAAAAGCAAAGCACAATAAAACAAATTGCGCCAAAATGTATGGGGCCTCAGCCCACTGATTTAGATTCGGGTGGTCGGGGTGGGACTGGACACTGGATTTTTTTCAAAGCCCCCCAGGTGATTCCAGTATGGGGTGATTCAGCCAGGGGTTAGAATCACCGGTGCACAATTACTTCTGAAATCATCTGAGGAGTTGGGAGACTTCAACTGAGGCCTGAAAGGAGGAGAAAGAGATGGCCAGGTGAGGGAGATTGGGGAGGACATGGGAGCAGGAACGGCAGGTGCAAAGGGCTTAAGAGAACTAGCAGGCAGGGAGCAGGCCTGTGGCGACCACTGAAGGATCCTATACCTGGGAACCACCCGTTCAGAGCTGAATTTCACAGAGTGGCAGCGGGACCGGGTAAGCTGCTGACAGATGAGGCAGGCTGGACTTAGGTAAGATCTGTTTTTTGTTTCGTTGGAGTTTTTTTTTTGCTGAGATGAGGAATTGGAATCACTAGGTTTTGGTGATCACTTGGGCAGTGGAGCCAGGCTTCTCACAGCCCTGCTGGGAGGGTCTACCCCAGTTAAACTGTCTCCAGAAAATGACTAAGCTACATCCACCCAAGAGTGGAAAAAGCTATTCCTACAGCTCCTCACTTTCGGGCAGATCCAGAGCCCTCAGGGGCAGCAGATGCAGCACCACTAATTCTTGTTGGGTCCAGTGACCTGTGGTCAGCAGCGGGGCACGTGGTGAGGGTTGAGGCATATTCCCTTCCAGTCAGTCCATCGGGCTGTCTGCACTTCAATTTTTAAGCCCTGGACAAACGGGATTTGGCATCATGCCACCCCCTTCAACTCCTTCCCCTCCCCAATCTCTGTGCCTAATGCAGTGCTCAGCCTGCAGGAGGCTACAATTAGGCAGTTCGTGCTAGCTCTCTTGTACTTAGGGATACCTGTGTACCAGGCGGTGTTCTAAGTTGCGTCATTTAATCCTCACAACAACCATGAAGTGGGTGGTATCTCCATTTTACAGATGAGGAAATTGAGCCACCGCAGGGGCTAGCCACAAGTCACCCAGAATTTATACTCAGGCAACTGAGAAGGGAAAGTCATCCCAGAGTAGGGCACAACTAACTCGCCTAGGGAGTAGGTTGCTCAGCTTGGGGACAGGTGACAGGCTGGGAAGACTTCAGGGAGAGGCAGCCATGCGCGGAGCCCTGGAGGCTGGGTGGGCTCTCTGTGAGCAGAGGGGCTGTAAAGAGGACGTAGCAGTGGGCCACTGTGGGAGCAAGAGTGCAGAGGTGAAAACTTGCATGTCCTGTTTGCACTGATGAGCAGAGCTCCAGAAAGGATGGTGGTTCCACTGTGAGTGCGACCGGCTAGCCTGGCTGCACCTTAATGTGGGCTGAGGCGTCCCAGCCAACGGGGCAAATTTATGGGCTCTAGGGCCCAGAAAGTCCAGAGCCAGCGTCAAGCCAGCCTTGCCTCTACCTGGAACCAACCAGGTGGCCGGGTTGGGGCTGCAGGAAGTTCCCCTTTATCTCCTTCCACCTCTGGTTTGGCCCTGGCTTTCACTCTAAGCTCTGACTTTTATACTGAGTTCTGATTTGGGCTCCATGACATTGGTGTGGCCTCTGGGTTTAAAAAAAAATGCTGGTGCTCCTGAAAGGTCCAAATCCACAGAGCTGAAGTCTGAGACCACTTTCTACAGCCTGTTTGATGGATGCCACTAAGCCCTGGGTTGCCTGTGAGACCCTTGTCCCCTGCATTCTAGTCCAGCTGGCCCACTACTTGGCTTTTCCAGTCCAGCAGGCCACCACAGAGCAAAAGCTGGGCTTTGCTGGGCTCTGGCAGCATCTAGGCCAGACCCTCAGTGCTTTGGCCTGCTGTCGTGGAGCAGGGGTGTTGTGAGTGTCGACTCTGGAAGCTGTCAGGGCTGGAAGGAAACTGGGTGAGGATCTAGTAGAGAGCACTCAAGATGAGTCTGTTTTTTTGAGATGGGGTGGAGACAAAAGAGACCCGTCTCGTATCTCTGTGCATCTTCTGTAGGATCTAGTTCCAGTGCTGAGCACCAATCAGAGTCTACACTCAAAGTCACAGTCAATGAATGACAGCTGTGGTAGTTTCCAAAGATAGTCACCATTGCCTTGTTATCTGCTACGTGCAGGCCATTCTCCTATTGAGAGGTAGACTTTATTTTCCCTCCCCTCGAATTGGGCTGGCCCTGAGACTATTTTGGTCAATAGGTACAAAAATGCATCACTTGTGGCAAAAGTAACATTCTGGGTTTTCTGAGCTCTGGCCTTAAGTGGCTTTAAGGAAGCTTCTGCTTCGTTCCTCTTGAAATGTTCCAGCTGCCATGCTATGAAGAAGCCCCAGCAGCCACATGGAAAACTGAGGTCCCAACAGCCCCCACTAAGCTACAAACTGATGCCGGGCATCCCAACACCCTGGCCAACGACCTGTTCAACCCAGAGAACCATGAAAAATAAGTTTTGTTTTAAGCTTCTATATTTTAAGATAGTTGGTTACACAGTTATAGATGCATGAAATAGCAGATCTTCAGCAGTTTCTTCTCTACCAGGCTTCCTCTCAGAAGATCTATTTTTCCTAAAAGGAATCCAGCCAAGCAGGACCCATCTGTGGGAATGACTTGGTCCATGAGTCTTCTGACCTCAACCGGGTACATCTCTAACTGTCCAGGAGCCCCATGGAGAGCCCTGACTGTCCATGGCAGCAGGCTCTCGTTCAGGGAACAAAGGGGTTCTAAGCCTGCAGCTGCTTGCTGATGCTTGCTGAGGTTCCTGCCTTGCTTGGGGGGCTTCTGAGGAGCTTGATTTAGTCCATGATCCACCGGTGAGCCCTCTCTTTAAATTACACAGCCACCTGTAAGCATCTTAAGAGTGAATACCAACAAGTGGAGGCATCAGGAAAAGATCACTGAACTAAACACTGAGAAGAGGAAGAAAGAGAAAAAAATCAAATTGCATTAACCTTAAGTATGAAAAGCAGGCTTAATTTAAATGCCTACGAATGTGGCCATATACGCTTCCACGATGGTTTCAGTTGTGTTAATTTTTCCCCTATTAATGGCAGACTTAATTTGGAGCTTTTGTGCTGGCAAAGGGACTGTGAAACTTGACCAAAGGGAAAGTGTCAGGTTGCTACTGCACCCAAGGAAAAAGGGTCAAGCTGGCATTTCACTCCCCTGCTAACTTTGGCAGTGAATAATGAAGAAGGTTATTCAATTTTTAACTAATGCAGGGCCGCAGCTAATAGCTAACTAACTCTCCCATTTTGTGGATGAGGAAACCGAGATTAAATGACCCCTGACGGGACACTGGGCATGACCCTCAGCCCACAAACCTAGAACCAAAAAATGTGTTACTTGTATGTACCCTCCTGTGTCAATAAACTATTATATTATTGCTATGTGACAAACCACCCTCAAAATGTGGCTTCCAACAGGAATAATTTATTTTCATGATTTTGTGGGTAGGTTGGCAGTTCTTCTGCCGGATATGCATGCGGCTGCATTCAGCTAAAGGGTCAGCTGGGCCAGAAGGTCCAAGATGGCCGTAGTGACATGTCTGGCAGGTGGTGCTATCTTTCAGTTGGGAGACCCCTCATCCTTCAATAGCTAGATGGCCCACCTTACACAGCAGTCTTGGGACAGGGTTCTAAGACAGTGAAGGCAGAAGCTGTAAGGTCTCTTGAATCTAACTTTCAGAATTTACACATCATCACTTTCACCACATTCTAGTGATCAAGGCAAACCAGACGGCCAGCCCACATCCCAAGAGAGGGGGAAAAGACTCCACTTTTAGATGGAAAAAGCAGCAAAGAAGTTGACTGCATTCAATCTACACTTCTAGAACTTCCAATCCTCCTTTCCTGCTTTATCTTTCTCCCTAGTACTTACCACTATCTGATGATATGTTTTGCTTATTTATTTTAAAATGGAAGCTTCATGAGGGCAGGAATCTATGCTGCTCAGTCACTGCTGTAGCTCTAGCACTGAGAACAGGGTCTGAGACATAGTAGGTGCTCAATAAAGATATGTCGAAGGAATGAATGACTGGATGCTCTTACTATTGCACTATATGGAGGTAGGTATGGCCCGATTCCTGCCCTCTAAGGAGTTCTGTGTTCCGGAACCAGCCCTCACCTTTTAGTCAAGTTTCAGAGCATCTTTGCCAATGCAAAAGCTCTATATTAAAAATGGTACACATAAATTTAGAAATCAGAAGTTAGACCATGCACTTATGGCTGCTCGCTCCTGGAAGAAGGACAAAACCAGGCTCCTGGGCCTACCTAGCTAAGAAGTGGGCCTGGATGAACCCATAGTGACCTCACCAAGGAGCAACCCCAAAGCAGCCCAGGGTTGGGCACGACTCATAGCTGGTGGGTCAGAAAGCAAAGGGTTCAAGAATTATTTACTCTATGTGTGTGTGTGTGTGTGTGTGTGTTTAACTGACTATTTTTTAGAGAAGTTTTAGGTCCATAGCAAAACTGAGTGGGAAGCACAGAGAGTTCCCATATCACCCCCATTCCTACCACATCCAATTCCCCCACTATCAACATCCTGCGGCATAGTACATCAGTCGAGAAAATGATCCACTTTTAAGGACATGGGAAATACTTGTTCTACAGTGGTGAGATAAATCAGGACACCATGAAATATACAAATGTGAAGATATGAATCCGACTCTCCTAACAGTATTATATATGCTCTATTTCATCAAATTCATCGACTTTTAAAAATCACTACGTGCCACTAAAAAAGAAATATACATTGCCAATTAATTGTAAGACTCCATCACTTATAATCAGTTACCATCCTGATTTCTAATTAAAATGGGAAAAAATGTATCTCAGAATAAATACAGTGTGCTTTTACACATATGAATGTGGGCACTGTGCTTCCTTATAGTGATAAGACTAGGTCCTTTTAATTCCCTATGCTCTGGAAAAGTTTCCTGTCTCTTCAACAAATGATGCTGGGAAAACGGGATATCCACATGCAAAAGGACGAAGTTTAACATTTACCTTACATCACATACAAAAAATTTCCTCAAAATGGATTAAAGACCTAAACATAAGACCCAGGTTGATATAACTCTTAGAAGAAAAAACAGGGTAAATTTTATGACATTGGATTTGGCGATGATTCCTTGGATATGACACCAAAAACATAGACGATGAAAGCAAAAATAGACTAGACTACGTCAACCTTAAAACTTTTGCACAGTAAAGGAAACAACTTTTGTATAGTAAAAGAAACAAAAGAATGAAAAATCAACCTACAATATTTACAAACCATATATCTCAAAAGAGGCTAATATCCAGGATATATAAAGAACTATAACTCCAAAAATAACTCAAATAAAAAAATTAGCAAAGAACTTGAACAGACATTTCTCCAAAGAAGGTGTGCAAATGGCTAGCAAGCATAAGAAATCAAGGAATTGCACATCCAACCATGGGTGATAGCTCATACCCATTGAGATGGCCGTTATAAAACAACAAACAAGTATTGGCAATAATGAAGAGAAATTAGAATCTTTGTGTACTACTGGTGGAAAGGTAAAGTGTGTAGCCACTATTGAAAACAGCATGGAGGTACCTCAAAAAGTTAGAACTAGCATTACCATATGATCCAGCAATCCCACTTCTAGGTATATACTCAAAAGAACTGAAGAGAGAATCTCAAGATATTTTCAAACCCATATTCATTGCAGCATTATTCACAATAGTCAAGAGGCGGCAGTAAACTAAATGTCTACTGTGGGATGAATAAGCAAAGAAACACACAATGGAATATTGAGTTTTAAAGGATATCACATCATATGTGACAACGTGGATGAACCTTGAAGACATGCTAAGTGATATTATGCCAGTCACAGAAAGACAAATACTGTGTGATTCCATTTACATGAGATACTCTGAGTAGTCAAACTCCTAAAAACAGGTGTTGCCAGGGGCTGGAGGTAGAGGGGAAGGGAGAGTTGCTGCTCAGTGGGTACAGAGTTTCAGTTTCACAAGATTAAAAGTTCCAGTTTATGTTGCACAACAATATGCATACAATTAACACTATATTTAAAAATACTTAAGATGGTAAATTTTGTTATGTCTGAACACACAAAAGTAGTTTCCCCAAATCTGTATAATCTATACTTTTTAAAAAGCTCTACAGATAAGCAAGAATAGCTTTGGCAGTGGCGGTAGCAGGGTGGGCAATGTTGCGATTGGTCTGGCTTTTGTCCCCTCCCTGGTCACTGGGGTACAGAAAGATGGGCCCAGAGGGAGGCTGGCAGTTGGCCCTGCCTTGCCCTGAGAGGAAGGCTCTTCGTCCCCCACCCATCCCCAGGCACCTCTCCTGGAACAGACACTGTGGCCGAAGGCCAGACAAGGACAAAGGGGCCTAAGTGCCTTTTTTATTTTAAAGAAAATACAAGATCTACAAAAAAAGTATAGTTTCATAAGCACTCATATTCCCACCATTTCAGCTTTTTTCCTCTTTCATAGAATAAAAACAAAACGTTACCATTAAAGTCCCTTTAGTCATCTGTCCCTAGCCAGTCTCTCTCCCTCCTTTACACATGTCTTTACTTTTACCTACTTTGTATGTCTTTCCCTTTAATATGTGGTATTTATTGTCTTACATCTTGCTTTTTAAAATCACGTGTTTTTGCCCTCTATGCTAATAATCATTCCTTTGAATCTAGTGACTCTTTTTAATGATGACCTGTTCCACAGTATAGACATCATCAGATTCCTCCATTCAGGTCACTTCCAGTTGTTTGCTCCCACTAGTACTGTCCCCGTGAACATCCCTGGGCCATCTCCTTGTTTGCCACATGGGTTCTTCCTGAGCAAGGCTATTTGTCTAAAATGATATTTACTCAGTCTCCTGCACAAGGCCCGTGCCAGGAGTTGAAGGGCAAGGTGGGAGCAAAAGCAGGTGTAAGGTTTTGCTTACACAGACGGGCCTCCTGTGGGGTCCGCGAGGGAAGGTCACCTCCTCTCACCCTGCAGCCTGGCCCCCATCCCTCCCAAGTCCCTGCGTCGTTCTCCGTGGGCTAGTCCCATCCACGCTTGCAACGCCCTTCTTGCCCCCTCAGCTCTTGGTCCACTTGGCCCCAGCTACTTGAGCTGCCCGCATAACTTGTCGACCAGACGGAAACGACCCGGCCAAGGTCACACGAAGCAGGGCACAGAGTGAGTTAAGAGGCCAACACAGATTTCTGGCCCTGGCTCGCTCGCGGCTGCTGTCTCCGTTTCCGCTCGGTGGTAACAGACATAGGTCCTCGGGTTGTCAATAGTGTTTTTCTCCACCTGGGCTCTGGGCTCCGGGCCCCGCGCCCCGCTGGCCTTAGACTGAGCTCCCCTCCGGCACGGTGCCCCGGGGGCACTGGAGGCGGAGTGGGGCCGGGATCTCAAAGGCCGTGGGTTTGGGTCCTGTTATCAGCAGGACGCAGGCACTTGGCTTTAGTCCCGGGTGCGCCGGAGCCGCTCTTAGGGTCCCAGATGGCGGGTCTGAAGGGGCCAACGAACAGCTGGGCCAGGGGCGGGGCTAGAGGCCCGGCATCATCTCTCCCGCGCCTGCGCCACTTCCCCTCCACTGAGAGCTTCCAGCGCTCGCTTGGCTGTCAGGCGCGGTGGCCAAGTGGTAAGGCGTCGGTCTCGTAAACCGAAGATCGCGGGTTCGAACCCCGTCCGTGCCTGGCGTTTGAGGTTGGGGTTTGGCAGTGGGATTCTGGTATCCTCACGTATGCAATCCCTTCCTTCTGCTGTGTTCTCTTTTTCGCTTTTCAGATTCTGTTTCAGGCGTCCACCAGTTCCTTCCCTTCCCAGGCTCCACGGTCGCTAGCACAGGCGGGGCCAGTGTGCTAGGGCTCGCGGGACCACCTGTAAACGTTCTGAACCCTGGCCACACTCCGCTTTGCTCCCTGCCCCTCTACCCACCGCATCTTCCCATAGCTCTACTCCCCTGGCCAAACCACGAAGGATGAACTTATCTAGGATCCCTGTCTTACTTGTGGGAACATTGAGGCCCGAGGCGAAGGTCTCACACTAGGCAATGGTGTCGCCAGCGTTGAGGGTGGGGGTGTCTGGTCTTGCTGGTTTTGCGGGTCTAGAGGGCGGGAGAACTTCCCAAAAAGAGCATTAGAGTTTCTGGAATGGTGTTTTCTGGTTTCTGTTTGTTCCTTGAAAGATGAATTATCCACACCGTGCTTGTCCAGGAAGCCACCCATTTCGTCCAGCTAGTGGGTGTTTATTCCTCTACCAGCCCTTGTGAACTGAGCCTTTGAGTCTGGCTCCTAGCCAGCTATGGCACGCCCTACATCATTTCTAGGAGAAACCATCCACTTTAATATGACATGACATCAAGTGTCTCCTGAGTCACTCCACTCTGTCCCCTTCTTCAATTGTGACACTCAACACTGAATATGCTATTCCACATACAGTCTCATTAATGGAACTTCGACTCTCTCATTCTAAATTCTGTACTTCTGTGAATGTGACCAAAAGTCATATTGCCTGTCTGGAGGCCTCATGGCACAGTTGACCATAGGGAGCTTCAGGTGGATTGAAAGTCAGCAGAGTCTCTTTGGGATGGTGCCTAGGGTTATCAGAAGACAGGATGTGGGGCTTAGGCAGCAGGGAAATATATTAATCTTTTCACGAAGATTCCAGTAAATGGAAGAGATGCTCTTGGCTTTTGGAGAAAATGTTGAGCAAGGTTGTCAGTGTCATCATAGAATTCTTACTAAATGCAAATCAGATATCCAGCAATAAGAAGAGGAAAGGTCCTGAACTACTGGATATTGCCTTTAATCCTATGCCTTAATTTGAATTTCTGATCCTTGGAACTCCAAGACTGGACATTGGGTTTCCTAAAGTAGCTGGGGTAGAGAATTCTATGCCAATAGAGTGAGATGGATGAGACGAGCCAAAGTCAATAAAAGAAGGTCAAGGTACGGAAGAGGTCAACACAGAGATGTTGGGGGAAACATGGGTCCCCAAAGGTGAAGAGCCAGAGGCAGGGGTCAGATATGGATCCCAGATCAAGGTTGGTCAATACATGCACCAGGGCGACCACGGGAACAGAGAGATCTTGCAATCACCTTGAAGGTCTGCAGGTATCTACACCTACCTCTGTGGGACTAGAGGTTGGTTATTGGCTGAAAGGGTGAGGGCAGAGACAGAAGGGGACACCAATGTTGAGTTTCTTGCACAACCTTCATTAAACCACTTAAATACCCTGGACTTCAATTCCCTTAGTTGCAAAATGCAAAAGTTGAAAAAGATGCTTCCAACATATCTTGTGGCCTAAAATTCTAAGTTCCCACCTCAGAGCCTGGACCTTGGAGAAGCAAGGGGACCTGAAGCTGCCCCATCCATCTCTCTCATGGCTGCCAAGGTGGTGAATCATAGTAACCCCTTTCACAGTGGGGCTTGGTCATAGTAACCTCATGATGGGATTTATGTGACCCTGGCCCCATCCAGAGAGTTATAATGAGTGCTCCCTGATAGGCAGGACTAGAGCTGCAAAGGCCCTGCACCCTGCCAATTTCCCCTTGCTCAGACCTCCCTCCAGTGCCCCCTCCTCTCAAGGTCAAGAACAGAACACAGGGTTTCTGGTACTGCAGTTTGAGAGCTATGTAGGCAGACATAGCCATTATGGGCACCTGAAACCTCCAGGACATTAAAAAACAAACAAAAAAACTTTAGTCAGCCTCTTTCTTCCTGGGAGTGAATATCATTTAATTTCAAAGCAGAATTTGGCAAGTATATAAATTTTGCCTCATACTGTCAGTTTTAGTCCAATATTCCAACCTAGAGATCTAAACTTTTTAACTCTTTCATTGAAAAATAAAAACAGATTCAAACCCACATAAATCAAGTAAATGTCTTAATGGATTATAAAAACCCCACCCAGGTCAGAGAACTTTTCCAGACACCCCAGAAACTACTTTCATTTGCCACCCACCCAATCATACTCCCTGACAGACAGAAGGAGCCATACTCCCTACTTTTAGAGTAATTACTTCCTTGGATTTTTACTTACCACCTAATTGAGCATCTTTGCATCTTTATATCTATAGTTTAACTCTGCTCATTTTAAAAATTGGTCTTTTAAGCTTTTTTTATTCAGTCACTAGGATTCTCTTCTTTCCCTTTAATTTCCTTGTAATGTGTCAGTTGAGGAACCTGGCGCATCTGACCTGTAGAGTTCCCCACAGTCTAGACTTTGCTGCCTATAAACTCTTGGTGCAGTTCAAGTTTCTCTGTCTTTTACATTTCCTGCAAATTAGCTAGATCCAGACACTGGATCAAGGGCACTTTTGATCCCTTTGACAAGACTCCAGTATCACCTCCTCTGAGAAACCTCTGATTCCTCCAGGTGATGAGTCACTTAGCTTCTTGGCTGGGACCCCTCTGTTTGTCTCACACCATAGCTGGGAGACTCCTTAGGCCTGGGCCTGTGTCTCACTCGTGTCTGTGTTTCCAGCACCTGGTACAGAGACAGAGCCCTGACACAAGACAGGTCCCTACTTGAAGGGTTGAGGAAGTCTTGCCTGAGGAAGTGACACGGTGGCTGGGCCCTGGAGAATAAATAGGAATTTGCCTGAGTACCACAAGATCTTGGATATTTCTGCCATCCTTCAATCATCTTTGACACTCAAATATGATCTAGGTTGAAGCTAAGCAGGCAAGGGTGCTTTTCTTTCCCCCATGGTCCCTCTAACCTTACATGTAAAATAGAATGTCAAATTAAGAAATATTCTCTGTAAACGGCTTTATTAGCAAACATTAAAGATCCAACCCCATTCTTCTGGACAAAAATTACCAGTTTTGAATCATGGACTGGTAAGAATGATAGCAACCATCCAACTCTCTCATTTTATAGCCACAGAAACAGGCAAAGAGAAGGGAAGTGATCTGTTCAAGGTCATTCAGAAAACTCTACCTTTATCACACAGATTAAGCTCTTCTGCAGGATAAGCACAAATCTGTTTGGAAAAGTCATCTACATTATTACTTGACATGTACCCAGGAGATGGCCCATTGCTTTGCCAGCCTGTGAGCTAAGCAGACACTTTGCTTGTCTAATATTCACCGCTGATCAATAGGAAAAGCACATAGTAATCAAAGTCACCAGGCTGTGGAGGTATGGGAGGGATGCAGGCACACACTGACAGTGGTTGGATTCTCCAGGACACACTCCTAGTTCTTCTAGACCAAGTGCTCTAACATTTTCCAGACACACATTCTGCCCACTGAAAACCTTTCAGAGAACCCTAAGTAACATGGCAGAGACTCTGGGCCAACAGAAGTCTTTGTTTTACTTTACTTCCCATGAGCAACCCACCACCCTCTCAGCCTCACTCCTTAGGTCATGTTCAGAGAGGGTGCAGCCCAGGCAGAGAGTGTCAGACCACCCGCTTCCTCCCCACCTCCAATTATGCGAGAAAACTGAATCTAGCTCAAAGCACTGCCTTGGCCTTTCTGAAATATTATTACACTTGGAAAGAATTGACTCCTTTCTGAGGAATTTACCCTTCTGCTGCTGCTTGTGTGCAAGGGATGCGTCTCCTCCTCGAGTGTCCGAGATAGATAAAGGAGCTCTTTATATGTTGGCTGAATGAATAAAGGTCAACAACAATGTCAGAAACTTCTCTTTCTACAGTTATGAAACAGTCATGCTGGGAGAAGTCAAAGAGAAAATCGCATTCCAGTTTTGCCAGTGATGAAACAAAGACCCGGAGGCAGAGATAACTTATCAAAGGTTGCACAGGAGTCAGAAACTGAAACAGGCCCCAAATGTTGATAAGACCAGTGATCCCAGTGTGGCTTTTCTGCAATAAAGATTTCATGCCCAGCCTGTCTTTCCCCTAAGGGCTGAGGCTCTCCCTTCGTCTTAGCCACCTGGGCTGAGAGAAACAAAATCCACATAAATTGCCATTTAAGCAAAACATACTGAGAAAATATGGTCCACGAATTCCATAGTCACATACAAAATATTCCAGGTTATTTGCAGCCCTTTTCCTCCCTCTAGTCACCAGGATCCCTGTGTCTTCTGTCATAGCTCTTTCTGACGGCAGGAAGCTGAAAAGAACCTAGCACAATCGTGACTGTAGAAGTGGTATCTGATAGGCTGGATGGTCCCGAGGAGGCAGCTGAGTGGAAAGGGCTCAGTATGGAGTGACCTTGGGTAAGTCATTTCATCCCCTCAAGCCCAGTTTCCATATCAGTAAACTAGGGGTTCTCCTTTGTGCCCTTCCACTTCACAGCACTTTATTTGCATTGCTAGAGATATGGCAGGTGTTCATTATTAGCAGAGAATCAATACTGTACCGTGGTGTTGATCTTAAATACCGTGACCGGTTTGGGCATTGGAGGCCACTGTAAATGTTGGCTCTCCTGCCCGTGGTGGATGGGGTCACTGTCTAAGAGGAAACTGGTGAAATCAACAGGTGTTGGAGCGAGTGCCTCTATCTATGTGGTTTAGGCCCAGGGGCCCCTGGGGAGGGTTTGGGGCAGCCAAGCCCATCCAGTAATGGCAAAGCTGAGCTCTCAGCAAATATTTACTGAGTATGCATTATGTGCCAGGCGTGGGGATACAGTAGTGTACTGTAGAAACAAAAAATTCCTATCCCAGCGGAGCTTATATTCTGGGAGCTGGAGGCAGAGATCAACAGCAGGGAGGCAGAATATACTTAAATGAGTAAAATACGTGGCATATTAGAGGAGACAAGGGCTATGGAGGAGAAAAAATCTGGGTTGGGGATAAGTAATGGAGAAAGGGGCTGCAATTTAAAATAGGGTAGCCAGGGAAGGCCTAGGGAAGACTCTAGAATAATGGAGCAAGAGAACAAGGTGTCTCCAGCTCTATGGAATTTTGGCCCCAAGGCAGATTGATCCCTTTCAGTCAGAGAGAGGGATGTATGTGGCACTCTGGCAGGGTGGCTGGGACATTAAAATTGTCCATGTCATACTACAGCTCCACCCCCACTTCGGGGTCTCTGAAGCCAGCCTGCTTAGCAGCCTGACTCCTGGGGGTCTTTTGCGGGTGGGGGCAAAAAAGACAGAAGCCACAGGGCAGACTTGGAGAGGTATACACCTTGTGAGAAGGGCAAACAGTGGCATGAATGCCTGGGTCTGGGCCTTTCTGCAATATTTACTAGGAAAGGGCTAGTGGGAAGTACACTAGACCTGGGAAGAGTCAGGTGAAGAGAGGCTGGTCTCAGGTCTGCACTTACTGGCTGAATGATCTTCCAGTTTTACCTGTAAAATGTGGGTAATACCTACACATTAAGGTCATTGTGAGAGTGTAAGGAGAAGCTTTTAGTACACATTCTTGGCACCTAGAAATTTCTCAGCTGAGAGCCATCATCATGGCATATTCTCTAAGGTAGTATTTTTCAAATTTCAGAAGGTAAGCCATCAGTAGGCTTAAAAGCAACATTTTTTAATAGAGCAGACTAGGATAACAAACATATCTGAATGCATAAGAATTGTTTCATGAGACGATAGATAGACAGATAGATAGATAGATAGATAGATAGATAGATAGATAGATATTTCCTACCATGGGGTATAACTGAAAGGTTTTTTTGTATGTTTAGATTCTGATTCCTTTTTTAAATTAATTATTTTTTTAATCGAAGAACTTATTTAAATTTTCCCCCCATCTACCTCCCCCCTTTCCCCTACCCTCTGAATAACTGAAAGTTTGAAAGCCACTTTCCTAAGACATTGTTTCTCTAAAGATGGTTGTAAGGAGTGTTTTCTAACTTTAGTAATATGCATGCCACTGTCATCATTTATGCCGTATGAGAATAGCACTTGCATTATTATTTACTAAATACTTGCCTTTGAGTTGGCTCACTTTAACCATTAGTTGTATTGTAACAATATTCATGAAATTTACATTTAAAGTTATAAAATTGCTTTAACCTAAAGCCATCTCACGTCTGAACACTGCACTTTGGAAAACGCCGGTGGTAAGAAGTGTGACCGTGAAAGCACTTTCTCAAAGTAAAGCTGGGGGTCAATAGCACTGTGAGACATGGACGAGTTTCAAACGCCCAGGGTCCCTTTCTGCCCCTGGAGGTAGGCCCAGTCCCATTGCCCAGCTTTCTGAGTTCTTGTAGTTGACCTTTCCACGGGGGCCACCTCAAGAAGCAAGGGACAGGCCCTGTCTGCTTGTGGATGACTCAGGTTTTTTTCTTGGGATGTAACCCCCAGTGGAAGAGGCCAGGGCCTTAGTATCTATCTCTTTCTTCTGAACTGTGTTCTACCACTGCACCAAGTTTGCAGAATTTCCTTTCTTGTTCAGCTTTGATTCTATTGATGGGATTAGGTGCCCCCCACGGCCATGTCCTTTGATGTGGTCAGGGGGTAGCAGGGAGATTTCAAGCTCAGGGAGCAAATCTTAATCTTCTGCAGCCTTCTCTGGGATCAGCGCTGGGGTAAACCCATTACATCCCTGCCCTTTCATCCCCCCAGGACACCGCTCCTCCAGGCTCCTCGAGTCTCAGAGATCCAAAGGGTTTGTCAGATTTAGAAAGAGCAATAAAAGGGAAAGAGAAAGCAGAGCTCGAACCCTAGACCCCCTCCAGCACTGGCAACATCACCAGCAATGTTAGGGTATCTTCTTTCTTCCTTTCTAATCCTGGGCTCCCACAAAACGAGGATTATAGAGGCTTGGGACCAGCACCCCGCCCTGCCCCAACATTGGGCGCCTCTGCACTGTGTCCCTCCTGGAGACACTCCGTCCTGGGAGCACCTGCTCCTACACATCTGTCTGTCTTCTCCTGGGATCTCCACGTTGGGGCGGGGGGTGAGGTGGGGGTAGCTGGCAAATTCAGCAGAGAAACCGTTCAACCCCCACAGCAGTGAGGTTTTAAGGTATGATTTGATTGGGGAGGCCAAGAAAGGGAACATAGCCAATATCTATGTCCGGCCACAGACAGCTATGTCTCTTTTTTAAAAAATTTAACTCCATGGCTCCATCTGAAGAGAGGTGAGAAATGGCATGGTGGGGAGCTCAATCTCAGTGGTCATTCAGGCTTCACCATCGTTCCCTCTTCCATGGCCCCTGGAGTCCTGGGGATGTTGGCAGAGGCCAGTGGATGCTGGGGACTGGTCTCAGTGTAGTCAGGCAGTTTCTCCCGGAAGTCCTGGTGTCTCCAGAGAGAGAAAGTGGGCAGCAGGTTCTCAGGAAAGAGGATTCCACTGACCTCTCAATCCTCTCCAATCTTGGGAAAGCTCCCCCTTGGCCTTGCAGCTTTTCTGTACCACACTTTCTCTCCACAGTCCCCCTAAAGCAGTGGTCCCCAACCTTTTTGATACCAGGAACCTGTGCTCCTATGAGAATCTAATGTCTGATGATCTGATGTGGAGCTGAGGCGGCGATGCTAGTGCTGGGGAGCCGCTGCAGATACAGATGAAGTTTTGCTCACCAGCTTCTCACCTCCAGCTGTGCGGCCCAGTTTCTAACAGGCCATGGACCTGTACCGGTCCGCGGCCGAGGGATTGGGGACCCCTCCCCTAAAGGAACTCAGGTTTTCAGTAAGTACCGCTAGGAAGAGAGGTTGTCTGCAAGCGGCTGAACTAGGGAATCAAAAACATAACATCTTAAGAAAGCATGCCAATGGGTACTAGGCTTGGCGTTTTACATTTATTTCGTTGGTTTTCCACCAAAGCCCCGCAAGAAGGGCCTGGCTGGCTGGATTCTGGGTTCCAGATGGGGATGTTGAAGCCAGCTGCAGAAGCGATCGTCCCCCATTCGCGGACATGGCCCAGGAGCGGAGCGGCCGGCAGGGGGCTCTCCGCGCCGGCCTTCGTGGGAGGAAGCGCTAGCAGCGCCTCGGACGGGTCCGGGAAGGAAAAGGGAAAATTACTGGAGCTCAGGGGCGGGAAGGGCTGCGTGACTGGAAAGGAAGGCACTGGAGACTGTCGAGTCGGACTGCCTGCGACGCACTCGATAACCGGGGCAGCTAGGGCAACCTGGGAGATGGAGCCTGGACCGCCCCCAGGCACCCCTATCCCCCCGGGTGTCTTCTCGCCAGCCCCGCAGGCTGGTGCGGGCGACGCAGGCTGGAGCGGGTGGCGCCACCGAGGGGCGGGCAGAGGGCGGGCCGGGGCGGGGCGCCGTCCTCTTGGCTCCGGAGGCGGTGCGGGCGGGCGCTGGCCGAGTCCGCCCGCCAGGAGCCGTGGGGCACGGAGCCTTCCTGATGTGTCACCAGCACGTGGAACCAGCTTGGGCCACGCGAGCGAGCGGAACTCCCCCAACTTTCGAGGGGTCTCGGCACCTCGCTCTTGTCCCAGCTGCGCCGGGCTTATGCTTCTTGGGGCAGGGGCGGCAGTGGCCCCTAGGTCCCGGGCAGGTTGAGCGGGGCCCGGGCTCCGCGCGCGCAGGGCTCCCGGAACGTCGGGGCGCAGGGCCTGGCTCGCAGCGACTCCCCCCAACCCCTGGCGGCGGCGCGGCCTTCGGTGGGAGGCGGCTCGGCCACGGCCCTGTGCCCGGCGGATCTGAGCGCAGGTAACCGAGGCAGCACGGATCTGGGCCTCGCGGGTACGGTGTGGGATCGTCGTGAAGTTTCTAGTGTAACTGGTGCTCAGCTGGGGGTGGGGGAGGCTAGGTCCCCGCACCTCCCCTGCCCCGTCCCTCGGCCTGCGCCGGGGCAGCTGGTGGTGGCCTGGAAGCTACCGCACGCCGAGCGTCGTGTAACCCTTCCAGAGCTGGTTCGGGGCCCGTGGGCCAAGGTCGGGCGGGGCGGGTGTCTTCTTTGGGAGACGCCGCTTAGGGGAAACCCGGAGTCTCAGCCGAGCGCCGCGCGGTGGAAAGCGGGCGGCTGGACCCAGTCCGAGGGAACCCATGCTAGGCGCGCCCGCATCCCGAACTCCAAGACGCGCGGGAGCTGAGGACTGGGTCTTTGCGGGCGAGATGAGGGTGTCGATTCAACTGGCCTACAAAGTCCCAGTCCTCGGCTGCCGGGACCGCTGGCTCCTCCAAGCTCCCTGCCGGCTTTCTCCCCGCTCGCCCGAGCTCAGCGCCCAGGCAGAGAGAGGGACTCCGGCCGGGCTGCCATCTCTCGGGTCCGCGCTTGAGAGAGGGTGGCAAGGCGCGCTGACCCAGGGCTCCGTGCGGAGATTCGAGGGATCCCCGCACTTCGCGGGAGCAAGGGAAAAGCGCTCATGAACTTGAGCCGGTCATTGCGTGCAGTCCGTGTCTTGCGGGTGGAGCAGGGATGCCTGCCAGGGCAGCCCAGGAGCGAGGGCAGAGAGACGGCTCTCCTCTCCCCAGCGGGCCGAGCCCGTTCGCCTACCAGGGCCTGTCCTCCTGCGCTTCTCAGGGCGGCAACCGCGAGCTTGGGTATGAGGAGGACCGCCGGATTTCTAGAGTTGCGCCTAAGGAGCTGGTGCGGAGGTTTAGCCTCTGTAGACGGGAAGCGCCTGTGCCCCCTGCACCCCACCGTTTCTTTACCGATGCATCTTTGTGGGTGTGTTCCTAATGGCTGGTCTTTTGTTCCCTAATGTATGCCACAGAATGCTGACTCGCGTTAAGTCCTCGTCAAGTTTTGTGCCGAGATTCCTTTCTGAAACCCTCTATCCAATAACTTTGTTTCTACATCCGCCAAAGAAAAACCCCACCAACCCCAGAAACCTCGGTTTTGCCTGGTGTTAGAACTTTTTGTTTGTATTATGTTTTGGTTGTTTTGGCTGTGGGGGCCTTGGAAAAACATTTGGGAACACTCAGTGAGGTGACCTGAACTGAGTGAGGGCAAGTTGGTAAAATAGGTCATCGTGGGCCCTTTCTTCCTGACTTCGGAAAACGGGAGAGGTTTCTAGAAACAGGCAGGAGGGGGAAAAACCAGCCCAGCCAGGTTGGCCCACCTCTCTCGAAGTTGCGCAAAGACCCATTCTGGAAGGTTTTTCCACAGGCTTCCCTGAGTTCTGTGAGCTAGTGTAGAGGACATCTTGCAGGAATCCTTTGACACTGCTGTTTGGGTGGCCTACAAGGAAGGGTGTGGAGAGGAGCTCCATGGGCTGTGGGGTCACCGAAGCAGAGTTGGGCCTGTGAGCCCAGGAGAGGGCATAGCCCTCCACTGCCGTTGGCCTACATTTTTTCAGTGTGAGCTTTGTCCTGTAGGCTCTAGTCAGTGGAACGTGCAAATGCCAGAATTACGGGAGAAAAGACTTTTTTTGGACCACGTATCTAAATGTACATGCGACTTGACAAATTCTCAATTTTGAGGCAAAATTGTCTGGGTGTGGACTGACAGGAGCTTCAAACTGGAGGCTTTGCCCTAATTAAGGAAAATGTTCTCTTCGGAGTACTGAGTCAGGTTGGGAAGAGAAAGTTCTCCCTTTGAACCCATGCCTCTCCCGGCCCCGGGGATCAGTATCTTAAAGTAAATGAAGTGGAAATCTCCAGAATATCGTGGGGTCATAAAACACTCGTAGTACTGGGCTGGAGCAATGAGATGCAGAAAAGCAAGCAGAGTTGGCTGCTTTGTACCTACCCTGGAGGGGACGGGCATGGGGACAAGTGACATAAATCTCTGGAAATAAGGCATAAGGAGCCTGGCAGTGCCTCTCGTCTCCCCTGGCCTGCTCCAGGTGGGAGGCGATTTTCCTTCAGGCTGTGCCCTGTCCTCTAGGGCTGATCAGAGTTTGAGAGATTTTTAGGAAATGGCCTTGGCACTTCATTTATTTGGGGGAAGTGAGCAATTAGGATTTTCCTTCTTGGGATTTTTCCTTTGCAGAATGTGATTGAATCAGCTACCCATTTGGCTGGTCTGTCCTTCAGTAGCCGATTTGTGCTTTGATCTAGGCGTTTGTGCTTTGATTTAAGCTGTTGTGTTTAGGAGTTGTGTTTTGAGAGCTTTTTGATTTTGCTGTACCTTTTGATTTCTCGTAGTTTCCTGGAGCAGATGCCTCCTTCTTTCCCCTCACTCCCACCTCAATCCATTCCTCTAAGCTGGGTATCTAAGCTGTGAAGTCAGACTTGTTTGCCCTGGAGCCCGCTTCAAGAAGCAGCTAAATAAATGCAAGGTGGAAAGCTGGTGGGAGGGAAGGATTTTAGCCAGACCCCCAGGGAGACCCACAGAAGACTCCCGAAATCCAGCTGGACTCCTAGTCCTGCCTACTTGCATTCCGTCAACTCTTAAGTAAATTGCAACCTGGTGAATAATTAACCTTGCCCTCACAGTTTTTTGTTGTTGTTTTTTTTTTTAAAGAAAAATAAAATCCCAACCTATGAAAGATTAGAGATCAATTTTTGTCCAGCAGGAATGGGTTGACAAAGGAGGTGTTGAAAGAAGCCAATCCTCTCTACCTCTAAGTCTTAGCTACTCCAGAATTTCTGATACTTAGAAATCCTTCCAGATTTCGCTGGTGGCCTTTCCTGGGTGTGGTGGGGGCAGAGGGGAGGAGGAAGCTCTGAGCTGCTTCTCTAGGTCTCCTTCAATGCCTCTTTGCCCAAAGCTGAGCTGTCTGAACTCTCCGAGATGGTCGGGAATTTGTCCCCTACTCGGTGTAGCAACAGCTTGGCCCTCCTGCATGGAGTTGATTCCGCTGCCAGGCCAGTTTGCTACTCTCTGTGCGGGATGGTAAATATTTGGCCTGTCTCAGTACTTACACACAAAAGAACACGCTCTTGATTTGTGACAAGTCCGTGAAAGAGCTGTCTCAGAAGTAAGGGATCAGTCTGGGTTCCATGAAGCGTTTCTCTCGAAGCAGTTTAGGGTAAGGGCCATGAAGGCAGACTTTGGATCCAGATGTGCTGGAGTTGGAGTCCTAACTGCCACTTGCCAGCTGGGTGGCCTTTGACAAGTAACTTCTCTGTGCCCATTTCTTCCCTTGTGAACGAGTGTTATGATACCTACCTTGTAAGTCTGTGGTGAGGCTTATATGAAAAATGTAGGCACAGCGCCTGGCACACAACAGTAGACCTTTGACTGGTAGTCCTCATCTCTTCAGCTCTTATTTTGAATCTGCCTGTGTATATGTGCTGGTTGAAAAGGGTGCAGAGTGATTGAGATCTCCGGCTTGTGGGTCTCTGTTGCTTGCTAGCTTGTGGCCTTGGGCAAGTTACCTAACCCACTGGCAACAGCAGCTTTGTAGTAATCATAAGGCTGGGATAATGTCTGGGAATCCCTTCCCTTGTCTGAATCTCAGTTCTCCAGTTTTTATTGCTCACCAACCATGTGCCAGAGACTGAGCCAGGCTGAGGTTCCAACCTTGGGTAAGATGGGCATGGCCCCTCACTGCTCACTCTGATTTATACCCCAGCTCTGAAAGCAGATGAGGAGTATTGTGAATCCTCTTGTGGTGGCTGAGGCCGAGACTGGGAGGGGCGGCGGGGAGAGGTTCCCTCAGGACCTCACAGCTGCCTTTGGTGCCGCAGGAGGCAGATGCCCAGCCCTCTGGGTACAACTGGCTACCACGTTGGGAGCCAATAAACGTGAGCTGTGAACAGGAGGTGGATGGGCCTGGATTAGTCAGCAGAGTCCTTAAAGGAACCCTGGGTGTGCAGATGTGGCCACCTCATACATCTGCTCTGTAGTGCAGTCAGCCTGAAAGGCCCAAAGACTCCGATTCTAACACTGAGCACATTTCATGAAAGGTCCCCAGGAAAGGTGAATTGCCACAACTGCTCTTGGCTTGCCTGCTCATTGACCGAGTGGGCAAGCTAAACACACTCTAGTGGGACCAGTCAAGCAGAGTACAAAACCAGGAGGGGTAGGGGAAGGAAATAATTCAGTATTCAAAAAAAAAAATGCTAAAGAGTGATTATCATGGGGAGGGGGGGATCAATTTCATTGGCCTTCCTTATACTTTTTTTTATAGCTGAGAGTTTTTATTTTTGAATTTCAAACTGGAGGTGAACATAGACCATCATCTTTTCAGTGCTTTAGAGCCGTCAGTAGTCCTAACTGACCCTGGGCAGTGGGCAGGGCATAGAAACAGAGCAGGTGACTTCTCACCCACTGCACAGCTCCCTCCCACCTTCCTCTGGCACAGTCTGGGGAATTTTGAAATCACCCTGTAGCCAGACCCCTTGGGTTAGCTGCCCAGGGGAACTGGGGAGGGAGGCGCTATGTGGAAAGAACCATCGCCTGATTTCAATCTCAGTTCTGCCACTTTGGGCCTGAGAGCCCCCTTCTATGTCAACTGGGGGGTTGGCCTGAATACAGTGTGCACCCCTGTACAATCTTCTAAGATTCCGAGCCAGGAAGAGCAGAAGAGGGCACAAGGTTGGAACCTGGGCCTGTGGTTTGGAGGGGTGGGAGGGGTGGGGGAAGGATTCAGAGATGTGCAGCTGGGAAATTTGGATCAATCTATGAAGATTTTGTGGTTCATTCTCATGAAACTCACTTCCTCTCACTGGATTTCTGCCCTGGGGTGTGTGGGGTTCAAGGGAAAACACTGGCTTCTCCTTCTTGGTGACTAAGGCTTAAATTCTGGTCTTTCTAAGCAGACATTTAAGAAACAATCCTCCATCTCTCCATGTCCATTGTAAGGTAGACCTCCTCCCCCACCTTCTAAAAATGATTAAAACTGCATCGCTGCTTATCTGTTGATGGCACCTGGCTTTGACTGGTGGAAGACAGAAAATGCTTTCTTGCTTAAAGCGGGCATTGGGGAAAGGGCGTTGGCTTTGCAATTGGAAATCTGGCTCTCCCGTGGACTAGCTGGGTGACCTTGGGCCAGTGATGTGCCCTCCTGAGACTCAGTTTCCCCATGTGTGATAGTACATGTCCACTTTGTAGGGCTTTATGAGAATTACATGAGAATGCCTGTGTGAAACGCTGGGCACGTGGTAGTGGGGAGTACATACATGGTAGCTGTTCTCAAGTAACATCGTAGTTCATCCCAGGGCCTGTGGAACCAATGAAGAAACCCCAGTGAGGTCAAGGAAGGATAACCTGAGCCTGGCAAGCCTGCTTGCTGGCTTAGTATCTGGAGAGAAGACATTGGAAGAAAAGTAAGTCCTCGCTGTGTGTGCTGGGGGAGGTGGGGAGTTCCTATTTCTTCAGGGAGACATGCCTGGTACAAGCTAAGAGGGACAGGGGGTGAGGGGTGGCTGAAGTTGTTCACTTTTCCAGGAGTGAGTGCATGCAATCACTGTGCTCCAGCGCATCTCAGGGGACAGGTTAGTGGGAGAGTCCGAGTAACGTTCTCTTGGATTTCTTTCTCCTGAGCTCGCTGTTGTAAGCTTAAGAAGATGAAAAAAAATTTCTTAAAGAAAATGCGTCCTTGCTCTTGGAACTTCTAAAGCAACAAAGCAGATATATGGACACAGGACTTGCCTATAAGCAAAACGTTGGTCTCCAATTTACCTGGCCAGACCACTGTATATTGGGCGAAAGTCAAACACTTGCTCCCAGCTGGTCAGTGTGGAGGGTTCACCCTCCTCTGGCCTGCTTCTCTCTCCCTCTGCCCCTCCTCCTATGTCTGGTGATAGCAAGTGTTCATTGTGGCTCAGGTCTGGGCGCATGCTAACCTTGGCCAGATCGCTGAATGTTAAACCATCTGGCAAAATATCACATTTCGACAATGGGCCTTTTCTATATAGATGGGAATAGAGGGGGGGCAGTGCCAGGGTACTGGAAAACCACTTAAGCATTGACAGGGGACAGGGGGCAGGGTCCGGGATCCTGACTTTGAATGTAAGAGGTGGGGATGGAGCAGGGAGTTGCTCCTTAAAATAGAAGTAGGCTAGAAAACCAGCACCTTCTCTTAACAGAGCCTGAGTGGCGGAGGGGCTGATGCCAACCTACGCTGGCATCTTTCCTTTCGTCCTTTCGGTGGATTTTGTTGTAATTAGACAAGCCGTGACAAATATCCCATTGCCCTTTGGCTGGGGAGTTGTGAAGAGTCCTGCCTGGAAACCCAGCCTCCTTCACTTGGGAGCCATAATTAGGCAAGGGAACAGTTCACGGGCCCTTGATTCAATAAAGACCCTTTTATGATGTTGGTTTTTCCCAGAAAAATAATACCACTTTGCCCCGTTTATTGCATTTAGATGTGTAATCATATTAGACTAAGCAGCCCGGGGGACCAAAGTTACGTAGTTAGAGTTTTCACCAAAGCCTGTTACCCTGTCTTCAGAGGAAAACAGTGTCCTCAGTAAAAAAGAAAACAAGGACCATCTTTGAGGAATTTCTCCCTTGCCATTTAAAGGACATATGCTTCCATCAGGGTGAGAAGCACGACCCAGGGAGAAAAACCAGAAAGTGAAACTAACTTGACTGGCCAGTGTCAGTGCAGCCCTGCCTCGGCCCAGGCAATGCTTGCCCAGCCTAGTCCCGGCCTCATCGGCAAACAATGTTTGTCAGTCAGACAAGTAGCACATGTCCTGCACGGGGCCAGAGTAAATGCCAGAGAGGATGCCTGTGTCCTTTCCACCAGGAGTCGTGGTGTTCCGGCACATGTTTACCACAATGGCAGGACTGTGAGGGGCAGTTCTCTGCCTCCCTCAGGCTTTTCCTTGTTGGGGCAGGCAGCCCTGATTAAATATAGTCCTGGAGGTCATGGGCAGCTTCTGTGGTTGGGAGGGCTTACCTGGCTGCTGCTCACGTTCACTAGACACACCTCCTAGGCACTTGGCATTGGGAGGAAAGCCCTGCCTATAACACACTCACCTGCAGTCCCTCTCCCCACGTAGCCATCCCCTCTCCCCACGTAGCCATCCCCTCTTACCTTCTTACCCTGAGTGTTGTGTCAGGCAGGCTAAAAACATGCCCCAATCACACAGTAAAATCCTTCCTCAAAATCTGCTCAGTGCCAGGGTTAAGTAGGGATCACCAGCGGAGTCCAGAACCTCTTTCCCAATTTGAGATTTAGAAATCTCAGGCGCTGAGGAAATTTCTCGGAGTCATTCATAGGAGTGCTCTGTTAAGAAAGAGGATATGATATTTCAGAAAGTTAATACTGTGTTGCATTAAAAGGAGGTTGGGGTGGGGGGATCCAATTGATTCCAGGACGTCCGGTATGTTATTGCCGAAATATCTTTTTCAGATATATCATCCTTTAATGCAGAAGAACTGCATTTTATAGGAAGTGGTGCATCTGTTTACAGAGAGTGTGTGTTAAGATATTCTTTCAGTAACACTATCTTAAGGTTTGAGGTGATTTTTTTTAAATTTTATACTTTAGGCTTTCTGGATATTTTACACTTTTTTGAAGAAGTGCTATTAAATTACATAGACGTAATATCTGTTTTTTTGTTTTTCCGCCCAAAGGAGTATAATTAGAACATCCGAAATCAGATTACCCAATTAGTACATTTTTCTAATTAGCTGTTTAGGAATTTGCGATGAGATAACTTATTTTAAATTTCCAAATGAAACTTGGGCCACAGGGAGGCTTTGAGGAAGGTACGCAAGGGGAAAAAATCATGGGTTTTCAGTTTTAGCTACTACCACTCACCTGCTCCTCCAAAACACCTAAGTGCCTGCCCATCAGGCAGCAACAGTGACCAGAAAACAGTTTTATTGTCCTTGTCCCAAGTAAACAGAGTTCGAAAAATTATTCATTGATGTTGGCTTTTCTCTGCCCCTGACAATAGAGCGGGCAGTCACTTCGCTACATTCTTCAGCGATAATGTTAGTAGCTGTTTGGAGAAAAAATTCGGGTGATATGAGTTCAGTTTGCGTTTTCTGTGTGCCTTGTGTGTGTGCTTTCTTTGAGCTAGGTGGCCACTGGGGCAGTCTGCAGGGCTGGGGATGTCCAACCAAGACTTGGGAATGAAGTCAGGACCCAGCTTTTGCACTTTGTGATTGTCGTTGGTGCAGGCCCATAATCCTTTATCTGAAATTGTGAACTCCACAAAACTCTGACGATCGAAAGTTTTTGTAATTAATTTTGTGGGAAAACTCGACCCAAACCGACTTAAGACGTACATAGTCTGTATTTATCTTGAGGAGTATGAATATTCATGGGTTTCATTGCAGAGACATTGATATGTTTGATTAAGGGTGGTGCCCTGCTGGGCTCTTGCGTAATATGTATTATACCATGTTACTTTTTTAAAGCCTGAAAAATTCTGAAACATGTATGTCCTGAAGGTTTGGGGTAAGACATTGTAGCCCTGTCATAGGAACATCAGCGTAATGAATATGACAGCAACTCTGTGCCCCAAGGCAGAGTCGCAGCCTTTCCAGGACTTGTTTCTTCTTCGGTGACAGGAAGAGCCTGTAGGCTGAGTGAGGGGCCAGCTGGCCAGATGACCAAACGGCAGGCCCCGATGGCCCTCAATGCCTGGTGAGTCCTTCCCTTACCAGGCCTTGAACTCCGTGAAGGCTCAGTGGAGCCTTGCTCACTGTTTTATCCTCGGTGCCCACCGCATACTAGGTGCTGCGTGAATATTGAACTGGTCAGAAGCAGGGGTCAGCAAACATCCGTGAAGGACCAGTAAATATTTTAGGCTTTGAGAGTCTCTGTTGCAACTCTTCTGCTCTGCGGTTGTGGCATGAAAGCCATAGATAATACGTGAATACTATACTTGTGTTTTCAAAAAACTTTATAAAAACAAGTGCTAGACTGGGTTTGGCCCGTGGGCCCACAGTTTGCTCTCTCCTTGTGAGAAGGACAAGTGCATCTGTAAACACTTTTTCCTTCACCATATGTTAGCCCTGCTATCTGGTTGTCTTGTTTTCCTGTCCCAGTAGAGTCACCTTTAAGGAAATAAAAGCTGCAGCTATAACGCCAGTGCTCACCCCTGGCTTCAGCTCCTGTACAGTCTGGAAATGTGGGCCAGCGTAAGGCGCTGCCTCTGACCTCGTTGGTGAGCATGTGTATTTGTGTGGACAGATGCATTCGGGCTCCAGTCCAGTTGGGCCAAGGGGCACTCAGACCTCCACCCACTGATGAGTTTTGGGGGCCAAGCCAACCTCAAGGAACACTGGCCATCAGTGTCAGGCCAAGCAGGGCTGGAGAGCTTTCAGGACGTGGTGGGGTGGGGGTGCTGAAGGAGTGGGAGTGAGTGTTTAAGAGCCAAGGTGTTCTTAACAAAAGAATTTCTGGCAGAGAGATTGGTTATCGTAAACTTGGGCTCTGATGGATGAGATTCAGGTCTCCTGGCTTTGTTCATCCCAGGCCTGGAACGGCCTGCAAGGCTTTCCACTGCAGCGGAGGCTTCAAGCCAGCCGAGCCCTCTAGCCCCCACCTCCAAAGCGGCCTGGCCTGGGGCAGACTGGGTAGGTGGCTGGATGGAGGGGCAGGATCCTGGGGAGACTGCTCCCCTAAACTGGGAGCACCAGCATCCCTCTGCCCAGCCTGACCCAGCTCTCTGCCAGGGAAGTTTGGCCCCTAACTCGGAGCAGGCCTGGCCTCTTCAGGCCCTGGGAACGGACTCTCTCAGCCAGCCCCTGCCACAGGCCTTCTGTGTGCCCTGTGGCTTCTCTATAGGAGGGGCTCCCCCAAGACATTCTGGGACTTCTGCCCTCTGCCCAACCACCTCCTTTTAGTCAGGGTGTGACTGGTGCATATTTTTCCTTCTAGAGCAAATTCCAAACAAGGGTGATATCTCTGCTTGGCCTTTCTTTTCCTTCCATCATGGTTTTTTGGGTTGTTGGCTGTGTTCAGGAAGCCCCGACAGCTTTTCAGCCCTCGGCAGAAGTGGGCAGCCTCTCAGTCATCACTGTGTATTCAGCAGAGGCCTGGTATAGAGCCAGGGCTCGGGAAAGGCCCGAGGAACCAGACTGGGGGGCTGGTGTGTTTGGTGATGGGTTAACTCTGCTGTCGGAGCCAAGCCCAGGTGGGTCGCCTTTACCTACTGAGCGTGGCATGGAGAGATCCTCTGGCCATGGCCCTGGTACAGCCCCATCCCCCGCAATCTCACCTCCTTGTTATTGAGCACCTAGGCCAGGCACTGCCTGTACCATGGTGATAAGACAGCCCAGAGCAGTGGTTCTCAAACTTGGGTGCCTCTGAAAACCACTTGAGGAGCCCATTAGCAACGCAGACTCCTGGGCCGCCCAGTCAACCTCAGGGGCCCTGGAGCCAGCATTGTTAATAAGCATATATGATGCAGGTGGTCCCAGGACCATGTTGCCTGTGAGCTGGTTGGTAGGTAAAGCAGTGTGATGTGTATGGGGTTGGGGAGCAGGGAGAAAGAAGGGTCTCTAAGCCAGGGAGGGGTTGGAGTCAGGAAAAGCATGCAGCAGAGGTGAGCTAAAGCTTGAAGAACAGAGCAGGGGATGGTCTTCACAGCCCAATCGAATGCTTTGTGCCAGGCGCAGTTCTCAGCCTTTGATGGGAATGAACTCGTTTAATCCTCCCAACAACCCCGTCAATTTCAAAAAAAAGGAGCAGATGGAAGCACAGAGGGGTGAATTAACTTGCCCAAGGTTCTATGGCTAGTTCATGGTGAGCTGGGTCTTACCCTCTTACTCCATTCCCCTGGATTGCGACCCAGGCACCAGCTCACGCAGAGGCCATGCAGACTGAGGGCTGGGGCTGTGTAGTAGGTGAAGCATGATGCAGTCATGTTGTTGAATGGTTCAGATGGCTCGGATCCTAGCGTGTGCGGACAGCTTGGGTTTTGCCGGTAGGGGACATGGCTGTGATCTTGGTTAGGGGAGAAAGCTCTGGGTAAAGTGACAGTTGCCGTAAGAATTTTAAGAGGGCTGAGGCTGTAGCTGGGGTTCCCAGCATGCTTCCTCTCAATCTGAACAAGGCAGGATCTAGAATGTGGGGCCAAGGTGCAGTGTTAGTGCCGGGGAGCAGCGAGGCCTGTGCCCTGTTGCTCTTCTGAGAGAGGAAGAATTCTCTGTGGCCTGAGTTCTTGGACATCCCCAAGGAGCCTGTCTAGCCCCTCTGCCCTTGGGGTCTGAAGGTAAGGGGGAAAGGAGAGGGGAATACACTTGTGGTAAGGAGCCAGCTAAGTGCTCTGTATACTTTCTTCCCTTCAATCCTCACATCACCCCACAAAGTAGGCTTATCTATTCCTGTTTACAGGCGTGAAGGCTGAGGGAAGTGCAGAGAAGGAAGATGACTTCTACACAGACATCAAGTAAGCAGATAGTGGCACCAGGTCTGTCTTCCATGGATTGTGCTTTTCACCACAGTGGGGACACGCATGTCCCATGTTCTGAGTGGCCTCAGGTCCTGCACACACAGAAGGACCACTGAATAGATACAGTGCCAGGCTGAGCAGGGACCCCGATGTAGAGAGTCGAGCCCTGCCGGCCTGGGGGGCAGAAGGGATCGGGCCATAGAGGAGGACCCTAAACCAGGCTGCTTCCAGAAACCCTTTCCAGCCTCTCATAAGAAAAACAATTGGTCACTAGCCCCTTCTCACCATTCCCCTCACCTACCCCCACTTTCTTCCAGCCTGCCCTTCCCAGCCGAGCCTGTGAGCTCACTGATTTGAACTTGAAAACCGTGGGGACATACAGAAGTCTTTGCTCATCACAGGCTGTTTTCGTGAAGGACGGGGAGGACCTGCCTTCCTGCTGCTGCCCACGGGAAGCTGCTGCCTTGTCCAGAGCTTCCCTCTGATGAGGGTAGGGCGGGATGTGGTCGAGCACAGGGAGGGCCGGACTGAGATCTGGGCTCAGGCTGTAGCTCCCCATGGTGCGCTGGTTCCCACAGTTGGCAGGCTCTTGCCTCCCACCGTGACAGAAGACCCGTGACTGTAAGCTTTTCAGGAATAGTTTCTTTGGCTATGACGACTGAAATTCTCTTCTTTTGCTTTTCCTTTGAAGTGGGAGAGAGGGTGGTGGGAGCTTAGCTCCTTCTGGGCCCATTTTACAGACAGGATGACCAAGGCCACGACCGCTGGAGGGAAGCTTAACCACAGCTCAGGTCCGGGCCCTCTTGGAACCGTGTGTCTTTAAGCTGTTCTTTGAGAGGGTTTAGGGAGAGCAGCAGCTCCTCCTCAGATGTTCTGGCTCAGGTTGGTCTTCTGGGTACCTCCCAGGGTTTTGTCCTCTGCCTGAACCAGGCCTGGCATCTGAGGAAGGTAAAGCCAACTGTCTTCTGTTCGTGCGTCAGTGTCAGGCCTGTGACGGTCACTTAGGAGCTCAGTCTCTGCAAGGTGGGTCCACACGCCACACGGGAAGACAGAGGCCCCTCTCCTGGTCTTACTGCCTTCCTTGGTTCTTGGGCTGCACTTTTCCACTCAGGATTCCGCCAGGACTCTAGTCCATGCCTCTCAGCAGGCAGGAGCTACTGGGTTCCAGTTGTCTCCTGGGCACGCCCTGGGGTAGTGAGGCCAGCCACAGGCCAGACCAAGCATTGGAGAGAACTGTGTCACTGTGGAGACCCCATAACTACCCACCCTCCACAGAGCTTCCCCTGGGCTGTGCGAGGTGGGCCAGTGTGACTGAGGGGGTTACCGTCTTCACTCACCTGGGCCAGCCGGCCGACTGCTGCAGCGTGACTCATCTGGATCGTGTTCAAGTACAGCAAGAAAAATGAGGGACTTTCAGGGGCAGCTGTGTTTTCTGACTCAGTCATAATGCCCCTAAAAATCCTTATTGTTCTTGCAATGAGCATCGAGCAGCGGCTGCCAACCTCACCCCTCGCCCGCCTGGCCATGATGGGAATGGGGAGGGCTTCTGGGGTCCAGTGGGGATGTCTTCTCCCATCCTCCTGAAATGAGAATGAATGGAGACTTGCTGGTTATTAAAAAACATTTTCGCTGGGCTGATGCATTATTGGGGCAGGATATGCATTGAGCTATTCCTGCATGGATTGGAGCCCAAGAGGGTCTCCCTGGTTTGTGTGCAGTCAAGGGCAACAGTGTTGGGCTGGCCAGGGTGCCCCACCTTTCCTGAACCATTCAGGGGGACCTGGGCAGGAACTTGCACTGTGTTTTAAAACAGTCTACTCTCTGAGACCAGGGAGCTGGCCAGTTTGCAAATACGCTTGCAGTGGGTTCAAGGTCTTTTCCCCCACTGTGCCCCTAGAGCTTTCTTTCTCTTGGCTGGGTGTTTTCTATCCCTGTCTCACTTCCTGAGTCTCCTTCATTCTCAGCAGGTGCCTCCACCTCTTCCATCCCCACCCCACAGCTATTTTGCCTAAGCCAAGGCCTTACCTTGGGGGATTATCAAGAAGCAGAAATGCCAATTTGTGAAACACCTCCACCCCCACCGCCTTAACCCAAGAACACCAATCCACAAGAATGTCACCAAATCCCACAGCAACAGAACCTTCCTCTCTAGCTGAGGGTGGGCAGGTGGCCTGCCTGTGGATGGACAGACAGGGCAGGGAAGAGGCAGGAAAGAGGCAAGACCCACCTCATGTCTCGATCTTCCAGGTTAGTAGGAGAAATCCACCCTTGAGGTATTTCTCAGGTTCCCTCCCAGGTGCTGACTCAAAAGCTCTCATCACTCAAGAACATGACCATAGGTGGTGCCCCGAATGCCACAATCCTCATTCCTGGCCAGCTGGTCCCCTGCTCCTCGAGCTCTGGCTGTTCCAGCAGTACCTCCACACCAGCTCTCCCAGACACGGTGTCTAAGGAGCTGGGTTTGCTGTGGAGCTTCGGCATTTTTCTGCCCCGGGGAGGGGCAGCTCCAAGGTAAAGATCAATATGGCAGGTGGGGGAGTAGTGTTTATCCCTCTTTGCTGAGAGGTGGGCGGGGCTCTTGTGAAAATGACATTTTTACAACTTGCAGTGGACACGGGGTGATACAACACGTTCTATTTTCCTTGGCTAAGCATTTGCTAACTTCAAATCAGCTAGCCCTGTGACTTCTTTGCCCTGCCCTCCCATCCCCACAAAACTCCTTGTTCCTTGGGATAAAGGCTGAGCATGTTCCTCAGTCTTTATCCCAAAACATTTGCAAAAGACAGCACATCAATTTTTTTAAAGAAGGCAATACAGCAAAAATGCTGTTTTTTTCCTCCAAATTATGAAAGAGCTGCCTTCCACGGTAGAGCGTTTTGAAAATACAAAAGGATGAAAAAGGCATAAATGCTGGAGATAATGTCTGCTAATGAAATATACTCTTCCAGCATTTTTTTTCCCCTGTGCACGTACACCCCCACCCAGTTAGCAGGATTGGGGCTTTTAAAACGGGCGAGGCTCATTACCCATTTGAGCGATGGCTCCGTGCCCTCGGGAGCCAGAAAGTATTTTCTTTTTGCCAAGTGGTATGTACCGTGGGCTGCAGCTCGCCTCCAGCCAGGAAGCTCAGAATCTTTGTTGGAGGGTGTTGGAGCAGCACTGGGTCTCTCTCCAAACAGATAGATGAAGTTGTTGGGGAGGATGCTGGCAATGTCCTGATTTCTAAGTGGGCTGCTGTATTGCTTCTCAACCCTGGTACATAAGAATCACTTGGAGAATATTAAAATAATTTGAATGTCTGGGCCCTGCCCCAGACCAATTGGATCTGAATTGCTGGGGGTTATGGGGGAACCCCAGGATTGGTATCTCCTTTTGTTTTTTCTTATGTTCCTCAGGTGATTCTGTTAAGCAGCCAGAGAACTATCCACTACATGCTCACAATTTGGAGATGGAAAAGATTTCTTCCAGGTCTGCCTTCAGAGCCTATCAGGCGATGTGACCATTTGCAATTGGCAGATTTTCACTTCTTTTATTTTCTTTGCTGCTTAGAGTCATCTTTTGATCATCATTTTACAGAGGACTGAAGCCAAGGAGATCAGGAGACTCGCCAGAGGACACACAGCCAGGATGTGGCAGAACTAGGGTTTAGATCTGTAGCTTCTGACTCCCAAGGTCAGTGCTCTTTCAGTAATAATTATTAATTAGCATATACAGTTATAACAAGCATATCATAAGGCTAACTGATACTTAAGTGTTTCGTCATGGCAATTACCTGGGATGGATGCTACTGTCTCATAGAAGAGGTACCTGCCCCACAGGGAGGCTGGTTGTTGTCCTTCAGTTTCCCCAGTACTGAGTGCGTACCTGGCTAGCCTGGACCCACAGCCTACCGTTCTCAGCCTTGCTGTGCTGCCAAGGATCCTAGCTCTGGGAAGGGCAGGGTTTAGCCTCATTTTCATAACACACAAGAGGCATGTAGCCCAGGCTACACAGCTGTGAGTTGCAGAGGGCCACTGGTTCCCTGCTCCTTGCCTGGACAGAAGCATCTAGGAATGAGCATAGCCTGCGTGGAGCTTGCTCATCTGTGCCCTGATCCGAGTGGGTAGCCTAGGATCCCTGCTTGGGGTGCCTAGGTCTCCAGAAGGCTGTCCCTGCCTTTCCCTCTTTTCTACAGAGCTGGATTCCAAGGGCCTGGCCTAAGGGCCACCTGGGCAGGATGCCAGTGCAGGGAACCAACAGCATTGTCGGCTCTAGGAAGCGGTTGGCTGTTCCTAGTCCAATCTGCAGAGCTGGAGAGCCAGCCTGCTTCAGACATGGCACATGGGATAGGAGCTGAGAACACCACTTTCTCAGAGCCTAGCAGCTCTGGGCCAGGCCATGGGCTTCCTTTGGCAGGGAGGGCCCTAGCCTTGGCCATGACTTTCCTTGCTGGGCCTTGGCTCTCTCTTTCCTCTGTCTGTCTCTCGCCCTGCTCCCCACCCAGCTCTCTACAGCAGAATGCACACTCTTGGCAAACACATCCATTTAACCTGCTTCCCAGAAAGCAAGATGGCTGGGCAGGCCTACTCAGCCAGCACCATGGTGGGAAATAGGACGGTGGGTACTCAGCTCAGGGTTTTCTTGTCCATATTCCTTGGGAAGCTGGTTTGGGAGACAGTCTTAAACTGCCTTAGCTTACCTAGGTCAGAAATAACTTCAGCTCAGCTAGCAGCCTTGAACAGTCAAGCTGAGGCAAGAGCTTTGAGCTCCTGTAGTGGAGCCTGGCGGAGACAGCTATGGGCCTTGGGTAAAGCCACTACCTCTCTGAGCCCATTGCCTGTTTTATTTGGACATGATAGTGTCTACTTTGGAAGTTGAATATGGATATGAAGCTGTCGCTCCCTTTCCCTTCCCTTATGGGAGGACAATTCAATAGAAAACTGTGTGGTGTCTGGTGTGGTGAAGATGCTCCTTTAATGCTAGTTGCGCTGCACTGCTTAGGAAGTGAGGTTTGGGTTTCAGCATGTTAGATGGTACCTTACCTTCCTTGATCTCTGCAAGGACCATCTTTTAATTTCCTCTCTGGCTGGACCCTGTTAAGATGGTGGTTCTGGATTGAGAAGTCACTCCTTTGCCCTGCATTCCTCTCTGGTCTGACGCACAGAGGCATCATTCCTCCTCTCAAGGTTTGCCCTACAAGTCCAAACGCTGTCAGCAATGAGATGTTCCCCCTGTGTCTGAGTCAGAAGCTGCCACAGAGCTGCCTTACCCTCCATCTGCCTTCTTGGGGTACATGTAGGAAGGGCTTACTGTTTGGCTTGGCTGGTGGGAAAGAGATTCACACTCACTTTGTTTTGACTCTTGTGGCTAACAGGCAGAGCTTGTGACACTGCAGAAAAGCAGCCTTGGACCTTGAATGAGCTTGGGACCTGTCCCTGATGACCTGGCCACTGTGGAGGTGGTCTGGAGGTAGGAATGGGTGATAACATTGCCCCCGAGTATGTGGAGAAGGTGACGCCTATTTATTGGCTTTTCCTGCACAATATCCGTGACACTTCTGATAATGTCTATCTTTTCCTTCAGGGGACCATCCCTCTTCAACCTGGTACCCTTGGGGTTCAGCTGGGGCCAACCCCAACCACTGGCTTTAGAGGCAAGCATGTATCCCAGGCTGGACACTGAGACTTCCCCTTGGGACTTTAGCAGCTTTTTTGTGAGGAAAAGGGCATTCACTTTTTGTGGGAGTTGCCAGGTTGGCAGATTATAAGCTTGGAACTGCTGGTGGCCATCCTGTTCTCCACTTGAGGATGAAGCCAACAAGGAGGAAAGAGACCTAAGAGAAGGCGAGCATATGCTGTCCAGACATCAGTAAGGCCCTGGATCCAGCCACGCCTGAAGCCAACAGTACCCCTGGACCAACATGATTATATAAGTCAGTGTGTTTCTTTTTTCCTCAGAGACCATCCTGAGCTAGGTTTCTGCCATAGACAGGGTCTTAATAAATGCAATGTTTTTCTTTGATCTCATTTTTCTAAAAAATCAACTTCGAGTTATACTTTACATGCAGTAAAACCCATCCATTGTAAATGTCCAACTCATAAGTTTTATCAAACGCATGTACCCTTGTAACTACCACCACCACTGAAAATATTTCAAGTTCTCTCATTCCGCTTCATGGCCCATTTCCCTGACCCCAGACAACCACTGACCTGCCTTTGTTCTAGAGATTCATTTTGCCTTTTCCAGAACTCCATATAGATATTATCACATGGTATGTACTCTTTTATGTCTAGCTTTTTTTTTTCAGCATGATTTTGAGATTCTGAGATTCATCCATGTTTCTTTTTATTGCCAAGTAGTGTTCCATTGTATGGATGTACCATAGTTTGTTTATCCATTTACCAGGAGGACATTTGGGCTGTTTCCAGATTTTGGCTGTTACAAGTAAAGCTGTTTTGAACATTCCTGTACAAGTCTTTGTGTGGACATGTTTCGAGAGGTAGAATGACTTGTCCAAGGTCATACAGCTGATGGATCCTGTGGCTTGCCCTGGAAAACACAGTGTAGGGGCAGTTATGTGGCTGGAGAAATGGGAGCATGGTGTTTGGGTGTTCCTTAATAAAGGAAACTGCTTGGGGAGGGAGTTCAGAATCCTGGTAGCCAAGAAGGTGGTTGCTGCGAGAGACTGTCAACATGAATTTCAGCCATGGTCCTCATCTTTTCACCCCCCCAGACCGATGTCAATTATTTTCCCCCGTGGTTTGAAAAATTACATCTTTTAAACAGACTGTGTTTATGAAGCCAGCATTCACATCCCCAAATGTATTTCTCAAATGCATAAAGACATATCTAGAACTACCTGTCAGAGCCGACAATCACTGAACAAGCTCGTATGAGACATAGAATTGCGATTACTCCAGCCAAAACAGAGATATGCTTTTAAAACAAATCATGAACCCATCCTGGACGTCCACAGGATGTCGAGTCGGTAACCCCCAATTTAGTCCAGCCTCTCATTTCATAGATGCTGCAGCCAGTTCTCAGTCTCTCTGCTCAGGTCAACCCCTGGAGGTCAAGGAGGGTGTTTCCTAGTGCCCATGCTGTGAACTCAAAGTGGGCCACATACCTTGGGATTCTGTCACCCCTGGGTCCAACTGTGCTGAAGCCAGATGTGTCTCCAGGCCTTCCAGTTTTTCGAGCCAATACACTCTTTTCTTCATTTGAGCCAACTTGCAATGGAAAGAGTGCAGGTTAACACAGCTTAGCCACGACAGCACCCCAAGTTCCCCCAGAAAAAATCAAGACAGCTAGTTCAGTTCACCTCCTAGGGGTCAGACTACTAAGTGCTTTACATGTAGTACCTCAAGTTCTCCACCACTCTAGAGGAGGTACTATTATCCCCATCTTACTGTGAAGGAAACAAGCATGGAGCAATCAAGTCACAGAGCTGGAATGTGGGTGTATCACCATCTTGCATCCCTTTAAAGATTCTCTCAGCTCCCCTGTTCTCTAGACTCCTGCTTCCTCTGCCTCCGTGGCTGAGAGACCCCATGGGGTCTTCACAGATTCACAACTGAAGCTGAGCAGCTGCCTTCCTGACCCCTTCTCGATCACATCCTAGGGTGAGGGGTCTGACTCCTCAATGGTCGCCAAGAGGGCTAGAGAACTCAACCCAGAACATGAAGGGAGTTAGTTCTCAGGATGAACTTTGAGTCGTAGGAGACGAGGTGGGAGGATGAATCCCTCCTCCTTCCTCCCTTGGACCCTTTGAGGCACATTTTCCATATGGGGTTTGTTGTGAGGCAGTGGCAATGTGGTTATACGTCACCTTGCACCGCTTCCCATCATTCCCTACCTCCCCTCTCTTTTCCTTCACTCTTGCTGCCCTGGAATTCTACCTCCACGTTAAAGTACAACATTCAGTGTCTTGCTAAAGAGATTGCTAGGGAACTCAGGCAGTCTGGCTCCTGGATCTGTACTACCCGCTTTGGTGAACATTGAACGAAAGGATAGATGAATTATATGTCATTGCCATGGAGGTGGAGGACAAGAATAGCGCCCAATTCATCAGGTTATTCCTGTTTATCTTTTCGCCTCTATTCATTAGGTCTAAGCAGGGAAATCCTCTCTGACAGAAGCTGGGGCCTCCTCTACTAACTTCTCTGTCTGGTACTAAAGAAGCCATGCTCCTTGCCCCTCCACTTGCTAGTTATACAACATTGGCAAGGTACTCAGCCTCTCTGAGCCAGTTTCCGCATCTATGAGTAGGAATCAGAATGGCCTCACCACACAGGACTGTTGGGAGGCTTCACTTGCCCCTTAGTTTTATGCCTGGTACATAGTAGGTGTAGGGCGTTGCTGAGCTGACCTAATTACAGCTCTGCTCTCTTTTGGAAACCACCCTCTTCCATTCTCAGTCCTTACTGAATAAACAGGGCTGTCCCCTACCCCACCCCATTTCCACACCAGACCCAGGCCAATCAGCACAGCCCGATCTTGACTGCAGGTATCGGTTTAGGCCTGAGCATGAGACTGAAGTTGGACCAGTCCCTCTAACAGTGCCCTGAAGTTTGCAGAACAGCAGGGAAAGGGGTGCTTCCTCCTTGCTGACATCACTAGCCTGGAGTTACCAGATGCCAGTTTTACTATGTAGCCATTTGAGAATGAAGTCAGAGGGAAGTCAAAAGAAAGCAAAGCCAGAGATGGAGTGGGTCACAGAGTCCTGATGGCATTTTGGAGCTCTTGGATCTAGTCATGCCAGAAGCTAGTTAACCCCCGGTATTTTTAGAAATTAATAAACCCAAAATTTCCTTTTTATTTGCTTAAACCAGTTTGAGTTTATATTACCTAAAACTGATATAAATGGTTATGACTAACATAGTTGGTTCTCTATACGTGACAGCTGCTGTTATTGAGATTAATATTATTATTAGAAGCACATTAGCAAGAAGCTGCAGCCTTGGGGATGCATCGTCCAGGTTTTCCTGGAACTACTACAGTGCTCACACATGATACCCTGGATATCAGCTCCCTGATGGCAGGAGACTCAAGTTTTCTGCTGCTGGATCCCAGGTGCCTGGTATCTACCACAGGGTAGGTGGTGAAGAAACATTTTTGAATGTACAAATGAAGTAGTCCCATTGCTCACTGTCTCTTCTAAAGCGTCCAGCCTTCTATCCCTCATGCTGGCTACCCATTTTGCCCTCACTACTTGTCCTTGACTGACATCTGAACCCACTGGGGTGTCTTCCAGGAAACTGTCTTGCCATAACAATCTCTTATTTTCACTGTTCTTTCTAGGGTCTCATTTACCAATTCATATATTCAGTTTAAAAATCTATTAAAAGTGTCCATTATAGACCCCTACCTTATACCACTCACAAAAATTAACTTGAAATGAATTAAGGACTTAAATGTAAGACTGAAAACCACAAAACTCCTAGAAGAAAGCGTAAGAAAAAGCTCCTTGACACGGGTCTTGACAATGACTTTTTGGATAGGATACTTAAAGCAAAAGCAACAAAATAAATAGGACTGCATCAGACTGAAAAACTTCTGTATAGCAAAAGAAACGATCAACAAAACGAAAAGACAATCTAGAGAATGGGAGAAAAATATTTGCAAACCATATATCTGATAAGGAGTTAATATCAAAAATATATAAAGAACTCATACAACTCAATAGCAAAAAAATATAATCCAATTTCAAAATGGGCAAAAGACCTGAATAGACATTTATCCAAAGAAGATATACAAATGGTCGAGAGGTACATTAAAAGATGTCCAACATCACAAATCATTAAGGAAATGCAAGTCAAAACCACAATGAGGGATCACCTCACATCTGTAAGAATAATTATCATCAAAAAGGACAAGAGATAACAAATGCTGGAGAGGATGCAAATAAAGGGGAACCCTTGTGTACTGTTGGTGGGATTGTAGATTGGTTCAGCTACTATGGAAAACAGTATGGAGTTTCCTCAAAAAATTGAAAATATAACTACCATGCGATCCGGCAATTTCACTTCTGGGAATATATCCAAAGGAAATGAAACACTACGTCAAAGAGATATCCATATCCCTATGTTCATAAAATCATTATTTACAAGAGCCAAGACAAGGAAATGACCTAAGTGTCCATCAAGAGATGAATGGATAAAGAAGTTGTGGTACATACATTATATACAAAGGAATATTACTCAGCCACGAAAAGAAGAAAATCCTGCCATTTATGATAACATGAATGGACTTGAGGGCATTATGCTAAGTGAAATAAGTCAGACAGAGGAAGACAAATACTGTATGATCTCATTTATATGTGGAATCTTAAAACAAAATAAAACGAACAAACAAACATAGAAAAAGAGATCAGGTTTGTAGTTACCAGAGCTTTGTGTATAGAGGAGAATTGGATGAAGGTGGTCAAAAGTACAAACTTCCAGTTATAAGATAAATGAGTTCTGGGGTGTAATGAACAACATGGTGACTGTAGTTAACACTGCCTTATGGTATATTTGAAAATTAAAAGAATAAATCTCAGCTTCTCATCACAAGGAACAGTATTTTTTATTTTTCCTTTTTGTGTTATTTTCATGAGATGATGGGTGTTTACTAAACTTCTGTGGTTATCATTTCACAATGTATGTGAGTTATTGTGCTATACACCTTAAACTTATGCAGTGCTGTGTGTTAATTATATTTCAATAAAACTGGGAGAGGGGAGTGTCCATTATGTTAGGTACCAGGGAGAGATGCAAAAATGAATAATGTTTTGCCTGGCTTCAGGGAGCTTCTGTTCTAGTGGGGATGTATGTTGATAACTTTGGTACAATTAGATTATTTTAATTGTAATTTCCTGATATTTTTCTACAGACTGGATATTGAAACAACTCTAAGGAGTATATTTTGCTTTTAAGCTAAGTTGGAGCTAATCAGTTTATCATCAAAGAAGAATGGGCAGTGTGGGCGGGTGGGTGGCCCTGGGACTCTGGGAGGGTAAGAAAGTGTGCCAAGCTCTGTATTCAGCTTTCCAAACCAATTTTATTTCTAAATTGGAATCATTGTTGAATAAATCCTGCTGAATAAACAGGTTCAGAGAGGTGAAGTAATTTTCCTGAACAGAAATGGGATCTGGACCCAAATCACCGGGAGATTCTGGAGGGCCCTTAGAATTGATAAGATTTCTCCATGCCCCAGCTGGCAGTGTGTCATTGTCTATTGGCTCTCATAGAATCTCGTGTGACTATCATGTGCTCTTCCCACATTCTCCTTTGGATAACAATTCATTTCTTTGTTTCCATCTCCTATCCTGACTGCCGGTAAGAGTTTCACATTGCAGTCATCTTCACATCTTCCACATCTACCAGGGTCTGGTCCGAAGTAGTCTCAGTGTCATGGGCATCTGTCAGTTTAGTACCCCAGCATCCCTTCTCCCTTTCTTCCAATAACAGCTCCATCCTTCCCTGGAGAACTGCTCCTCTACCACACTCTATTTGGTCCTGGGGTATTTTAATCTTCCTGGTAACCAGTTTGTCATATGAGGCCAATCACAGGTCAGCACACCATGGATTGGTCCAAGGGATGAGCATGTGATCCAATCAGAGTCCTTCCTTGGAATATTCCGAATTTTCCTCTTAGATCACAAGCCATAAATCTCTGACTCCAGAGCTATCAGTGGCCTGTGGTGGAGGCTGGGAGAAAGAGACCCTAAAGCAGTCAGCTCAAATCAGCCCTTTTGCCTTTCTGTGTCTGATAATTGACTCCCTCCTCCTTTTTAAATTATCAAAATAATACAGGAAGATGGTAACAAATCAAAACAATACAAAAGAGCTTGTAAAGGAGAGCAGCAGTCTCCACCCTGTTCTTCCCTCTTCATTTCAGAGGCAAACTATTGGACACGTTTGCTTTTGTATTTTTTTCTGATGGTTACCTCCATAACTCTAGATAATATGCTTATACACCTATTTCTTGATTTGTAAATTTAGACCAAATCTATTGATTTCTCTGTAAGGTACATGAGAATTTAGCTCACTTAATACTTTTGTCTTTTTCCTCTCAGCTTTGAAATTTATAGTGTATCTAGTATATGCCTACTGATTACCTATGTTTAAATGTCTATTTCTTTTGTTCGATTTTAGATAGTTTTTCTGGTCTTGCCTGTCCTTTTTAGTATAAGAGTAAATATTGGATGTCCCTACCATGTCCTCTGCCTGTTCACATGCCCCCTTGCTCAGAAGGTTTTTTGTATTTTCTGTATTATTGACATTCACATTTTCTTCTGCTCTATAATCAAGGTTTTACTGCTTTGTCCACATGTTGACTCAAAAAGTCATGAGACAGCATTTGCATAAACATAATTGTTAAATACTGTTTACTGTAAACACCGCTTTTAAGTGAAGCTAGTTGGATTAGAGTTTGTGTTGGTTATGGCCAATGTGTCCCCACTTATGCATTTAAGTTCTATTGAGTTGGATGAGATATACCCATATACCACTGCGATAGAGCTCCACTAGGACCAGCTTCCTGAGTTTGCTACCTGTACAGTCACAGACTGTCCCAGAAGAGCCCTGTGCTTGGTTTGATGCTTTACTATCACTGTTTTAAAATTCATAATCATTTTTGAACTAACGACCTCACAATTACATGGCCAGTCCTGAGCTCACCACCTTGCCAATAGAGGTCTGTAAAGAAATTGTCTCCTCGGGCACCTGCTGGGCACTTGAGAAGAAAGGCAGGGTCCTTAGTCAGGTCCTGAAGCAGGCATGAGAAATTTAAGTGAGAGGCCGTGGACCTCAGCTTTGGTTTGTGAATGTACTCATGTTATAAGGTCAGGATGGGCTTCTCCAAATTCCTTACAAAGGGGCTGAAAAATTGGTGAACTTGGGCTGCATGAGGGAGGTGGAATCATCCCTGCATCACAGACAGTAGCAAGGCTGAATGATCTGCCCAAGGTCCTACTGTTAATAAATGGCAAGTCCTAGATTCCAGTCCAGGCCTGTGATTCCCAGACCCCAGCCCTCTCTGTTCCACCACTCTGCCTCCAGACCAGTGCTGCACGCAATGCAGTAGATCTGGATTTAGTTCTAGGCCTGCCTCTGATGTGTTGTGTAATTTCAGTGAGGGACTTGTCCTCTCTGGACCTCTTATCCCAGAGTCCACTGAGAGGGTGGATAAATTTTAAAAGTCCCTTTCGAACAGATCACTATATAACCAAATAAGAGAAAAGAGTAAATTTCTCCTATAGACAAGTTCCAGCTAATAAATGCAGAAAGAATGAAATATAATACCATTTTGCAGTTCCTCACAAATTAATTGCTTGAATGGTTGCTATCACACAAAAGAGAGAATCAGACACTATGTACCTCCCAAAAGAACTTAACACCACCTAATGATGTAGTCTTGCCAAAAAAAAAAAAATCAAATTTGAATCTGATCAAGCTTCTGTTTCTACCAATTTATAGAACGGAGGAATATATTCAATTATACCACAGGGCAGCTAAGTCCAGCTGGAGTAAAATGCCATAAGACAACTGGTTTCTTCCAGTGAATAAATAAAAATAAACAAACAAACAAAAAGAAACTCTAGACCCAATAGAGACTCAAAAGACATATTGACCAATTGCATCCTTATTTGGATCAAAATTTAAAACTGTAAGAAAGCAATTATGTGACAATTGGAAGTTTGGACATTTATGGGCTCTTTGTTAACATAGAAATTATTATTAACTTTTTGTGTGTGATAATGGTGTCATGATCATGGTTTAGTTTGTATGGAAGAGTACTTTTAGAGATACACACTGACATATAGATAAAATGTCATGCCTGGGATCTGCTTCAAAATAACACTGGACGAGGGGTGTGAATGAGGCAAGATGGGCCATGGGTTGATAATTGTCACAGCTGAGTGATAGGGATGTGGGATTTGCTATATTATTGTCTGGTTTGCATATAATTTGCAGTTTTAAAAAAGTTTTTAAAAGTTCCTCCAGGAGTCTGTAGTGGCCCAAGCTGTGGGTGAAAGATTAGGGGGCTAATTTAGGGGACACCAGACTTTGCCTCTCCATCTCCACCTCCCATGGCCAGTCTGGGCCCTGGAGTGTTATAGTCACTAGCTCCCAGACTCAGATCTACAGGGTGGCTTTCTTGGTGTTTACATGAGCTCTAGGAGCTGGACAATGTGATCATAGAATTCTGGCCCCTGCCCAGAAGTCCAGCTCTCCCCTCCCCAGGGGATGCTGGCTCCACATTCCAGGCACATCCTCAGCCACGTCAGACTCTGCCAGCACAGGTGGGAGAAGATGTGACAGCTGGTGGGAGCTATGTGGCACTTCCAGTCACATTTCCCATGACATCCCTGGTGTGGGTGGCATGACCAGGCCAGGGACTGAGGACCTGGAGGGACAGAGGGCCACTCACAGGCCCTACACCCAGGAGTCCTCCCTCACAGGAATGGACACCGACCACCTTGGTGCCCAGTTCGTTGCATGGCCATTGAATCACTGGGCCTTGGGTTCCCCATTCAACAGAAGGTGGCTCAGTTTTTCTCAATGGGCTGCTATTGGCCTTTGTGATGGACAGTTTTTCCTAGTTAGTATTCCCATTTCCAGCCCATTAAATGCAGGCAATAGAACCTGTCTCTGTGGCAACCAAAAAATACCTGACACATTTCCAGCCACCCCTGGAATGCAAACTGCTGTGTCTCTAAGGACCTTGCCAAGCCCGTAGTTCTGTGCATCTGTGTTTCTAGAGAGTTCAGGACAAATTGGGGGAGCGAGGTGCAGAGACTGTTAATGTCTCAGAGTTTTGCAAGAAGATGCTATTTGGGTAGGTCTTGAAGTTTGACTAGGAGTTTGCAAGGCAGGCAAGGTATTGGGACTGGGTGAGGGGAGATGAGCACATTCTAGGTGGAAAGATCAGCCTGTGCACTGCCTGGAGATACAAAAGAGCATTTGGAGAAGTGCAGAAGTTCCCTGTGGCCCCAAGCTGTGGTCTGTGCTGAAAAACCATGCAACAGAGGTGGGCCATCAACTTGTAAACAACAGGAAGCCAGCAATGATTTTCAGATGGGGCAGGAGCAGGTTTTTCTATCCTAGCCCTCTGGACCGAGAAATCACCAGACGCCGACATGTGAATCAGGAGAATGTCTCGCTGTCCCTAAGAAGGACTTAGGGTCAAAACTGGAGAGAATCAACTCTACAGCTGGGATGATTTCTTGCCCCAGTGGCACCCAGGTGGGAGAAACTTGGAGGTGATAATGAGGGAAAGGGCCGTTCAAGCTTCACAAATAATTGAAGAGAGCTCTGCATGCGAGAAGTGCAAGAGCACATGCAAGCGAGTCTGTGTATGAGAGTGTGCGAATGAGTGTGAGTGGATGTGAGTAGGTGAATGGGTGTGGAAGTGAGTGTGTACCTGAGTGCACAGGCTATTCGTTCATCTAACACGTATGTGCCCAGTACACAGTGGTGAACAAACACTGACCTGGCCCTTGTCCTCAGAGAGCATAGGATCTAGGGGATCTAGTGGGGAAAAGAAATAAACAAGAAAACAAAACCGAACACATTCCATAAATTAGATTGTGACCCGGGCTAGAAAGGAAGCAAGTGGAATGGGGACTGGAGAATATTGAGGGATGAGTGGGGGAAACCCGTTGGATGGGGTTAGGAAGAGAGGGCAGTGCTCAAGCTGAGAATTTACAGGTGACATGTGTTGGGCTTGGGCCACCAAAAGAGCTCTCCTTCCTAACAGGCTTTTGACTTCTTTGGTGGGGGGCAGGGGGATTACCTATTTCCCACTGACAAAGCCTACCAGGCTCCTTCCGCCCTGCCCTAGCCACGGGGTGGGCACCAGACCCCAGCGTGGCCAGTCAGAATCTCCTCTCTGACTCGGGCAGAGTGACAAAGAGGGTTGGAGACCTCCACTGCCTCCTGCCACATGTTTCTGCTCAGGGTCACTGCCGGCCCTTTCTGCCACTTGGCCCTCAGCTGCCTTGGTTCCTGTTCATGCCCAGGCCTGTTTTCTAGCCGTCCTATTGATTTTCAGAGCTTGTGTGGGTGTGTCTCTCTGTGGGTTTGGTTTTGGCTTTGAGATTAGCAAAGCCAGAGCAAGAGCACAACGAGAACTGATGAGGCTCACAGGGAATCACCCCTCCTGTTATACTCATGAAATAGGGTGCAGAGGCTGCTGTGCTTCCTGGAGCCCAACACCTCTACCTGGCACACACTCGTGCACACTCACTCAAGAACCAGCCAGAGTGCTGAGTCCTGGCAGGCCTCGCAGGGAGGAAATGCCAGCCACATTTCTTTCAGCCTCCCTGGGGACTCTCCACCGCCCCAACGCTTCCTCTGAGGCCATATAAGTGGTGTAGGCCTTGTCTACCCCAGGCGGGCGGGCCTCCCGCGGGGGCCGTGACTCAGGGCTAAGTCAGGCGGAGGCAGGATGTCAGCGCCATTCACTGGGCCACGAGGAATCTCACTCTTCTATTTATAGGCAGCACAACTGCTGGCCCAGCCTGGCGAGAGGAAGTGGCCGCTACTGCCAGCGAGTCAGGGGAACGGGAGCAGCGAATCCAGAACCAGAATGAAGCGAGGCCTCGTCAGCCCCTCTGCCTGCCTTGGGGGTTTCCAGACTTGGAATGAACTGGACTAGTGCTCCCACTTCAGAATGATCAAGGCTGGGACAGGCCAGGACAATGAGCTCAGAGCCCGAATGACCCATAAACTGAGCAATGGGATGATGGACACCAAGTGGCTTGGCCTGTCATGAGCCTGGAAGGGTGAGAAGAGGTCAAACCCAGAGGACCAGCGTCCTGAAGTTTGGTCCCAGGGAACTCACTCACTCTTCCCGTATTAGGGTCCTAACTTATATCATCTGTCCAAGACCCCTGCTCCCACCTACCATTATGCCTCATGGCCAAGATGGTTCCTTGTTCTTAGGATGCTAAGATTTGATACCTACTATGAGCCAAGCCCGGTCACATACATTCCCTTATTCAGTCTCACAAAGCCTTGTAACATAGGTATCAATAAGCCCATTTCACAGAAGTCAAAACTGAGGTTCAGCATGGTTAAGGTACTTGCCTGGTTTTGAGTGTGTGCAAAAGTGTAGTATGTGTACAGATGTGCAAAATGGGAGCGCAGTACCTTGTCAGGTGGGCTGTAAGAAGTGAATATGGCATTGGCCGCTGTTATTTGTCACCACCTCTTTGTGGAACATCTGTCCACATGGTTTACTTTGTCCTCGGCTGAGCTTGCGTCTCTGATCGAACTGAAGAATTCCTGTGTCTTGTGTTTGTCTCTGCATGGCACAAGGTGGGGAGAGAGTCTCGTTCCCCTGTAACTCCGGCCCCCAGCTTGGAGCATGGCACAGAGCAGAGCTCCATAGAGCCTACTGCCCCTTAGCCTTTCCACCTCTCAGCCCCTAAGAGATCCCCCATCCTCAGACTTTGCCTCCACTGTGGCAGCCTCCTCTCTGGTCTCTCTCCACAGAGAGGATACTCAGAAAACAAGAAAGGCTGCTGCGTCTAGAGAAGCTGCAAGCTCCAGGCCCTCATTCCTCATGTCTTTCTAGTGGGAACCAATTTCCTGAATAGGAGACCTTTCCAACTGAGCCTACTTGGGCTGCTTCAGAGGAAAGCAGCCAAGGGCCGCAATGACTGTTGCAAATCTCTCCACACCATCAGAGCATGTGCGAGGAGCCCTCACTCCTTTCTTTGTACTCCATGGGGCCAACTCCCCAGTCCTTGGTTCCTTCCTGTGGCCCAGATCTGACCATTCTTCAGGGATGTTTTGACCGCCCGCTGGCCCACCATGCCCAATCCCTGACCAAGGGCAGGTTGCCTCTTCCCTGCTCTGCCCATCCTCACTGACTCAATGCACATTGCACCCTGAGGATGCTTGAAGCCGATGTTAGGACTTTGTCAAAGATTCAGGCCCAAAGCCAGGCAATATGAGAGAGAGGGGCTGGGCAGAGGTTATTAGGATCAACATAAAGTGGAGTCTCACTGCTTTGTCCCCCAGGGGGGCCCTTCCTGGCCTCTCCTGCAGTCCCTGACTCCCCCTCTTCAACCCTCAACCTAGAAGCCTTGCTTATCTCCCCTAACAAAGTTCTCATCTTTCCTTCCACCTCATGCACATCTTCCCCTAAGGTGATCATCAGACCTCAAGGCCTTTTCTGAGTCTCACAAATTTTACAGCCTCTGACAGTCTCTGAACGTCACTGAGTTTCTTTTTCAAAACAGGATGCAATGAGGGCACATAGGAGAGAACAAAGGTAGAGGGAGAGTTGCGGGGTTTGGTCCTGAGAGGCTCCCTGAGGCTGAGGAGGAGTTAGTGTGAAGGGAAAAGAAGTCCCAAGGGGTGAAGATCTTGGGGAGCAGAGGTCAACGTACAAGAATGTGGAAGAAGCTCTGGCTGGTTGCAAGGCTGAGGTGTGGAGTCCTGGAGGGTAGTGGGGAGGCAAGGTGGGCCTGGGTGGGTGGGCAGCTCTCCAGGGCCTGGGGTCAGGCTAAGCTTTCTCCTGAACATAAAACTGGAGCCAGTCAAGAGTTTCAGGCAGGATGCCGTTTAGAAAGCTCCCTCTGGGGTGAAGGGGTTGAAGGAGACAGGCTGGCGGCAGGAGGGCCAATTAGATGCCATTGCAGCCTTCCTGGTGAGCAATAACACAAGTGAACTGGGGAGGGGAAGCAGGGGAGAAGGTGGGGGGCTGGGAGAGAGCTATATGATGAGGCATGGACTGGCCCCGATGACCTCCCCAAGGTGATCATCACCCCTCCCACACTGATGACAACTGGGATGACCAGAATGGGAAAAGGAGGAACCCCTGATGGGGCCCAGAGAGACCCCATCAGCTGTGCCAGCTGGATGGGTACAGAAATGACATCATTTTCGTGTACTTAACACAAGATAAACAGGGTAGAAAAACCCAAGTACTCATTATCTAACTCGGTAGCTGGCTGCTGGCTCCTTAACAACTGGTTTCCTGGGATTCTGCAGTCCTCATGCAGAGCAGAGCCAGGATGAAGGGCTTCTCCTCCCCGTGCACGGTGAGAGTGGCACTGGCCCCTTGGCCTGGGGCCTCCTCCTTTGAGTCATTCCCTCCATGTCCATGGAGCTGGGCCTGCTGAGGGCCAGGAGCTGGGCTAGCCATGGTGCGAAGCAAAAGCCAGAGTGGTCAAGGGGATTTTATTCTGGTGACCAGGTGGTCTTGAGACTCCAGGAGAACAAGAAGGAAGTGAGGCCACCAGTGAGAGGTTGTCATAAGCATTCAAACATGAGCTGGGCAAATCCTGGAGGGCACCTTAGAAATCAACCAGTCTGACCCTGGGTAAACTGAGGTCCAGGGAAGTCAAATGATGTATATCCAGAGTCATATACTGGGAGAGAAGCAGGGGCAAGACTAAAGCCCAGGTGTTCCGGTGTCAGGGGTTCTTCCTGACAAATACACTGAGAAACTAGCTGACTCAAGAATAGAAAGAAAGGAAAAATTAAAGAATAGAGTCTGACCTCTCCCTTCCATCCACCACCCAGGCACATACACATATATGAGTTCTCCCATGGGTCAAAGGCATAGAGAAAACTGCCTTCTTGTTAGGAGGGTCTCAAGTGCTTTCCCTTTATCCCCAGAACCCACCCCACAGTCCAAATTCCAGACAGGAGGAAGAGCTTCCTTTTTGCAGAAATAGCCAAAGGATGACCAACAGCAGCCAGGCAGCCTCACGGGGACCTACCGTTAGGAACTGCTCCCTGAGGCAGTGCTGGGAGCAGCTGGCCCTCTCCACCCGCCCTGATGGAAAGTCCTAGTGAGGGGAGAACCTTCCAAAGTGTGCAGAGACATAGCAAGTCTCTGCAGGACACTCCCACTCAGGGGGCTCCGGGCTTATCTTTGCAAAGCAACCCTCCCCCACAAAATTTTGGTAAGTTTTATTCTCTGCTTTAAACAACAGCAACAACAAATACCACCACCACCTCTTTTTTCTAATATCGGCTGAGTAAGACAGCATGGGGAAAAGCTGGAGACCCAGCCCTGTGACTTGGGACAGATCCTTATTTCCTCTGGGGCCTCAGTCTCCCCAACTGTATTGAACGTTAAGTGTCCCTATGCTTCACTAACCCATGAGTTTGAATGACCACTTAATATTAATGCCCAAAGCCTATTGAATCCGCTTTTACTCCCAGGAGTGCTAATCTCTCGAATCTTTTTGAGAGCCCCTAAGGAGATGTCCTGCTTGTACCCTCTCAGGTTATGTGATAGGTTTAATAAAGTCCCCCAAAAGATGTCCACACCCTGACCCCCTAGAACCAGGGAATATGCCTCCTTACGTGGAAAAAGAGAACTTGCAGGTGTGATTAGATTAAGGATCCTGAGATGGGGAGATTATCCAATGCAATCACGAGGGTTCTTATAAGAGGAGGTCGAAGGGTCAGAGTCAGAGAAGACGATGCGATGACAGGAGCAGAGGAGAGAAGGCGGAGGTAAGAGTGATTCCAGGCAGGGGCCATGATCGAGACATGTAGGTGGCCTCTAGAAGCTGGAAAAGGCAAGCAAACAGATTCTCCCCAGAGTCTCCCGAAGGAATGTAGCCCTTACCAACACCTTGATTTGGGGATTCTGACCTCTAGAACTGCAAGAGAATAAATTTATGTTGTTTTAAGCTACTAAGTTTGAGTTTGTTACAGCAGCAATAGGAAACTAATACTGCTGTAGCTGACTACCATGGATAGATGGTCACTCACATGCATTCTAGGCCACCCTACCTGTCTTCCTCTGCCCTCTCTGCTGGACCACTGCCACTTCCTTGATGACTCCAAGATAGCCGCTTCTGCTGGCCACAGTCTCCACATGGGCCTCCCTGAGGGGCCCCGAAGTCTGAAGTCTCTGACAATTCACCCCAGCAATGACCGTTTGCAGTCTTTAGGAAACAGCAGTAGCTTGTTCTTCTCCTGGTTCCTGAGTGTCACACATATCAGCATGCTCTCTTCCCTGAGCGCAGACCCACCTCCCAGCTAGAGCAGCTGCCATGCGATGCACAGGACCATCCTCACCAACAACCTAGGCCTGCTTCTAAGTGGGGCTCTTTATGCTGGAGGCCCCTCATCTCTTCATGAATTCTTCTTGGGGATCCCCATTCTCCAGCCAGCTCATCATCTCCAAAGTGGCTAAACATCCTCAGTATGAATGACCTCAACTGTGCATGTGGTTCAAAGTTTATGTGTTTCTTTCCAAGAGGCTTCTCACCTGCTATAGAAATTAGCTGATCCATGTAAATACATGCAGGGAGTGTGGCAGGCACCAAACTCCACATGCCACAAACCAGCCAGGGACCAGCATAAAGTGCATGATGTAATGTGCCCATACAGCTTGTAAGCTGGGTTATCTTTGAGGGCGGTTCATGGCTGTGTGTGAGCCCTCCATAGCAACTTACTGACGTTCTGGCCTTGACCCGCAGTACTGATATCACTCAGCCCCATCCCTCCCCCAAGTCTCCCCCCTCACTGGTAGTATTAACAAGCCCCCTCCCC
>NW_024349799.1:11311237-11562555 GCF_902729225.1 Pteropus medius | reverse complement strand
CTCACTCAGCAAATGTGTGATGAAGTGCTGTGTCAACAGCCATATGTCTACATCACTAGATTTTGTGGTTATATGGTACTTGCCTATGTGAATGTGCTATATCGTATTAAGTCTATTGTTGGACAATTATGTTGTTTCTAGTTTTTCAAAATGTAAACAGTGTTGCCTTGTAAATATGTCTTGGCTCACTTAACTCAGCTATTTTGGGAAGATAAATTCCTAGAGGTGAAATTTCTGGGTCAGAGGGTGTACGTATTTTTAAGGCTTTTGGTGCATATCTGTGGCCTACTCTTAATTCCAGAACCATTTCTTTCATGCTCTAGATTTGCTACCCTCTTTAGCATTAACTTAAGGACAAATAAATTTAGATGGTGAATCTGTTATTTGTAATTCTCCATGCTACTTCTTTCCATTAATATGTGTGACAGAAAAGAAAAGGAATCTAGTTTCTGTTTTTTAATGCCAGGCATATTCTTACCATGATGTTTCAGTGCGCCTGGCCCTTCCTGACAGTATTGGGAATTGGGTTAATTACTGTTTTTCCTTTCTAGAGTGAAAAGCTCCTAGATTAAGCCAAAGATAGTATAATTACCCAGAACTTCAGTTTATTCATTTGTAAAATGGGGATATTAACAGTACTTTGCAGCATCTTCATGTGGGTGAAAGGAACCCAGCTCCCTGTCTGACACACAGTGAAACCTCTGCACTTCAGTTCTGTCTCACCTCTCCTGGGGCCAGGTGGTGTCCAACAAAATCTCTTGGCCCAGGTGTTGGCACTGCACTTGGTCCCTCCTGGGTCCAGCTCCCAGCGATCTCAACCCACAATTCCAGCCACCCAACGCTAATTGTCTCCCTCAAGAACCACCCCCAGATTTGCTCCACCTTAAAAGGCCCTTGAGCTCTCAGAAGGACAACCAAACAAGAGAACAGAACATTAGAGAAAATTGCTTGTCTATTTTAGACAAATAATTTTCATTTCATTCGTACCTGTGTGCTCTACTTTATCTATCTCCTTACTGGCCCTTTTTCTACATAAGCCAGGCACGAGGACAATATTATTCTTATAAATTCTCAAGATGGATTATGTAATAATCTAGGCTGGAAACTTAAAAAAGAAAGGCAACTGCTTGGTAAAAGGACAGAAGTCTTTGTAACTGTTTGACAAAGCCCAGATCACTCCTTGCCTCTTGACACTTAGTAGCTTACTGGCCTTGTTCTTGAGTTTTCCAAAGTGAGACCCAGCTGAGCCTGTTCAGAGCTATATGGTCCAACTTTCCCAGATGATCACAATTACCTGGGATGTTTATGAAAACGCGGATTCTTGGGCCCTTGGGCAGACCTTCTGAATCAGATTTTCCAGGGAAGAGAGGCTTATCTATTTACAAATGTACATTACATGTTTAATAAGTAATTTTTCACATCAGGAAGATATCGTCAATGCTATTATAGAGAAAACTTCAGTAATTTTCAAAGTTTGCTGCAAATTGGTGTCTCCTGGGGACCTTTAAAAACCCAAGGCCCAGTTAAATCAGAATCTAGATCATCTTGAAACAAGCAGGGACCAGTGATTAGATCTCTGGCTACATGTGGACTGAAAGTCCAGGGTGTTAGTACTGGCTTTGCCACTGACCCATTAGCTCAAGGACATGGCTAGTCCACATGGACTAACCTGGCGGGAAAATGCTTTCCATCATGTGCATCGGTCTGATTGATTAGATGTGGCTGCCTGGGTCACAATATTGAGGAGAAATTTGGGATTGAGACTGGGCTAAACAGGAAAGAGTGTCTTGATTGATTAATGTGTCTGCCATGGGTGCAGATGAGAGGGCACTGGCTCATGAGTCAAGGGCTTGCTATATCTGGACTAGGTCATTTTTAAGGTCCCCCCTAGACCTCGGTGACATAATAATGATGATAATGTCACCAAATTTATTGTAATGAATTGAGATAATCTATGCAAATAATACCTTGCAACCTGTTAACTGCTATACAGATGGTAATTATTATAGTAACGGTTATTATTTTAGTTCTAGGATGCTATTTATTTAACACTTTTTAAAGCAGAGTCATGGGCACCAAGTGGCCTGCCTAGGGCGGGGTAGGGTATTTCTTAGAATGTACAGTGGGAATCACATGGGATTATAGGAACGGATAATTGAAATCATTAGGGTTTCAAGGCTAGAACTCTTTTTTTCCAACCCAATTGAGAATTGAAATGGTAGAGGGAGGGCAATAAATGGGGTTCCGGATTCCAGAGAACATCTCTGCCCCAACCAGAGCCTATTGGGCAGATTATTTTTCTATTCTTAATATTATCGTTAAGGACACCATCCACCCTATCCATCCAAACATCCACCCATCCATTCGTCTCTTCACCTATCCCTCTAGTTGTCCATTTATTTATCTACATTTATTGTGCATTTACCACATACTAAGCATATTCCGGGTTCTGGGATACAGTTGGGGCTGCTGTGTTGCACCACTCCAGGGAGTAGCGCTCACATAGGTATCCACATAGATATCACACAGATAGATATGTGCATAAATCTACTGGGCACAGAGGTGAATGAGACAGACAAGGTGTTTGGCATGGATCTTTTATTCTAGAGGGGAGACAGACAGAGGAGGGAGAAGTGAATGAACAAGGTCATTTCACATAGCGATAAGTTCTAAGAGGAAACCAAAATAGGATGATATGATAGACAGTGGCAGTGATGGGGGCGGGGAGGGGGCCCAGGAAAGGTGATAGTTGAATAAAGGCCCGAATGACAAGAAGAAGCGTACCATGTGAAGTTCTGAGTCTAGAGCATAGCTGGTAGAGGGAACAGCAAGTGCAAATGTCCTGAAGTAGTAAAAAATTCTAGGAACAAAAAGAATGCCATTGTGGCTAGAGCTTGGTGTGTGAAGGGGGAAATGGTAAGAGATTAATGCATTTTTTGGCTTAAGCAGCTGAACGCAACCCAAATGATAATAGCTATGGGGCTAGATGCCATGAACCAAGAAGCGAGTGGACCCAGAGGAAAGATACTGAAAATTCTCCAAAGAAAAGGAGCTGTGATCCCTGAATGCAGCAATTCTGCAAGTTTTCCTGCGTATAGTCTGGATCCTTTCTACTGGAGAGGAAGTGAATGCACTGGAAAAAACAGTGCCGGAGAAGCTAGATTGGAACAACTTCTGCAAGGGCCAGATGTGTGAGTTTTGGCAACTGATTTAAACTCTCTGAGCCTCAGTTCCCTCCCCTGTAAAAAAGGGGTAATAATACCCACATCAAAGCTTTGTGTGAAGGTTACTGGTGTGAAGAATGTGCTGGGCTCTGGCATGTGATGTTTTCTGCCTCCTCCCTTTTGCCTTCTCCTTGATGGCATAAGCTGCTCTCTCTCAAAACATTGAGGGATGCTGAATCATTTTATTACAAAACTAAAAATTTTAAGTGTTCCTTCAAATGACTGTCTCCAGAGAAGCAGTTGATAACCAGGCACATTTGTTCCTCCTTCTCATGCATCTATCACATTTAGCATGAAAATAGATGCTCTAATTAGGAGAAGAAGCATCAGCTCCAGTCTGCTGGCTGCTAAGTGATGACTCACGTGAGACAGGGAAGAAAGGCTGCTTAGAACAGGAATCACTGAGACAGGATGATACCCCATCCTGAGAGGTCCCTGAAGGCGCTCCTCAAAGGTGGGAAACACAGAGCTTTTCCTGAACTGGAATATAACTACTGGAGACCATAGCAGTCCCAGGAACCAGGATGCTGGTTATGGAGGGGCTAAGCCTCCGCAGTCTATCTCCCGAAAGATTAAATAGTGAGGTCCTCCCAGGCCATTGGCAGGCATCTCATCTACTAGGGAAACATTTCTTGGCTAGTCCAAGCTCCAGCTTTGCTACTTAATAGCTCCATGACCTGGACATGTTATTTGCTCCGTACTTCTACTTTTTCATTTGGAAAACATAAAATTAGGAGAGTAATGTTTGTTCTACATATGCTCATATATTGCTGACAGGAATGCAAAACGGTATAACTCCTATGCGGGCGGCGGGGGGAGGAATTTGGTAGTATCTAATAAAATTATATATGCAATTACCCTTTGAGCCAGCAATCCCACTTCTAGGGCAAAGATACAAAAGATATGTGCACAAGGTTATTTGTTACAGTACAATCTGTGATAGTAAAAGCCTGGAATCAACCCAAATATCTGTCAGTTGGGGACTGGTTGAATAAACTATGATCCATCCATGCAATGGATTTATATGCATCTGCTGAAAGGAATGAGGACTATTTCAATATACTGCTTTGGAGTGATCTCCTGGATACAATGTTACATGAAAAAAGTAAGGTAGAGGAAAGTGTGTTTAGTATACAACCATCTATCCAAGAAAGGAGGAAGGCACATGTACACATACATAGACACACACACAGTTTTTTAAATTAGGAAGATAACCAAAACTTTTTTTTAATGGTTACCTATAAGAAGAGGTGGAAAGGCAAAGAAAGAGACTAGATTTCTCTTAAAGTGGTACATAACACCATTCTATCTACTTTTGGGTATGTTTGAAATCTTCTGTATGTATGTATGCATACATATACACACACACACATTATTAATGCTTGTTCCTTTTACCTCACACTAACTGATAGACCCCACAACATGGCAAAGAGCCACCACCAACCTAAAGCCTTACCCTAAACTTATATGTGAGAAGCAGCAAGCTTTTTCTTGATTAAGTGACTGAATGTTTGGCACTTATTTGTTCTGCAGCTTAGCTCACCCTAACTAATACACGGTCCTGCCATTTTTCTTCTAGGTCTTGGCCAAGACCTCTCCCTCCTGGATGGAAAGGATTGGACTCACCTCACAGAGGACCAAACTCCAGTCCTTCTCTCATGATATGTTCTCAAGGAGATGAGATCCAGGAGTCTGAGCCCTGCCTCCTCCTTGGCTCCAGCCCCAGTCTCACAAAGGAATTGGAGATGCACTGATAACTCTATCTTATTGTCGTTCACTTGTTCTATAAGGAAGGGACACTTGCTTTGGCCCAGTGGTTTTGATTCTTCTTCCTCTTTAAAATATAGAGTTCTTATGTTCAAATTTTACAGTGAACCTAACTTTTTAAGCAGATAAAAATAAGCTGCTCTGGTTAAAATAGAGAAGAGTTCGGAACCCTAAGGTCTCAGCCCCCTCTATAGCAGAGCATACCAGTTGTCCACGTCATCATCCTTTCTCCCCTTCCTGCTTAGTTAATTGAAACTCTATTGTTAATCGGGCATACTGCTGCCCGGGGCAGGGTGGGTGGCGGTGTTGGGCGGGAAATTCCAGACCCCCTTGCAGCTAGATATGGTCATGTGACTACATCTTGGCCAGTCAGAAGTAAATGGAAACATTGTATGTGACTTCTGGTTGGTACCTCTTATTAAAAGGAAGGAGGGAATTTCTTGCTCCCCCCGCCCCATTCCATGCTGCTGCCTGAAACACAGCTGGACCTCTATCAGCCATTTTGCACCATGAGGACAAGGGTCATATCCCAGGAATGGCAGAGCAGACATCTGGAGGAAGCCTATATCCCTGATATTCTGACATCACCACATTAGCTCCAGGCTGGCTACTACTAAACTTTGTAAAAGAAATAAAAATGTGAAAGAAGTAAACATCCTATTTAAACCATTATTATAATTGTGATTTAAAAAAATAAAAGTTTAATCTAATCCTAATCAATATGTTTTCATATATACCCCACCCCATCCCCGCCCAAAAAGCAGCTCAAAATACCTCTGTAGTGCCCCAGACTATAGTAAAACACCACGCTGGCCAAGGGAAAACAAGCTGTTCATTGTAAAGTGCCCTGGCTCTTGAAGCTTCTGCCCAGAACTAGTACATGTCAATTCTGCTCACTTCATTGCCCAAAGCAGGTCACGTGGCCAAATCTGATGTCAACAGTGGGGAGGGGATGTATAATTCTTTGAGAGAGGCAGGAAATATTTAGAAATAATAATACGATCCAAAAATATGTATTAAAAAAACTCATACATCTCAATAAAGAAAACAAACAATTCAATTTAAAAACAAAACAAAACAAAAAAATGGGCAGAGGACCTGAACACTTTTCCCAAGAATACATACAGCTGGCCAAGAGACATATGAAAAGATGCTCAGCTTCACTAGCTATAAGAAAAATGCAAATCAGAACATCAATGAGATACCACCTCACACCTATTAAAATGGCTGTTATCACTAAGAAATAAATGTTAGAGAGGTCGTGTAGAAAAGAGAACCTTCATGCACTGCTGGTAGGAATGTAAATTGGTGTAGAGGGAACAGCAAGTGTATGGAAAACAGTATGGAGGTGCCTCAAAAAATGAAGACTAGGGCTCTCATATCACCCAGCAATCCCTCTTCTGAGTATCTACCTGAAAATTTTGAAAGCATTTATTCATAGAGATATATGCACCCTTATGTTCATTGCAGCATTAGACACAGTAACCAAGACATGGAAACAACCTAAGTGTTCTTTGACCAATGATTAGATAAAGAAGATACATATGTACAGTGGAATACTACTCACCCATAAAAAGATGAAATATTTCTATTTGTGACAACATGAATGGATCTTATCATGCTAAGTGAAATAAGTTAAATGGAAGAGGACAAGAACCATATGATTTCACTCATATGTAAGATATAAAACAAAAGGAAACAAGTGAAGAAACAAAACAAACTCAGACACATATTACAGTATGGTGGTTACCAGAGGGGAAGAGGGATGGGGGAGAATGAGAAAGGTAAAGGGGGTCAAATATATAGTGATGGAAGGAGACTAGACTTTGGGTGGTGAGCACATAACAGAATATACAGATGATGTATGATAAAATTGTATACCTGAAACTTTTATAATGTTACTAACCAATATTGCTCCAATAAATTTAATTAAAAATAAAATGTTAAAAAATAACATAGTCCACTTTAGCATATGAAAAACCAGACCTAAAGAAGCAAAGTGGCTTGCCTAATAGTATAGGCCAGTAGGAAGCAGAGTTAGAACCCAGATGGGGCTGATTCCAGTTCTAATGCTCTTCCATTATACTTCCCTGTCTCTCAAATGGAACATGTAATTTGGAAATTTGTAAGGAGACAGTGCTTGACAAAGTTAGACTCACACTCTAGGTCTTTGTGTTCATGACTTCTCCCTCTCCTACTCTCTTATTGGGAGTAGCATATATAACTTGGCTTCTTATCCTATCTCTCTCCTCTTCTTCCAAAATATCAAATTTATTACTACAGTAAGACTGGTAAGTGTAACCCTGCCTTAACTTCAGGAAAGATTTAAAAACATGTGGAGGAATGTGTAAAATAGCTTCTACACACACCACGGGTATTCACAGGGATAAAGAAAAGAGGCATTTAAAGAATCCAATATGGCCATATTGGGAAACTTTCGATGAACTCAGATATTTTAAGGATATAGGCAAAAGTTGGGAGGACAGGCATACACTCAAGTGATGTACAGGAAAGAATGGTAGGAGATTCTCTGTCTTTACTTTTTCTTCTGTGGTATGAGCTGTCTCTCCTCCTTGATCTTCCAAGCCACTAATTCAGTTTTCCATAGTGACCTATCTACCTTTCAATATATTTTTAATATTTAAATTTGTATTTCTTTTTAGTTTCAGAAATTTTTGATGCTCTAATTGTATTTCCTCGAGAGCCCTTTTCCATTTTCTATTAGTTTTCTCATGTCATTCTCCTACCAGTTCAGTGGGAGCCACTTGTTGACTAAGAGAAAATAAGAAAAAGGAAATGGAGGGGAAAATAGTAAAAAGGAAAATGAATAGCAGCCATAAAATAGGATTGGTAGGAATAAAATCAAAATTATCAGTTATAATTCCAAGAGACAAAGACAGCCAGAATAAACTTATAAAATATCATACATACAAAAGTACATTAAAGTAAAATGGTAAAAAAGGTAGAACATAGATGAGAGAAAAATAAAGTAGGAGTGACAATGTTAAAATAAGATGAAGTGGATTTAAGATTAAGAACATTGAATTGGTCAATGAGGAACATTGAATAATGATAAGAAAAATATTATTTACAAAGAGTAGTAGTAAACATAAATCTTTTCGTACTAACAATATAGCAGGTAAATATGTAAGGCAAAAATTCCTAATAATACTAAGAAAATTTGGTTAAAATTTACATTTTGTGTAATATTTTTAAATATTCCTTTAAGAATTTGACAAGTCATAAAGTTAAAATATAAGGAAGGTGGGGGTAAAGGGGAGGTAGATGTGGTAAAGGGGGTAAAATATGTGGCAACAGAAAGATATCTAACTTTGGGAGGTGAACACACAGTGTAAATATATATATGCCTTACTGTTAAAGTGTACAGCTGAAACTTATTGGATTTCATTAACCAATGTCACCATAAAAAAAATTAAAAAATGAGATCCTAAAAAATATATATATAAGGAAGGACTTATAAAATATGAATATAATTCACAAACTTGGTTTAATAGATATGCTATCATTTTATAGTCTATTATGTATGTCTTTCTTATATTTGTGAAACTACTAAAGTTAATTATGAACAAATAAGAACAGGATGAGAAGACCTGATGTCAATCCTTTTAAAATCAATTCATAAATTTAATGCAATTCCAAAGACATTGCCAACAGTTTTTGAAGGAGAAAGGAAAAAGTGATTTTAAAGTTAATATACAGAATAAATATTTCAGAATATCTAATCAAATTATGAAGATGAAGAGTAGTGAGGGGAGACTTGCTTTACTACATATTAAAAACTACTGTAATCAAAACAGTACAGCATAGAATAGATCAATAGGTCAGTGGAAGAGCATAGAATCTAAAAACAAAATCAAATAAACAGGAACATAATGTATGTCAAAGGTGGTGTTTCAATTTTGTGGGGGAAAAATGGTTTAATAAATGATGCTGGCACAATTCACTACCCACCTGGAAGGAAGCCAAAAAGGACTTCTTCACACTATATTAAGAAAAATTACATTCCAATTGCATTTAAAATTTTTAAGTAAAAATAATTTTAAATTATCAGAAAATTTAAACATTTTGTATAATTTTAACAAGATAAGAAATCTGAATGATATAAAGAAAAGGCTAGATCATATTTGTGCAAAATTAAATTTTGCATGTGTTTAAAAAATCAAAGTCAATGATAACACTCTGGGAAACTACTTTCAATACATATGACAAATAAAAGGTTAAATCCATAACATATCAACAGCTCTAAAAATTGATAAGAAAATGAAAACTATTCTGATAGAAATAAATGGGTGTAAATAGGCAATTCTTAGAAGAGAAGCTCCAACTGGCCAATAAATATATTGAAATATGATGTTTATGATCTCCAAAAGTCAAGAAATGGAAATGAACACAATAAGTGGGTACCCTCAGATTGACCCAACGAACTTCCAAAATGATACTGTTCTGTCGTGGTAAGGATGAGGGGAATTGAGCACTCTTATACGCTTGCAGGTGCAAATGTCAATTTTCAGTGCCCGTTTGAAGGATGATCTGTCTGGCAATATCTAGTAAAATACAAAATATGCATTCCACATACAATGGTTTTGTGCATACGCTATCTCTGAAAGTATACCTGAGAACTGACATTGGTCAGTCACCTATAGAGAAGAAAACCATATTCTGGAAAACAGAAATGGGTAGACAACTTTTACATCATGAATACCTTTTTGTATCTTTTGAATTTTATATTACATACACTTTTTAGTCAACAAATATTCTTTTATAATATTTATGTAATATAATATATATAATATTTATAATATATAATATTTATAATATTCTTTTATAATACTTGTGATGGAGAGCTTTTTTCTTTTTTAAATATAAGTGTTCACAACTGTAAGTTTCTCTCTAAGAACCGTTTTCATTGTATTCTACAAGTTTCAGTATGTTGTGTTTTCATTTTAATTCATCTCAATTAAAATGATGTTTATGATCTCCAAACATCATTTTAATTCATCTCTAATTTCCCTTGAGACTTCTTCTTTGACTCGTTAGTTATTGAGGGCTGTGTTTATTTCCACATGTTTCTAGAATTCCCAAATTTTCTTCTATTACTGAGTTTTAATTTTAATCCATTGTAATTGGAAAACATACTTTGTATAATTCCAATACTTCTAAATTTATTGAGACTTGTTTTATGGCCTAACATATGGTCTATCCTGGAGAATGTTTCATGTACACTTAAGACAAATGTGTGTTCCGCTGTTGTTGAGTGGATTGTTCTATAGATATCTGTTAGATCTACTTGGTTCATAGTGTTCAAGTTTTCTACTTCCTTGTTGATGTTCTGTCTTGTAATTCATTATTGAAGTATCCAAATATTATTGTTGAATTGTATATTTCTCTATTCAATTCTACCATTTTGCTTCATGTATTTTGAAGCTCTATTGTTAGGTGCCCATATGCTTATAATTGTTCTATCTTCTTAATGGATCTGTCCTTTTTATCATTTAAAAATATTCTTCTTTGTATGTAATAACAATTTTTGTCTTAAAGTCCTTTCGTTACTGCTTACTTCTTTTACTTTCAACCTTTGTGTGTCTTTGAACAAAAATGTGTTTCTTATAAACAGGATGTAGTGGGATATTTTTTAATCCACTCTAACCAATCTCTGCCTTTAATTGGAGTGTTTATGCATTGATATTTAATGCAATTACTGATAAAGATTTATAGCTACCATCTTGCTATTTATTTTCTTATATATCTTTCACAAGTATATATATGAAAATACATGTATAATTTATTTTTAATCTATACTTGTTACTACTTTTTTTGTATTAAATATATATTTTCCACCATTTTAATTCTCTTGTCATTTCTTTTACTATATTTTTTGAGTTATTTTCTCAAAGGTGGTTACTCTGAGATTATAATTCATATCTTAATTTATAACGATCTAGTTCAAATTAATACCAACTTAATTTGAACAGTACACAAAAACTTTGCTTCTATATAGTTCCATTTTCCCCCTTTTGTGCTGTTACTGTCATACAAATGACATTTACACATCACCACAGATTTATAATCATTGTTTTATGATGTCTTTTGAATCAGGTAGGAGGAAAAAAGAGTTACAAACAAAAATACATTTATACTATTTTTTATGTTTACCTATGTAGTTACTTATACAAGCATTCTTATTTCTCCACGTGGATACGAGTTACTCTTCAGTGTTCTGTCATTTTAGCCTGAAGGACTCCTTTTAGTATTTCTTTTAGAACAGGTCTGCCAGTGATGAATTCTCAGTTTTTGTTTATCTGGCAATGTCTTTATAGCTTCTTTATTTTTGAAGGTTAGTTTGGGTGGATATAGAATTCCCAGTTGACTGGTTTTTTATTTAGCATTTTGAATATGTCATTCCACTGCCTTCTGGTTTCTGATGAGAAATCATGTGTCAATCTCATTGACGATCCTTTGGTATGTAATTTATGAGTCATTTCTCTCTTGCTGCTTTCAAGATCCTCTGTCATTTTCAACAGTTTAATTATGATGTGTCTTCATATGAATCGCTTTGAGTTTAACATACTTGCTATTCATTGAGCTTAGATATTCAGATTAATGTATTTTATCACGTTTAGGAAGTTTTCATCAGTTATTAATTCGAATATTATTTTCCTTCTTTTCTCTTCTCTTTCTAGGGTTTCCACATGTTTCTGAGGCTCTGTTCATTTTTCTTTATTCTTTTTTCTTTTTGTCTCTCAGACTGGATGTTCTCAATCAATGTACCTTTCAGGTCACTAATTCTTCCTTCTGCCCATACAAATATGTTGTTGAACTCCTCTAGTGGTTTTTAAATTTCAATTATTATACCTTTTGACTCCAGAATTTCTACTTGATTCTTTTTTTGTATATACCATCTCTATAAAAATCTCTACTTAGCAAAATGTTCTTTTCATATTTTCTATTAGTTCTTTAGAAAAAAATTTTTTTTTAATTCTTGAACATATTTAAAATAGCCGATTTAAAGTCTTTGGCTAGTAAGTCCAATGTCTGGGCTTCCTCAGGGGTCATTTCTATTCGCTACCTTTCTCCTGTATAGGTTATACGTAATGTAGCAACTTTGGACACCAGATCTTCTTCTTCAGAGTTTGTTGTAGTTGTTCATTTAATGACTTTATTGAACAAATTCTATGTTTTCTTTTATAGCTTCTGGACTTTGAGTAATAATTTGAAAGGCCTTCCCTGTTCCAAGGTAAAAAATAAATTTGCCCATGTTTTATTACTTTTATGGATTAAAAACTTTTGGTAAGACTTCCATTTTGCTTTGTTTGGACTTTAGCCCCACATAAAGTATGAGGTATATATCCCACTTATTTTTTTTCCAGGTAGCTATTTACTGTCTCAATACCATTTATTAGAAAGTCCCATTCCCCCTTCCCCAATTTACAATGACTTCTTTAACATATATTAAATATCTATATGAATTAGGTTTTACTTTTGGACTTCCTGTTTTGTTCTCTAGGTTTGTCTGTTTATAGGCTAGTACCATATTGTTTTAATTATGTTTTGAATTATGTTAAACGAGACTGTAGAAATAATACCCTCATATTTTTCTCTTTTTTCATAGTTTTCCTGGCTCTCCTTGCTTGTCCCTTTTTTCATATGAGGTTTTAGGATCAGCTTGTCTGATTAAAAAAATCTTGTCAGTATTTTTATTTAATTTGCATTAAATTTATAAATTAATTTAATATGCATTTATATTAAGTATGGAAATATGTTTGTATATAATTAATTTGGGGAGGACTGTCATATTTAAGGTGTGAGTCTTCTTATATAAAAATATAACATGTCCTTGAAATTGCTATTATCCTTCAATAGTGTTTTAAATTTTTAAAAATTTTTCTCCTGTGGGTCAAGCTTAGTCCAGGTGTTTACTTTGTTGCTGTGTTAAAAGGGACCTTTTCTTTCTAATGTACTTTTTTTAAAGAAGGAGACATATATGGCCCAACAATCTCTTATCTAGGTATCTGTGTTATGGAAATAAGAACACCAATGTGTCAAAGCATGTATACAAAGTTATTTGTTACAGAAATACTTGTAATAACAAAGACTAAAAATAACTTTATGTCTATAATAGGGGAGTGATTGGATAAAATATGGAAGATCCATAGTACGCAATAATATGTAACTACACAAAAGTTTAATGAGATCTGTATCTATTGACCTTAAAAAACAGTGGTGGTATTTATGTGAGTAAAGCAAGTTTCAGCAAAAGTATATCTAATATAATTTCAATTTTATAAAAACAAAACAAAGATAGAATTCCTATATACATGTATATGTGTTTGTATGAGCATGGAGAAAGATGAAGAAGGATCCACAGCAGACCATTAATATCAGTTATCAGGAGATATAAATATATATAGAAAACTAAAAATATATGATAACAATTAACAAATAAAACAGAGCAGGATGAATAGAGCAAAAGTGTTCTAAGGTTCTTTCATTGCCCAGGAAGTGAGTAAAAATGTCAATTAACATTTAATTTTGATAAATCAAGGATGTATGTTATCTTTAGCATAACTTTTAAAATAATTATGAAAGAGTTTTTAACTTTTGAGCTATAGGGCAATGGAGAACAAGAAAAGTCCCAATCAATCTGAAGTGGTTATTGAAGGAGAGGTTAAAAAAAAAAAAAAAAAGGAACAGTAGAAACAAATAAAAAACAGTAAAATGGTAGCTTAAAAATATATAGTAAATGCTCCAATTATTGTCAGATTAGATAAAAAATAAATAATTGTCTATTGTTTACAAGAAGCATATCTAACACACAAAGATATAGAAAGGTTGAAAGTAAAAATATAGGGAAAAGTTCTATGAAACACTAACCAAAAGAAAGCTGGTATTATCATATTAGTACTTTCAAAGCAGACTTTAAGGCAAAAAAATTACTGAGATGAATAGGGACATTTTGTAATCATAAAAGTTTTAAGCTGCTAAAAAGATAACAATTCCAAATTTATATTCACCTAATAATATAGCGTTAAGTATATGGCAGCAAAAAAATTAAAGACATAAGGAGAAATAGAAAATTTCACAGAGTGAAAGATTTTAAAACATAACAACTCCCAATTACTGATTTTTTTCAATAAAGACAAAGATGTGAATAATATCAATAAAATTCACCTAGTAGAAATATATAAAACATTGCACCTAATCACTGCAGAAAATACACTCTTTTTAAGCATGAACTACACATGTACAAAATTATCCATATGCTGGGCCATGAAGCAAATCTTAAGAACTTTGAAAAAGCTGAAATTACAATGGGTAATAATTTCATTTGATCATAAATCAATTAAACTGAAATCAAAATCAAAAGATAACAAAATTCTAATATGTTTGGAAATTAAGAAATATATTTCCAACCAAACCATTAATTTAAAAAAATCATAATGGAAATTTTAAAATATTTTCACTGAATAATACAAAAATACCACACATCAAAAATTTCAGATTGCACCAAAAGACACACAGAGGACATTGAGAACTCTAAATGCATATATTAGAAAAGAAGATGGAAAAATCAAAAGTTAAGGTTTCATCTTAAGATGTCAACCGAAGAACAACATATTAAATTCAAAGAAAACAGAAGAGAATAAAAGGCAGAAAATAAATGAAATTTAGAAAACAAAGTGAAAGCTGTGTCTGAAAGAACAAATGCAAATGATAAACCCCAAACAAGACTGATGAGAAAAGACATAAATAATAAATGTCAGCAGTGAAAATGGGAATCTCACCACAGTGATTAGAAGAAAATATTGTGAACTTTGTTGCCAATAAATTTGAAAACTTACATAAAATGGACAAAGTCCTTGTAAAACATGAGTTACAAAAAGCAATGCAAGAAGAAACAGAAAACCTGAATATTCATACAACTATAAGACATGTTCAATTCATAATTTTAAATCTTCTGACAAAGAAAACTGCAGTCCTAGATAGCTTTAATGGCAAATTCTGCCAAACACCTAAGGAAGAAATAATTCCAATCTTGCGAACTCTTCTAGAGAATAAGGGGTATTATTCCCCACTAATGTGTGAAGTTAGCAAGATTTTGACAAGTAAATCTAACTGGAAGATTTGAAGAAAGAAAAAGGATAGGCCAATCTCATTCCTGAGCATAGATGTAAAAATTCTAAACATTTCCAAGCCTATTTATGAATGACCAAGTTGGGTTTATTCTAAGAATGCAAAGTTGGATTAACATTTGAAAATCAGTCCATGTAACTTATCATACCAAAGAATAAAGGATAAAAACTGTATTAATATCTCAGTAGACACAGGAAAATATTTTGATAAAATGTATCATCCATTCATGATTCTTAGCAAACTAGGCATGGAAAGAAACTTCCTTAACTGGAGAAGGGCATCTTAAAAATAAACCTCAAAACAGCATGAGAAATAGCAGAGAAGATCAGAATAAATGGAGTACATCATGTTCATGGATTGGAAGACTCAACATTGCAAAGATGTCTACTGTGTCCAGGTTATTCTATAGATTCAATGCAATCATAATCAAAATCCCCAACTTTTTTTTTTGTGGAGCTTGACAAGCTGATTGAAAAATGCCCATGAAAATACAAAGAATTAAGAATAGCTACACCATTCTTGAATGAGAAGACAAAGATGGCCTTTTTCTAACATCACAAATTATTATAAAAATATAGCATTTAAGATGGTGTGGTATAAGGACAAACTAGTCAATGAACTAGAATAAGAAGCTCGGAAACCCAGAGGTATACATATGAGTCATTTACGACAAAGATAGCACTGCTGAACAGTAGGAAAATGACAGTCTTTTCAATAAATGATTTTGGACAACATAATTATACATTCTTTCAAAGCAAGAATATACTATGTTATTCCATTTATGTGAAGTAAAATGTGAGATAAATGTGAAAGGCAAAAGAAGGAAGGAAGGAGGGAAGGAAGGAGGGAAGGGAAGAGAAGAGAAGGGAAGAGAAGGAAAGGAAGAAGAAAGGAATTCTTTTATATTTTTAATTTTTTTTTAGGCGAGGTAACCCTTGATTGACCTCACAGATTGCAAGGACCTTGTCAGCTTAGGATCTTTTATTTTTTAAATTTTTTACACCTACAGCACCTGGTCTTCCTAGGTGGTCTCCCATTCAAGCACTAACCAGGCCTGACCCTGCTTAGCTTCTGAGATCAGACGGGATCAGACTAGTTCAGGGTAGCATGGCTGTAGACAGAAAGGAATTCTTTTAGATAATAGAGGTAAAGTTCTTTAAGCCCTCATGGAGAAAAAAACTTTTTGAAATAGGTTATATGAGTTACCGGTCATAAAGAAAACAATTGTTAAATTTAACTACATTAAAATTAAGAACTTCTAATCATCAAAAGACATTAAGAGAATGAAAAGACAGGCCACAAAGTGAGAGAAGATATTATTGACACATACAACCACTGAGGGCTCACAGTGATAACATATTTCTTAATTCTTTCAAATCAATGAGAAAAAGGCAAACAACAAAAAAGAAAACTGGGCAAGGAATTTGGAAAAGCACATTATCAAAGAGATATCCAAATAGCTAATATAAAAATGAAAAGATGCTCAACTTGATTATTAATCAGGGAAATTCAAAATAAATCATAATGTGATACCATTACACAATCACCAGAATGACAAAAATTCAACAGTGACAATAACAAGTGTTGGTAAGGATCTAGAGCAATGATTGGAGTGCGAATTGATATGACTACTTTGAAAAACTCTCTGGCATGTTCTACTAAAGCAGAACATCCATACAGTATCTGACGAAGTTCATTCCTAGGTGTGTATATACCCAAGAGAAATGTGTGCATATGTAAACCGAGTAACACATAATAGAATGTTTATAGTAGCATCATTCACAAAAAAACAAAAATTAAAAATAATCCACGTGGACATTAAAAATGGAATGGATATATTTTGATATGTTTAGAAAATGAACTACAGCTACACACAGCAACATGGATGAATCTCGAAAATATAGGTTGAGCAAAATAAGCCAGTGCAAAGGAGTAGGTACTTATATTTGTGTAAGGTGCAAAAAACAGGCAAAGCTAAGCTAGGGTTTAGGAGCACATGCTTAGTGGGTTAAGCCATAAATAAAAGCAAGGAAGAGATTAATATCGAGATTGTGATTAATTACATGGTGAGGGAGACAGTGATAGGGAAGGGCTTCTGGGGTGTCAGAAATGATCTATTTCTTTTCTTGACATAGGAAAGGGGCTGTGGTACATTGGCATTTGCTTTATAATAATCCACTGAGATACAGATTTTTTTTTTACTTTATGTATGTACTATATTTCAAATTCTTATATGTTTGTTATAGATAATATGGCTGCCGATATTTAAAAATAAAATATGCATAAAGAGTTAGAAAACATGGAAAAAATCTTTCATTTGATTAGGTTACATACTATGAAAAACTTTTATCTTAGATATCTGTTGTTATTTTAGCATTATTTTTATTCAGTAAAGAACTTCTAAATGAATATTTGGGAATAAATAGCATTAGGAAAGATAAATTAATCCAGAATGAGCTGAGGCCTGTGAAATGCGCTAAAGAAAACACAAAGAGATTTTTTAAGGTCTATTCAGAGAAAGGAAAAAGAAAAAAAGAGTCAAGGCTTGGGGATTTTAATGTAATGTAAACAGATGATGGAGAGAAAGCAGAACCACCGAGATTTTTTAAATTTTGCTTCTGTTTTCATCCAGGGGAACAATCTTCAAACGGGAAAAGACAGGACAGATATCACAAAGACGGAATTAAAGCCCAAGATGAATGAAGAAACTGTAAAAATGTGCAGTTGTGATGACAAACTAGTCAACATAATTTGTGAGAAATCAGAGAACTAGAGAGGAGGCAGAGGACAGGAAGACAAAGAAATAGAGTCATAGTTTCATAAAAGGACATTTCAGTTAATGTATATTCCTGCCAAAAACCCAATCTCTTAGGTATAAGAGATTGTGGACATTTCTGAAGACAAGGTGCTCCCTTGGAACCTCTGGTGAATCAGCAAAAATAAGTCTCACCATATGTTTTCACTTCATACATTTACAACATCAGATTGGTCATGTCAGACATAGTTCATACGGGGTACATGTTGGGAGTTTTATAAATTAGATATAGTTCAGACGTTTCTAGAATGGGGAACCTACTGGAGATGGAAAGTTCCCCTATTTTGGAGGTCCTCAAATTTGACTGGGAAGATGTAGTATCAGTGAGGCTAAGATATAAAATATAACCCCAAGTCTCAGCAGCTTTGGAAAAAAGGCTACTTTCTCGCTCGTGTGGAGTCCATAGCACATCAGCTAGAGGTTCTGCTCTGCCCTCTCCTCATTCAGAGACCCTGGAGCAGCCCCATCTGAAGCATTGCTGGTCACTATAGAAGGAGAAAAAAGTGTAGTGAGCTAGTATTGGCTCTGAAAGTTGTCATCCTGGAGTGATAAAGCAAGTCTCACGGCCAACCTTAAGTTCAAAGTCAGAGGGAAGCCCGATCCTACCATACATTGGGAAGATGAAGAGCCTAGAATACCTGGTGACCAGCACTCCTGACCTCTACAGATGGTCTTTCGCCCTCTTGTCTGGCAATGTAAGCTGATCCAAGCAGGCTTTGGACAAGGAGTACGTACCAGCAGCTGGGAAAGGATCCAGCACTTTGGAACCTGAAAGGCTATGGGTTTCCCTCCCCTCCTGATTGTGGTCCCAGGGGTAGGAGCAAGTCAAAGGTGTGGACTAGACTAGCCCATGCCTGGGGATAAAGAGAGAGGAAAGGAGATGCTGGATGAGGGCATTATTTTCTGGTTCCACTCATCCTCACACCTGTCTTTCTTGTGTCCAGCACCCCCTGGTTCACTTCTGGTTTTCCTCTTCCTCAGCCCTCTTGGATGTAAGGCCCTGATATGATGTATACTTGTCTTTATTTAACATTGCCTTTACCAGCCTTTATATCTCAAAAAACACCATAAACAGAAATAACCTAAAAATTCGATAGAGTGGTAGTTAAATATTTGCCAATATAACCACATAAATGGAATATTGCAGCTATTTAAAATGAGCATTTGACAACAAAATACGTCATGACCTAACATCTTTAAAAAATAGGTTGTAACAAAATCCAATACCCACTGATGATGAAAACTGTCAGTAAACTAGGAGTAGAAGGGACCTTCCTCAATCTGATAAAGAATATCTATAAAAACCTGCAGCTAACATCATAATTAGTGGTGAGAAACTCAAGGTTTTCTTATTAAGATCGGCTACAAGGCAAGGATGTCCCCTCTCATCACTCATTTTCGACATCGTACTGGAAGTTCTAATTAATGTAATAAAATAAGGAAAGAAAAAGTACACAGTTTAGGAAGGAAGAAATAAAAAGCAAGTCGTAAGGTGGTGAAGCAACACTATGTAGAGAGGGGAACTCTTGGCTGTGCTCTTGACAGGCAGGGACTGTTCAGGTTGAATGCTGCTTTAGAAGTTAGAAGGTTGAAAGGCTAGTACCCAGACAAGTGGATGGTATCAAGGACCGTGGTCAGCGAAACAGTTGGCGGCCAAGGTGGCAACTGGTATTTCCCAGAGAGCTATTGATGACACACTTTGAGTGTAAATGAATGTGAGTGAGTCACCCCAGGTTGCCCTGTGTCTAGCAAGCCAGGGGGCTCCTGCTTTCGTAGACCCCTCTGGCCAGAGGACAACTAAGCAGGGTTTTCTGAATCAAGGCCTAGCACAGAACCTAGAGGTTAGAAGCAATGACCAAGTATGATGAACATATGAATATGAGCATTTTCTCAACATGACCACTTTGTTTCTCCGCTCCCCCAAACCTCTACTACTGCGGTGAGGCCAACACATTGTGATTAATGGCACAGATTTTTAGGGTTAGAATCCGACTTGTTGCATCATGGGACCTTGAGTTAGCTACTTGATCTTTCTGGCTTGTTTCTCCAACTATAAAATAATACTTCAGAAATTTATGTTGGGATTTAAATTGTTAAAAATAAGCAGTTTAGAAAAGAGCCTGGTATGGAGAAACATCCAATAAATATTAAGCATTATTTTTATTATTATACTGCTACAATAATTTCAGCAAAGAATTTTCAAGTCGCTCAGAGTACCATTGTAGACAAAGGGAAAAATGAGACTGGCTAATAGTAAAATCATGTGGAGGTAAGGGAGGCTGAACATGTGCAAAGAGGAATGATTAAGAAATTAGTGTCACCTTTCAATGATTAAGGAATTAAGGTTATCCTTTGAAGCAGATATTTAGTGGTGTGCCCTTAAGTATTTAATTCAGAACTCAATAAAATGATGCTTCAGATCAATAGGGAAAGAATTATTCAATTTTGTTAACACTTTGGGGAAAACAGTTAACTTAGGACCTTCCCATAGCATCATATTCCAAAATGAATTCCTAACAGACTGAGTGAAATGTGAAATATGAATAGGGATCTAGAAGAAGATATAGGTACAGATACGGGAACAGAAACATTTTAAGTAGTGCAGGGCATTTTGATTCTTCTTTCACTCAGTGAACCATTGGGAGCTTGGGGTAGTGAAATTGGGGACAGTGGTCTGTCCCCTCGGCTGCTCTCAGACCCTGAGTGACTCCCACGGAACCAGCATCTTGTTAAGCTGGATGTGTGATTCTAACATCTGAAGACAGATATATATCTCACAGTGTGGCCTCAATGCAAACCAACCACTTCCTCCAGAGCTCAACCAAAGAAACCTTCAGCTTTCACCCTGACTGCAAAACCTAACAGACGTGACTTCTCTATACCTGGCTGACCCCCCGGCTCTTTCCTCCTCCTCAGCACCACTCATCCCTCTTACCCTGTTACATATTTTTTTCAACACCATTCATCACTTTATAACATATAATTTACCTATTAGCTTTATTGTTTATTACCTGGCCCCCACACAACACAGCCAGCTCCAGGAGAACTGGAAATTTTACCTAATTTGTTCATTGATAGACCCAAAGCACCAAGAACAAAACCTGCCACCTGGTTGGCACTTTATAAATATTTGTTAAATTGATGCATCTCAGGATAGCAAAAGGCTTTCTAAGCTTGATATAAAAGAGAAAAACACAAAAGAATATAGTGATAGGTTTGTCAATGTAAAATTTCTGAGCCACAGTCTCAAAACAGAAACAACTGAAGTACCTAACAATAGGAGGTCAATAAATTGTTACATGTCCATATGATGGAACACTTCCAACCATTTAAAATGGTGTAAATCAACAGATACTGTCCTGATGAAGATTGTGATATAGAACCAAATGAAAAGAACCAGTTCTGAAATGTCGACTTAGTGTTTAAAAATGTGTAGAAGAACTAAGATTTATTCCCAAACCTCTCAGTAGATCAACCATTAAAAAATAATTATCACTAGAGGGTAGGGGGGAGGGGAGAGGTAGGTGGGGTAAAAGGGGTCAAATATGTGGTGACAGAAAGAAATCTAACTATGGGTGGTGAACACGCAATGCATTATATATGCCTTACTGTTGAATGGTACACCTGAAACTTACTGGATTTCATTAACCAATGTCACCATAATTAAAATAAATAAATAGATAGATAGATAGATAGATAAACAAACAAACAAATAAATAAATAAATAAAATTATCGGTGCCATAATAATTATTAATTTTGCCCCTAGGAGTTCATTAGATAGTACCTAGGTCCTGCTCAATAATCCAGAAATCTCTTCAAATTCTATTTTTCATAATTACTGCTTTTTTTATTCTATTATAATCATTCGTTGAAAAAAAGTGTTTCCTTTATCTGATGATAAGCTCCTGGAAAGCAAGATAACCTTCATTATATCTATACTCTTCACGCTCAACCAGCATATTGTAAATACTTAATATTTTTAAACCCTAAGGAAATTACAAACAATGCCCAAAAATATATAGGAGAGTGTCTGGGAAGATAACACTAAAATGGTCTTGTTTCAGGCTGATACAATTGCAGTTGGGTTTTCTTTTGCTTCTCAGTATTTTATCACTTTTCGAAAATAAACTTGTACGAACTGAAATGAAATAAGTTATTTTTAACTAAAAATTAACTAATTAAAATTAGAAGACAAATATCAAACTAGGAAAAATAAATGCGATATATGTGACTGATGAAGAGTTGCTGCCCTTAATATACAGAGAAGAGTTCTTAAAAATCAATTAAGAAATTCTTCCTCTTCATCTTTCTCTTCCTCTACTTCTTTTCTTTCCTTTTCCTTTCTTTATCCCTCCCTAAACAATTTGGTCCTACCGTCATTAGCTGGGGCAGAGCAAGGCAGGCATCCCTATCAGTCTCAGGTGTGGATGGATGCACATGTACATTTAAATTAGCAGACCAGACATGTAGAATGATAAACGACCAGTCAGGATAGTGGTCTCCTCTAAAGAGGGCAGGGGTGTGGGAGGAAGGGAGATGACAGCAGGGAGGGTTCATGGGAAGCTTCAAGTGTACCTGTGAAGTTAATGGTATTCTTTTTTTTTTTAATCTGAAGCAAATATGGTAAATAAAAAAATTAGCATAGCTGGGAAGTGGGCAAGTGGTGTTTGTTATTCTGATGCTAAAAATACTTTATTAAAAACTAAAAAGGAAGGAAGGAAGGAAGGAAGGAAGGAAGGAAGGAAGGAAGGAAGGAAGGAAGGAAGGAAGGAAGGAAGGAAGGAAGGAAGGAAGGAAAGGGAAGGGAAGGGAAGGGAAGGGAATGAATGATGTGCCACCCACCCTTAGTTTCAGGGAAATTAAGCATTCTGCCCAAGGTCACGCAGCCTGGAATGGAAGATCCCTATGGCCTCTCTGCCAGCCTGGTGTTGAGTCCACTGCATTCTGCAGTTCAATCAGCCCCACCAAGAGGCAGCTCCACCGAGGACACACTACCTGGTTTGATTGGGTACATGGTCTGGGTGGTTGATTAGGTTCAAGGTTTAAATCTAAGAACTTTTACAGACTGTTCCCACTTAGGCTTCTGGAGTAGCCAGGATGCCCAGGAGGAGCTATGTCTGAAGAGTACCAAGGAGCATTCTCCCAGGACAGGGCAGCTCAGGAGTTTGGGGTGGGGGAGGGGGGTGGTCTGTCCTCCCTCCCCTCCTTCCCTGCACATGCCCCTATCATCACCTGACATCCTGGAATCCAGGAATAGCAGGCCCACTGAGGAGGGGTCAGCTCGGAATGAATTCTGATTCTTTCTTTTGCTCTTTCAGAGATGGACTGGTCATGGGATGGATCACTGAGACTTTCATCTGCCCCAGACAGCTTTCATCAAGACTCTGGGAGCTGCTGCTTTAAGAAACATGGAAAATGTTCAAAGAGACCCATTTCCCTCCTTTTCTCCCTCCCTCTACTCTCACCCACAGCTACACCCAGCACACCCTGCCCCTCCCAGAGTCATTCCAGAGTCTTCCCAAGTTCTCTGAGGCCACTGATAATTCCTCCCGTTTGCTGGGGATGGGTACTTTTAAGCCCAGTGATTGGCACAGTCATTGCCCCATTTTCCCGGAGGCTTGGGAGAGGTGGCCTTGAAGGCCATGGAAAGAACGTGGACTCTGGAATCTGGTAAGACCAGATCCAGTTCTAGTGCTTTAACCTCCCTGAGCCTCAGGGCCCACATCTGCAAAATGGGAGGGGTGGGGGGAGGTGTGGAATGCCAAGCTCCCTGATGGGGCATCTGGAGGCCCAAGTTGATCTGCCAGTGCTTCTCAGCAAGATAAGGCAGTATGTGTTCTTATTGTCCAGGACTGTCCTGTTTGTTTGAGATATTTGGCAACCCTAGCACCAGCCCTCTCTGGGATCCCAAGTCACTGGGACAACCAGATGCCCCAGGCATTTCTAAGCGTCTCATAAGCAAGGACTTCTGGGAGGCTCTAAACCCCTTGAAAGCAAGGACCAAGTCTTTGTGTCACCAAAGCCAGGTGCTCAGTAGAGGCTCAATATGATTTTGCTCTTTTGTGGGCTTTTGTTTTTAATTTTTAAAAAATCATGTCTGGAGCACTATGTAATTTGGATCCACACACAGTAAGGCATGCATGGTCCTTGCCCAGGCTGCTCAAGGCCAGAGGCCGAGGAGACAGGCCGGGCATGGCAGTAGCTGAGGGTTGGGGGGTGGTAGTGGACAGACTGCCACCACCTTATAAGTCCTGGAGCTCAGCTCAGTGAGACTTGGCAGGGTGAGGTTTCAGGGAGAGGGTGCCAGAACCCAGGGTGATACCACAGAACCTTCAGGGCAGAGTGACATGACACTCGAAGTCAGATTGACCTGCCTCCAGACCTGAATAGCCTGCCCTCCCTTGCTGCCCAGACTGTATGCTCCAGGCTCATCAGCTCAGAAAGGGCTGATGGCCATATCTACCCAGTGGCCCCCTTAGGCGCATGCCAGCTTCTGAGAGTGCACTCAGGACAGGTCCGTGGGCACAAGGCCTCTGCCTCTGAGCCTGGTTCCTTGTCTATAAATAAGAATCATGCAACTCACACTGAAATCACATAGTATATCCAGAGAACTGGGGATGCTGCCACTCTGTGTTATTCCCCCTCTCTTTTTACCAAGAGGTCCTGGCTCAGGTATTTGCCAGCCATGGGATTCTGGGCAGGTTATTGCTCCTCTGAGCACACATTTAATTATCAGATAAACAGAAAAACTATTGCTGACCTTCCTACCTCCAGAAGTTGTTGTGACAATCAAATGAGCTAATGGCTGGAAATATTTTTTCAAACTCCTAAGCCAGCACACCCTCCCCTCTATCTGCACTCCACCCCTCCGGCCTGGATGCTAATATAAATGGTCCGGAGGTGAGCAATGCCTTCTGATCCATTTCTAGTCGGTCCTTCTGTGGAGACAGCTCATTGGCTTCCCATGACTCTCAAGGACTTTGGCAGCTTCACCTTCCCTCCACCCCTCCCCGTGCCCAGCAAGGCTTATGGGCAGAGCAGTCTTGTGCAAAGGGATTGCTTGGATCTCGGTGCAGGCCTTTGGCCAGAGACCACTGGGCTGATAGGAGAAAATGGCACTGGTAAGGGAGAGCCTACACATCTACAAGCAGGAAAGAGGATTTTTTTTTTTTCATTTCATTCAATTAGGAACAAATCTCTGAGCCAACTGGGTAACACCCCTTGAATAATACAGTATAGCCCTGCTGAACCAATAACCGAAGGTCGTACCCCCTCAAGCCTGCCAGTATGAGTTCCTTCTTGCCCAGAGGCCATGGATGGGTATTCTCTCAGATAAAAGTCCCTCCTTCCAAAGAGGATTCAAAACCAGAAGTATTTGTGCCTCCTTTCCTTTGAAACGGAGGTTGCAGACAAAAGCGGGACAGTTTCAGCCTTCTGACTGAACCTCAAAGCCATCTCCGGGCCTCTTTTTCTGTCTGACCCACACTTCTCCTGATCCCGTTGCAAGTTGGCACTTTGCCCCCTGAAATCCCATGATACCTTCATCTCCTTTCCCCTGGACTTCACCACCACCTTCCGCTGTGCCAGGGTGAAAAGGTCTGTAAGAACAAGATTCAAATCTCGCCTCCACCACTTAATTCCACTTACTGATCCATCTCCAGCATCTAGCACAGTGCTTGGCGCATAGTAGATGTTCTAGTATCCAAATGTCTGTCAGGTTAATATGTAACAGACTGAATACATAATTGCACCATACTCGGATTTCTGAAGAAATTGTCACTTCTTTCTCTATAACGAATGTGCATTTCTTAGGAGTCCTCTAGGGAGCCCCGCCAGCTTTGACTTACCAAGGACAGATATTCCATCCTACAGACTTGAATGCTAGATAAACGGCCATGAGCCCGATGTCCTCAGGGTCCCCATACCTACTTACACATTCGTTATCAAATAAAGGGGACCCTTCATTCTTAACAAACTCCTCTGGGACAAGAAGGGGTAATATTCAGGCTTTTGCTTCCTCTGCATTATATTGGTCCCATGCCCCAGAGCAGCAAGCCCTGGCGTCTACCCAACCACGGAGAAAGCAATGACAAGATCCTCCATGCTGGGTGCTTCCTATGCCAGAGGAACTGAGAAAAACCCCTTGTTCTCCACAATGCCTTGCTCTCAAGCTGGCTGTCTTGCTAAGGGTTCAAGTAAAAATCTTACCGGACAATGCTACACGGTGATTGTTGTTCTACTAGATGTCACCTGTCCCCTGAAACTGAGACGTCCTCGATGGGTGAGAAACGTCACCAAACAAGATGTACAAGTGTGGACATACATATGGAAAAATTTTTATATATTATAAAATTATACTTATAAATATAAGTATATATTTATTTAGTCCGTACTCACTATTTAGATTCTGTATTTTCTAATTTGCCTACTTGCTAAAATTTGCTTATAACTCACAAATTGATACTTGCAGTGCTTTCAGTCATTTGTGAACATATGAAGAAGAGGTAAAAAATTTGAGCCATCCAAGGCACACCTACTCCACTGAGGTTAAACTAGACAACGTTCTGCCTTCTTGTTTCAGCTCTCATGCTATAAACAAGTGTCCTCTTCACAGTCTATTTAGTGACACGCTTTCTGCACTTTTGTGTTTTGGGGTGATTTTCACCATTTGAAATGGTCCCCAAGTGTGGTGCTGAAGTGCTGCCTCATGTTTAAGCTCAAGCAGGCTGTGATGTGCCTTACGGAGAAAACACGTTTTAGATAAGCTTCATTCAGGCATCGGTTGTAGAGCTACTGGTCTTGAGTTCAATGTTAGTGAATCAAATAATGTGTCTTTAAACAGGAATATACATAAAACAAGATTATATATTGATGTGTTCACAAAAATGTGACCAGAGGTTTATAGGCAATTAGCCTGTATTTCCCTTAGGAGCAATAGTTCAGTGTTCATTAATTCAGTGTTCACAGTGACTGCATAAGACATAACTACCACAAATAATAAAATTTTTAAAACCCAACATTTTATACACACACACATTCTACATCTAGGAGACATTTGTTATGATTTCTGGCCACCCCACATCTGAACCCTCTTCTGTAATTTAGGGAATTTCCTCCTTTATGGGCCTTGACGAGGCCAGGAGCCCACCTCCCACTCTAGAGCCAGGGCCTGGGCATGTGACCCAGGCTCTACCAACTGGACCCACCAACCCAGAGTCTGAATCAGAGCCAGTGTCAAGGAAAGGAGGAGCTTGAGAAATGATCTGAAGCACCTCTGGTGGTGGAGATGGTGGCAGCAGCGCCAGTGGCATCGTCTGGGGGCCGGTGCTAGCAGGGCTGGCGGTTCAAGCCACAGTGCCCATGGTGACCCGCACCTGGTTCTGAGGGTGCCACAGGGCACCATTGATGGTTGCATAGCCTGGAGCCTGGTTTTCCAATTCTCTGGTCATTCTGGACTTGACCCAATATCCTTTTAATAAAGTCTTTTACTGTTTAAATTAGCCAGAGTTGGTTTCTCTTGTTTGCATTCAAGAAGCATGTGTGTGTGTGTGTAGTTGTTGTGTGTGTTTACAGTGAATGAGTGAATGGGAATCCAGGAGTGTTGATGAAGGAGGCTTCATAGAGGAGATCACTGGGCTGGGTCTTAGAGGATGGCTGAGGGTTTGTCAGGGGAACACTGAAGGAGTATTCCAACAGTGTGGACAGCATGTGTAAAGGCATGAGGAAAAAAGCATGGTGCATTCAGCAAGGCTGGGGCATGGGGTCCATGGAAGGTAAAAGTGAATGTGCGTTGGTTATGAGAGTGGGTGCAGGCACTGGGGGACAGGTAGAACTGAGGCTCTCATCGTTTCCCACTGCCTCTTGAGAGCCCTGGTCCACACTCTCATCCACACCAGCACAACCTGCCTTCTCCAGCCCAGGTCAACCTCACACACAGCCAAGCCAAACAGATTCATTCTCAAGGACAGAGAAAGCCAATTCACTCCCCAGTAGACCAGGGAGAAAGGCATTTTTTATAATGAGTTCTTAAAGCACAAATGTGACTGACTCAGCTCGCTCTGTGAGGATGCTGCATCCTCACATGGTGGTGGTAGGGGGAGGGAGAGGGAGGAAAGGTGGGAAGGAGAGAGGAAGGTAGGGAGAGAGTAGTGGGAAGAGAGCCACAGTCCTTTGAGGTTAGGGCCCCATCCTTATGACCTTTACTTAACCTTTATTACCCTCTAAAAACCCCATCTCCAGATACAGTGGCATTGGAGGTTAGCGCTTCAACATATGAAACACAATTCAGTCCATAGCACTGAACTTCAGGGAGCTTCCTTCACTGGGGCAGAGCTCATGCTGGGAACCCTGAGGAGTCTCACCCCGGCCTGCTCTTAATTGGCAGTGTGGCTTTGGGCAAGTTATGCATCCTCCCTGAAATTATTTGGAAAATGAGAAGCTCGTGTTAAGCCTCGACATTCCATCTCTAAGATTCTGTAAGAGTCACTGAGCTCTTTGCTTGGGGTAGGGGTGGGAAGACTCTTTCCCAGTCTGCCCAGAGTCCCTCCAGGAAAGGTCGGGTCAGGAAGAGCTTGGCTCTTTTCTTTCCAGCTCTTCTAATGAATGCACTTGGCTCAGGGACTGTCTGTTGCCATGGTGAGAGCTTCCTGTGGTGACAGGCCTGGGACACCCATGACAAGGGTTGAGGCGGGGGCTGTTGGGAGCAGGGGGTAGGAAGGAGTGTCAATGGAAGAGGCCCAGAATCAACAGATTTTCCTAGCAGCATTGGCTGAAAGTGGAACTTGGGGAAACAAAGGGATTTTGTAGTTCATCAAACCTCACTAACTCCACTGCTTTCTACTCATGACTTTTGTTCCCTGTGACTTGACCACAACTGGGGGATCATTTCTTTTCTGCAAGAACTGGCTCTCCTAGGCTGGACGTTTATCAGAAATCAATCTGAGTGTGATTAGGACCTTGCTACTCAAAGTGTGGTCCTGGACCAGTAGCCCTACGTTGCCTGGAAGCCTGTTAGAATGCAGAGTCTTGGGCCCCAACTCAGCCCCACTACATCCGAATCTACGTTTTAGTAAGCTCCCCAGGGATGTGTATGCACATTAAGATTCCAGAAGCCTTGGTGTTATGGAAAGAATGCCAGCCCGGAAGTCAGCAGACCTGGTCCTAGGTCCAGCTTTGCACTCTGGGTGACTTTAGGCAAGACCCTGTTGGCCCTCTGAGACCCAATTTCTGTAATATAGAGAGGTGAAAAGAATTTTTTTCTAGGGCATTGTCACCTTCCACTGAGAAGCTTTACTTGGGACGAGTTAGTGTATCCTGGCAGTGTCACCTGGCTTTGGAAACCAATCATCCCAATTGTGTTATGCCAGTCAACCTGAAGGAACCTGGGGTCTTCTGAGCCACTGAGGAGGATGTAGATAACCAGTGGTCTTTTGGAAAGTGAGAAACGATAAGTGCTCATGGGACCTCTGGTGTGATGAAACTGGGAAGTCAATATATCCAGTCAAAAGAAAACAGGACCTGATTTTGAGGGGTAGGAAGAGGCTGTCTTCGGTGGACCAGACTCAATTCACATCTCACACCCAGTGCTGTTGGCTTAGTACTGTGCTTCTTAAGCCTGAGTGTGCAAGAGGATCACCTGAAAAGCTGTTTAAAACATTGACTGCCAGGCCTCCCACAGTTTCTGACTTAGGTAGGGCCAAGAATGTACACTAGAAAAAACCCAGATGACATGGATGCTGTTGGTCTGGGGACCACACTTTGAAGGCTGTTGGCTTAGTGCTTTTGGATCCACTGTCTCTGTGAAGAAAGGATTATCATCATTAAGCCCTTTTTACAGATGAGGACCATATGAATCTAGTCAATTGGCAGGAAGGTAGACCCTCAGTTGCTAGGAAGGTGAGGTGATTCTAGTACCAATTCTAATATGTATGTGGTGGGGAGCAGGTTTCCCAATTCCACCAAGCAATTCTCTAAAACCACCTGACTGTCCTACCGCTCAACTCAGTTCTGACACTATCTACCTGGAGATAGCATCAGATTCTGTAACAGAGTGAAATGCCAACTATCTTAATTTCAGCCCGCATTTTTCCCATGGCCTTCAGGCAAGTAGGTCCTGCTATAGATACACTAATCATTAGAGGAATTCTGCTTGTGGATAGTTTTTGGAAGAATAACCCATTGCCAGAGGGTGCCTCTCATGAGGAGATGGGGAAATATGTACAAAATAATGATTGTTTATCAAAGGTTTTCAGGAGCCTCGAGACTTCAGCAGAAAAGAAAGAGATTTAGAGATTTCTTGCTCTTCTTTGGATACCTCTTGGCGCCCAGATGTCTGCGGTAGTCAGTCACCTCTTGCCTCTCCCATTCTCCCTTCCCTTGACATAAAAGAAGCCTAAATTCTGGACTCACTTAAGATGGATTTGAAGAACCTCTAATGCCCCCATCTTCTCAAGCTGGTGCCTTCTTGATCAATAAAACTTTCCTTACTCCAAACTCTGACATTTTGAATACTGGCCTTTTGAAGCATCAGGCACATGAACTTTTGGACCAGTAACAATTCCACAAGGTAAGGGCAAGTCTTACTAAACTGTGCCCCTGCCTTTCCCAACTTCAAACACCAATCTCAGGTCCAGTATATCACCGGTGTTCGTGACTGACTGGCTACAGATTGGAGTTTGATTAACTTGTTAGAGTGGCTCACAGAACTCAGAGAAACATTTTATTTACTAGGTTCCTGGTTTATTATAAAAGAATGTAGTTCAGGAATAGCCATGTAGAAGATGCATAGGGCAAGGTATGGGGAAAGGGCTCCGAGTTTCATGCCCTCTCCAGGGGTGCCACTCTTCCTCAAATCTCTACATGTTCACCATCCCAGAAGCTCTCTAAACCCCATCCTATGGGGTTTTTATGTAGGTTTCATTACATAGACATGTTTGACTAAATCATTGGCCACTGGGGATTGATTTCACCATCAGCCCCTCTCACCAGCCCCCCAGGTCAGGGGAGTGGAACTGAAAGTTCCAACTTTCTAATCACATGGTTGGTTTTCCTGGCAACCAGCCCCCTTCCACGGGTGCTTCCAAAAGTCACCTCATTAACATAACAAGGCACCTTTAACCTCTCATCACTTAGGAAATGCCAAGTGTATTAGGAGCTCTGTGCCAGAAATGAAGACGAAGATCAAATATATATATTTCTTATTAGAAATCACATTATCACAGAGGGAAAGGCAGAAATGTGACAAATGTTAGCACGTGAGTTTGGGCTGCTGTTCTTACTCAGAAGTCAGTAAAGGAGAGCAGCAAGGTAAGCAGGTCCCACCTTGGAGGAGCAAGGGTCAGGGCAGAAATAGATTGAGGACAGCAGTCCAGGCATGAGAACAGGGGTGCCCAGGGAGCTCAGTCCTAGGAAGAAGGCAGATGCTGTGACACAGGGATCTGGCAGCCAGGCTGCACGGGTGCTGAGACACCAGAGCCACAAGGATGAGCGCTGTAAATACCTACCACCAACTGGGCTGAGGCTGCAGGTGGGGAACACCCAGGAGCCAGGCAGCTTATGACTCCAAGGAAATGGGTAGGGTGGGAACCCAGAAATGATAAAGCCCAGTTGTGCTCGGCACAGGTCTGGGTTGATGTCACCCATAGGCTCAGTCACTAGGGAAAGCTACAAGTTAGCTCTCCTGCTCAGGAATGGGTTTTTCCTTTGATGTTCTCCCAAAGGTAGAAGCCAATAAATTCCAGTAAGAGCTGAGAACTGGGATTACTCACCTGCAAAGGCCAGAATAGCTGTGCTGTGCCGTGCCAGGCTCATGGAGAGGTGGGGTGGGAGGCATTTCTCAAAGTGTCTGGAGCCTAGAAGGAGAACCACATAGTGGGAAGCTTTATGACCCTCAGTCCTTCTTGTTTACAAATAGACATGAGCCCACAAACCTTTGAGAGCTAAAAGACCCTTACAGACCACCTAGCTGACTCCTCGTTTTAAAGATGTGGTCAGTATGTTTGGGAGTACCACTGTGTCTGCAACCCTAGGAATTGCCCTTCCTTTTCCTTAGCTTCTGCTGAAAGGACAGCCCTAGGAAGCCATGTTTGTACCATGTGAGTCACACTTCTTCCCAGCCATATCTGATTAAATGAGTCTGTCACCTGACCCAATCAGATTTGATCTCAGTCACAAAAATGTGAATGTCGAGAGTCAGTCGTTGTTGGGTATTGGAGCTGGAAAGAGTTGGAGTGGCCCCGTTTTTGAGCAAAGTGATTGGGGCCAGGGGAATGTCTCACAGGTACCCCAAAGCCATTATGTCAAGAACAAACTTTTCCCCCACCAATCTGTTTCTCTTCCCACTATCAGTGAAAGGTACTAACACCCAACCACTTTAGAAAGCCAGAAAGCTTGGAGCCATCACTGTCACTTTCTTCTTATTCATAACGTCCAACCAGTCATCGCATATCGTTTTGACTTCCTTAAGGCCTGCTTCTCTCCCACTCTCCGAGTCAGGACACCACCATCATTCTTGCTGACAAACAAACAAGAGCTCTGGAGGTCTGCAAGGGCCTCCTCACTCCGCTCTTGAGTCTCCCCACTCTATACTCCCTCTACAGTCACTGACCTCTGAAACATGCAAATCTGATCATGTCGTCCTCCTGCCACGGGGGCACAAGCCCCATATGATCTGCCCTACCTATCTCCACCTCTCATGCTCCTCACCACCCTATTCTCTGCAGTCCAGCCACACTGGCCTATTACAACCTCTAACCTGGACTGCCCTTCTCTCCCTCCTCCACCTACTGTCTGAAAATGGATCCCCTACAAAGTAAGTGAGTAGAGATGAAGAGAGAACTTGAGCCCTACATCTTGCTGTACCTGCAGCTAGCAGCCTGCAAATTCCCCCTTGTTTCGATCCAGTGTGAATTGAATTTTGTCATTCACATTGCAAAGAGAGCCCTGACTTAGTTTGCCTCCTCCACTCTGAGCTCCTAGAATTGAGGCTTCTGCATTATTCTTTTCCATATCCTCAGTGTCTTGAAGAAGGTCTGGCATTTAGCACTCAAGTGTTTATTGAACAATGGATCTAAGTAGTGGAGATTGTATTGTAGGAAAAGGGACCAGGCAGAAGCAGAGGGAGGCAGAGAGCAAAGGAAGCCCTCTGCCTGCTCTAAATGAGCTAACCAAGGAGAAATATCCTCAAGACTGAAACCCGAGACTCCTTCAGGGTCTGAGCTTGACTCCTTCATGGTTATCATCTCCTCAAGGTCATCCAGTCCTTGCCTGCCTCCAGAAGAGACTGTGCCTCAATCATTCATCTTCTTACGAATTGCCAGATCAACGACTAAACATAGTGAAAGCATCTTGACTAAGTTCCAAAAAACCCATGAAGTCAGAATGAAAACACCAGGGTCCAAGTGATTCTAACTCGTTCTAGCTGGACAAGTTACTAACACTCTCTGAATTTACAGCTGGGGAAGCTGAGAACAGAGTAATGAAGTCTGAAATGCCCTCTGCTCGGGGTTGACTTGGAATGTTGTATGTGAATGGGAGTTCTAAATGTCATGCTGTTATTACTGTTATCAGGTTAACATTATATATGTGGTAATAATGTTAAGTTAAAAAAAATACAAAGCAGATCTGAGCTATTTATAATAATGAAAAAGATATGTGTATGTCAATTTATGACATCAAAATGAACAGGTAACATCATGGGGTTGAATGCTTAGTAGAGTCTTTTCCCTTTAAAATTACTTAAGTAACAAATTATGCAGCAAGAGTATTCCTGTGTCATGTTTAAAACTTGAGGACCTTTAACTAGATCGCCTGAAAGTTTCTTTCAAGGTTTAACCCAAACCTCATCAAGTTAAATAGTTCTCCTTACTGACTTGTATCTATAATACAGATAGAAAAAATGAAGCTAAAAACCAAAGAAAGGAAAAACAAACACAAAAAATAAATTATGTGAGCTATTTAATGCCTCTCCCCTCTTCAAGGGCCCACTTGTCATGGTCTTCAACACCACCATGAAAGCCAAAGTCAAAATTGTGGGAACCCCCAACCTGCCCAGGCACCAGGAGACAACTATTACCAAGACACAGGCCTACCCTGGAACATCTCCCTGGCTGTCATTTGGGTCACTTCTACTCATAGTCACATGGCAAAAAGGGTGAGGGGGTACAATCCAATTAGGAGGAAGATGAAGATTTGATAGAATGACTATATAGATGAGAATAAGATACCATTTTTACCTATCAAAGTAACAAAATTGGAAAAAGTTATAATGTTTAATAGTAGTGATGAGGTGGTAAGATGCCATACCCACACATTGCTGGTAGAAGTGTAAATTGTAAAGAACTGGGGGTGGGGAGGAAGCAATTATGTGATATCTACTAAGAGCCTATAAATGTTCATAGTTTCGATGCAGTAATCCCACACTTCAGGATCTATATTAAGGAAAAAATATGAAATCCAGAGAATTTGTGACAAAAAGATATTCGTGGCAGTGTTATTTGTAATGATTTTCCTAGATCTCTAGGTTTTCAAGGCTTTTTTTTTTTTTTTTTAATGTTCACGTGTTTCAAATGCACATGCTCCATGACACTGTTAGGCTCAACACTGGCTGTGTCACTCTTCCTCCTCATCCCAATGGCATGTGGGCCCAGCTTCAGCCTGGGCTGTGTTCCTACTGCAGTGCAGACCTGCCTGGGCATATCTGACAGACCAGTGGGACAGGCCTGCCCAGGACTCTGCCCAAGGAGAGAATTTGTCAAAAGGAGAAAAGGACCACCCAAGTCTGCTCAGGGACCAAACCTCAGGGGCCAGAGGAGAGGGGTGAGTCTGAGTCGTACATGAATCCCAGGCAGAGACGAAGCTGCAGGTACAAATACAAAGAGCTATTTCACCAAAACTTTTGAATGACATTGGTGCAAAAAGCTATTCCACTTAGACCTATATCTCAGTGTTCCACACAATATGGAATGAGGCCTTCTCCTCACTTCTGTGTAGGAAGCAATTGCTCAGGGTGCTCCTGCTCTAGCGGGTGGCTCGACAGTGGGTCCCAGTCCCCACCACCCCTGCGCTGGAGTCCTAAATGTTTCATGTTGATGAGTACCTTTGGGGATTCCACTGAGACTCCCAGAAAGAAAGAGAAGAGACTAACAACCCTGTAGGTATACATGAAAACCAGAGGAATATTGTTTACTACTCAAAAAGTAATAGTCGCTCTGGGAAAACACTCTAGGAGTTTTACTGACTGCAAAGCACTTTATGACCATCTTTTTATTTGATGCTCACAGCAAGGAGTTCTTCTTTGTAGTTAAGAAAACTGAGGCCTAGAGGCCACCTTTCTTGCCCAAGATCATCCATGTGGCCACTGGCACAGCCCAGTATCTCTGGCTCATTTTGAAATACCGAAGGGGGCTTTATTCTGGACTCAGCTTTAGGGAAAAGGCTCAGATAGATGTCAACACTCAGCATAGGCCTAGCTGTGAAGAGAAGAAAACTCTTTTTGAGCACTATGCTCAAAGATCTGCGCATTATCTTCTTTACATTTCACAGTAGTGTTTCAAAGTAATAGTTACATAGCATTATGAGTCAGACTCTGCCCTGAGTGCTTTACAAATATTAATTCAGCCAACATCCCTATGAGGTAGCTAATGCAAATATGATCACCATGTTTACAGATGAGGAAACTGAGGCACAGGAGGTTAAGCAAATTGCTGCAACCCTACAGGTCACAAGAGGAAGAGTCAGGATTTAAACCTGGGAGTCTATCTCTGGAGTCTGGAGTCCAAGCTCTGAAATATTATTCCAGTTTTACAGATGAGGAAATTGAGGCTCAGAGAACTTGCGAACCCATTCTAGGTCTCCCAGCCCTGCTTACCTCAGCACTGCTTATCTGCACAACTGTCTCCCTTCCCCTGCTTTAGCCCTCAGGAGGCACAGAGAGTGGAAAAAGCCCCTGGGACCTGGACGAGACCTTCCCGGAACCATCCAAGATGCATTTTAAGGCTTGATAAGGAATCACAACACAGCCTGGAATGTGCTCCCAAAACAGGCCCTTAGGCACTCCGTTCTTGCTCTGATTTAAAGAGCCTTAGGTGGGGCAATTATCCTTCCCCTGGTCACGTACCTTGCTTTCTCTGGTGGAAGGGAAAAGATGGAAGAAGAATCCAGGGTTAGCTGATCAGGAATGGAGGTGGAATGGGAAATGGACCTGCTGTGTGTCAAATCCAGTGCTAGATATTTTACAGATAAAACCCATGAGGTTGGTTTTATCATTTTCACCTTCTAGATGAGGAAACTGAAGCTAAGGAGTAACTTTCCCAGGGTCTGCTTCCAATAATGACAGAGAAACCTACGCTGGACCGCAAATAACAACTATGAGCTCTGGACGAATATTCAAAACAAAACGAAACTGCCTAAAAGCACTAGAAAGCAACCAGAAATAGAAAAAAACTAGAAATGATCTGCTTAAAAGCAGATTGGAGATGACAGAAGGAAGAGTCAGGGAACTTGAAAATAGATCAATAGAAAGTATCCAATAAGAATAATTAGAAACCTGAAGAAAAAAAGAATAGAGCCTCAGGAACTTGTGGAACAATATCAAAAGGTCTCAGATACGTATAATTATAGTTCAAGAAGGAAAGGAGAGAGTGAATGGGGCAGAAAAAATGTTTGAAGAAATAGTGGTTGAAATTTCCCCAAATTTTGTAGAAGACATAAATTTATATATCCAAGAATCTTCATGAACCCCACCCTCGCCCAAGTAGAATAAGTTCAAAATACACATGTAGACATATAATCAAACTACCAAAACCCAAACACAAAGAGAACATTTTGAAAACATCCAGAGAATAAACAACATATTACATACAAGGGAACAATGATTTGAACATCACTGACTTATCATCAGAAAGAATGGAGGCTGGGAAACAGTGGAACAAATCTTTAAACTATAACCATGCACTGCTTGCTTAACAGGGACATGGTCAGAGAAATGCATCATTAGGTGATTTCACCCTTGTGTGAACATCATAGAGTGTACTTATACCAACCTAGATGTTCTAGCCTACTACATGACTAGGCTATGTGATACAGCCTATTGCTCCTATGACAAGCCTGTATAACATGTTACTACACAAAACAGCACAAGATTAAGTCAAGCACAAGAAAAAACGATGCAATCAAGAGACACAGTAAATACAAGATGCTTGAGGTTGTTGCTGGCTTAACATGGCATAATGTTTATAGTAATTTTTTTTTACGAATACAAAGAGTACACCCTAAAATAACAATAAAAAGTATAGTATAGTAAACACGTAAACCAGTAACGTAGTCGTTCATTATCATTATCAAGTACTATGTACTGTAAATAATTGTACTGTACTGGCAGCACAGGAGGTTTACACCAGCATCACCACATACACCTGAGTAATGCACTGCACTATGACATTCGGATGCATATGTCACTAGGTAATAAGAATTTTTCAGCTCTGTTATAGTTTTATGAGATCATTGTCATATGTACAGCCCATTTTTGACTGAAACGTTTTTATATAGCACATAAATGACTGGGGGAAAAAAACTTGTGAACTCAGAATTTTATATCCAGTGAAAACATCTTTCAAAAATTAAAGTGAAGCAAAAACATGTTCAGATAAATGAAAACAAAGAATTCCTCACCAGTAGACTCACCCGAAAGAATTGCTAAAGGAAGTTCTTCAGATGGAAGGGAAACAACATCAAATAGAAACTCAGATTATCAGGAAGGAACAAAGCACACAAGCAATGGCAAATTATGGGTAAAAACACTGTTGCCCTTTAATTTCTTTAAAAGTCATGTGACTGTTTAACGCAACAATTATAACAGTATAAAGCAGGGTTTGTAGTATATGTAGATATGTTATACATGACAACTACATATCACAAAAGATGGGGGTGTCACGGTTACGGGCCTATAAAGTTGCAAGATTTTTATAGTTTATGAGAAGTACAGTAGTTGGCCAGTGTCCTGTAGTCAGGAAGTGGTGGATCAACGTATGACTCATGTCCAAATCCATCTTCTTTCTTCTATATCAGATAAGTGAGTGGGTAGGAGGAGACAGCAAGACAGGGAAAACAGTGTGACAGCTTCCAGTAGCCTCGAGGGTCCAACAGCTGCTGAACCAAGAGATTCCCAGGCTTCAAAGTCTGGCCCAGCCAATGACAGAGCCTGATGCGCCAGGGTAGGGATGGGGCCTCAGGGAAGGGTGGAAGCAAAGTGCCACCCTCTCATCAAGTCTTGAAGTCAATTCTGTGTCTGGGCAGACACACCTGTAAAAAGGTGGCCTCCAAAGAAGTTAGGAAGGTGCCTATTGCCACAGCGAATCCTGCCCTTGCCCCGCAGCCAGGGAGCAGCTAATTCTCCATGGACAACACCTTGCCAATTGTCCAGGCTCACTGAAGCCTCTGAAGAAGATCTGGACAAAGTAGGTCAGAATTCACGTGGAAGGGAGCTGGGGCAAGGCAAGGGTGTTCCTCCAGTACCCCAGAGCCTGCCTCTGAGACTGTGGAAAGTCTGTTCCCTCATTCTAAAACTTGGATTCTGGGCCCAGCACCCCAGAACCAGCCCTACATGCCAGCTCCGCAGCACCCACGGAGCCAGGCAGTGCCCCTTCCTCAGTGTGTGAGCTCCAGTTCTGGGGGCCCCTCCAAGCTCTTTGCCTTTTTGTCCCACCCCCACTCCAGAGGTGAGAGCTGCTTTCTATTGTTATTTTCTCTGGGTTTTCCTCAGTTTCTTTTCTGCCTGGTGTAACCGAATCCTCGTATTGTTTCCTCTTTTGAAATTCCGTCATGATTTGTTTTCCTGACCGAATCCTGCTGATAAGGAAAGAAACGAAGGTGCTTCTCCCAGGAGCCTTGCATGGAACAGAGGGAAGGGCATGGGCTTTGAGACACGGTTGTCCTAAGCCCAAATCCCAGCTCTGCTTTTTACTCCCTGAGTGACTTCAAGCAAGCCTCAGTTTCCTCACTTGAAAATAGGGCCAATAACACAAATCCAAGTAGTCAGTCTCTTGGGTACAAGAGACAAAAACATAAATTGAGAACTAGATTAGGGAAAAGGGTGAAATTATTCTAAGAAGTTTCTGGAATAATAACTGTTAAGTATAAAAAATATGAAGGTATGGGTAGAGCTTGCTTCGTGTACAATCAGAACTAGAACTCAAACACATTCAGGATCTCAATCTGCTCCTCAGTCTGTAGATTTGATTCTTACAACAGACCCATCTTCCCAAGTGGTGGAGGAAAATGGCCCCTAGTAGCTTCCAGACTCTCGCTCACAGAAAAAAAAAGGGCTCCTTCTGCATAGGCCCAGCTCGGTAGTTTCTGGGAAAGGACTCCAACTGATCGTGATAGGTCACCACAGCCTGGAAGCAGGGTCACATAAGGGATGACAGCTGTTAGTCAGTTGCGTCACACCTGGATCTTAGAAAAACTCAGTCATTTCCGCGATGACTGTCACCATTTATAGATGAGGCTCAGGGAGGGAGGGGCCTGACCACAGTCATGTGGCTTTTACCTAAATAACAATGCTGGATACTCTACCATTAAAAAAACCAGGTTATTAGAAGTTGTGCCAGCTCAGCAGAAAGCAGTTGGCTGTGGGTGAGTGTAGTTGTTCAGGTGAGGGGAGAAGGAGCCCACATTTGCTTCATGTGTACAATGTGCCAGGCACTGGGCAGGTAAATATGGGAGAGCCCAGGTTCCTCCAGGGGAGTGGGTGGTGGTGTTGGCCCCATTTGAAAAAGAGGAAAACAAGGGTTAAAAGAGGTTCTGTACCCAGTCCCAGATTCCACAGCTTAATGGCAGGGCTGGGACTCAAACCCAAATCTTGCGGGTTCTCTCCATACCCATCACAGTGTCGATATGCCCAGTCCCCTCAGCAAATGTCTTGATGGGCTCAGGATTGGATGACCTTCTCTGGCTCCCCTGGCTCTTATCTTGGATGCTGGCAGAATACAAGGTCCCTTTGGGGTTATAACATTTGAAAAAAATGTGGAGAAGAGTGCAGAGGAACTAAAAATGATGATGATGGGCAGAAAGGGTCCTCTGAGGAAGGGTAAAGACAAATAGGATTGTTGAGTTGCTAGGAAAGAAGGCACTGAGAGACCATGGCTGAAGCCAAACTTCACTGGCAAAGGTTGGCACCGTCGACTGTAAGGCTCCCATGAGCCCAGGTAGCTGCCCTTAACAGGCCTTCTCCAGCACCTGCCAGGCCTCCCGTACACCTGACACAGCTACTTTTTCATGTTCGAAGTGATATGACCCCTGAATGAGGTGAGTTGGGCCCTCCAGGTGGCCCTAGCTGAGAGTAGGTGCCCCCACCCACAGGTCAAGGAGTTACATTTAGTCTGTGAGACGCAGGGGAGGTGAAAGGTCCCACCTGTCCCAGCCACTTCTCAAATGCCTGAAGTTGATTCCCCGTTCATTCCTGTGGCGTAGACATGGGAGGCCAATGTTAAAATGCAAGCACACAAGGTCATTATCAGGCAAGAGCAAGCAGCCTGGCTCCAGCCTGGACTTCGCACCAGGTTTTCTGAGGGATGTTGTTTAGTCGCTTTCCCTTTCTGAGCCTGTTTCCTCATCTGTCAAGTGAGTATACTAGCGCGACTGTGAAAATAAATCGTGGAAATGAAGACAGACTTTAAGATCCATGTGCCTTTGTAGAAATGAGAGAAATGAAGGGCTCGGGTTTATCCCACGTGGAGAAACAAGTGCTGACAATGGAGGGTGGGAGCTAAGGAAAAAGCAGAAATCACAGGAATATAAGGTGTCCAGGTTCATAAAGCAGGTAAGCCCCACTGGCCCAGAGAGGAAAGTCGTGCCCCACCAGCTTGGACACCTCGCCTCTTCGGGATCGAGTCCGGACCCTCCTTCTGACCTAGAGACTGCGCTCTGGCATTTCTCCCCAGCCCTACCTTTGCCTGACCCTTCAGCCACTCTCTAAATTACTTAACACTTTCCTTGAATATGTCACTATTTCTTGCCTCCATACCTTTGCAAAAACTGTTTCCTTGACCTGAAACAACTTTCCTAATCTCAGCCCAAACATGTCCTCCTGGAAAACTCCTACCTATCCCTCAAAATCCATTTCAGCCATCTCCTCTTTCAAGTCCTGTTTCTTAACCATGAACTCTCCCTACTCCATTCATCAGGGTTGATCGCTTCCTTTTTTTTGGTACACCTAGGACTGCCTCCAAGACAGCTGGAGTTCTCAGCCCTCATTGCGGATCTGCTTTATCAGAATCATCTAAGGAGTGATTTCAAAATATTCAAGCCCAGACGCCCCCATCCCTTACTCCTACCTCCCAGAGTTTAACTCAAGGAGTCTAGGCCGGGTCCAGGTGTCAGAAATTTAAGTAGATGCCCCAGGTGCTTGTGATGTTCAGCCAGGTGTGGGGATCGCTGGGGTGTGTCCCCTGAAAAAAAGGCCTCTTCTCCATACCGGGGCCTGGCTCAGAGGAGTGCTTGTAAATGTGGAAGTAATGAGTGAAGGAAGGAAGAAAAGGAAGGAGGGAGCAAAAGAGGGAAGGTAGTAGAGAAAGGAGTGGGAGGGTGAAGATGGGCATAACTAGTGATGGACAAAAAGGGGCAGGAAGTGTTCCTGTACTGAGCACTATGTGTGTGCAAGGCGCTGTGCTAAGCCCTTCCACTCCACCTCATGGAGCAAAGGGAGGCCACTCCTGCTACCTCAGAACCTGAGCAACAATGATGCATATAACTTGAACCACACCGTATGAGTTCTTTGTGGCTGCGGTAACAAATTACCCCAAACTTAGTGGATTAAAATAACGCAAGTGATCTTACAGTTCTGGAGTATGAAATGAGTCTTAGCAGGCTCAAATTAAAGTGTTGGCAGAGCTGGTTCCTTCCTGAGGTACCAAGGGAGAATCTGTTCCTTGACTCCTCCAGCTTCTGAAGGCTGCCTGCACTCCTTGGCTTATGGCTGCACCACCCCAATCTTTGCTTCTGTTATCACATTTCCTTTTCCTCTCTCTGACCTCTTGTCTCCTTCTTATAAGGACCTTTGTGATTAACACTGAGCCCACCCGTATGATCCAAGATAACCTCACGTGTCAGAATTCTTAACTTTCTTAAGCCCGCAAAGTCCATTTACTATGTAAGGTAACATTCATAAGTTCTGGGGCTTAGGAAGTGGACATCTTTGGGAGGCATTATCCTGCCTATCACAACAGCTGTCTGAGTATCTCATCAGAACTTCCTAAATCAGACCCTGACAGCAGATCCTAGGCTGCTCATCATCTCCAGAGCCCAAATCTCCCATTGTGGTCCCTTCAAAGTCCAGACTCTGAGCTGCCAGCAGTGGCCAGTGTGACTGACTTTTCCCACTGCTCATTCTTTAGCATGACCCTTGATGCTCCATGCATTAATCTCCCCAGTGTCAGAGTAGGGCCAAGGTCATGCTGTTCGCTCGACCCCCAAGTACATGCTCACTATAAAACACACTGCTCGTAAGAGCCAGGCCAGAGGTGACATCTTGGTGGCAAAAGAGAAAACGGACAGGAGGGCCAGATAGAATTGGGCAGAGCACTGGCCAAGGAAGCAGAGTGGATAGTCCAGCCCACTTTCTCCTAAAAGTTATTCCCTTAGTCCCATGAACCCTGCCACACTGGTGCAAGCTGAGCCTGACTTGCTTGGTGGTCACATGGTCTAAGCCTATTAATGGCTTGTTGGAGCAAGCTGAAGGACAGGTGCCCATTCTTGCTAAGTGTCCAAGTCAGAGGTTGGGCCTACAAGGCAAACAGAGCTACCCCTTGGCCAGTCCCCCATTTCTAACAATGCAAAGACTGTGCTTTGGACTTGTAAGTAGGGGGCCCAACCATCCAGATTTTCCTGGGACTAAGGGCCTTCCTGGGAGAACTGGGACAATTTGGTGACCCCACTTGTAGGGCAGCCATGCAAATGCTAGCAGTGGGCTTGGCTGTGTCCACCCTCCAGCCCCGGCCGAGCTGGCAGGCTTCCTGACCCCATCAGCTGGCAGGGTTCATAGCTGTTAAGAAAGACTATCCATGTGAAGCAATGTCTGTGGATGACAGTTGGTGTTAAGGGCCCTCTCCACTGGGACTGCTGAGTCACACTGGTTCAGTGTCTGAGTGATTCAGGAGCTTGATTTTTCACAAGTCACTAGAGGAGCAGAGGTGGAGCTAAGCTGGAAGAAAGCGAGGGAGGAACAGCTCCCCAAAGTTAAGACTCCACTGCCCATTTAGAAGCTTATAATAGGAGTATGCCTTTCCGGGGTCAAAGACACATGCGTGAGAGCCCAGGACGTGCTGCCAGGAAGAAGTGTGATGTGGCAGATATGGGACACCCGGGTCAGACAGATCATGGAGTCCCTGCTTCCTAGCAGAACGACCTTGAGCAAGCCCCGTACCTCTGTCTGGGATTCTGTTTTCTCACTGATGAAGAGAGGCCAATGAGACCTCCCGTGCAGCGTTAAGATCAACAGTAAGATCAACAATAAACAACCAACATGTTAACTTGCCTAATACCCAGGAGGTGGCTCCGGTCCCCAGACCCAGATCAAGGTCATTAGGAAAACAAATTAGCAACCAGAGGCTGCATGATGAGCCTTGAATTAAAACAGAGGGAGCTGGACAAGCCCAGAGCTTTTACCCAAGCTAGAGACCTAGGGCCCTTCCTTCCCCTGGCCAAGTCCTCTCTACTTCTCCTTCAGTATTTCTCACCGGCCCCCTGGCGCTCCCATCCTTCCAGCATTACCTCATGTTGGCTGTGTTACAGAGAAATTAGATTCTAGTTCCATTATATGACACACAGACTCTGCTAGGTTTAAAAAAAAAAAAATGTTTTAACATAAATGATCTCATTTAACCATCCCAGTAACCCTTTAGAAAGGAGAGGTGTAACTATCCCTATTCTACAGATGTGGAAACTGAGGCTTGGAGAGGTTGAGGAAGTTACTTAGAGTCCCATGCATTCCAGCCCACGCCCCCAGACTCCAAGTTCAATGTTTTCCCCACTGAAACAGACCTGTGACATCAGTCATGTTAGTGGGGTGTCCTGCTGCAGAGAATGTACAGGGGCCACATTCATATAGCACCTGGAAGTCACTCCCATCCTTTGGGCAACTTTCTGACTGACAGTCCCAATTACTCAAGTGGTAGAAGGTTCTTTTAAGAATATGGACCTCCATCCCAGTCCCCGCGCAGTAGCTGAGAGATAACATGCTGGTTCTCATGTCTGACTTACCCTCTCTCCCATATCACTCACCCCAGACACTGTGGGCCAACTCCCCTCAGCTGCTAAAAATGAAAATGATGACTCCAACTTCCTTTTATGAGAAAAAAGGAAATTTATTAGACTGAGCCAAAAAGGATATACTCTGGTAGGAGTATAATGCATGTAAACTACAGTCAGGGAGAAATCCCCAGTCACGTGGCTGGCTACGCTGGCCTAAATCACATAGCTCGGCCCTGGTACTACAGTGCCTCCTCCCAAAGGCTGGGCATCCTGGAGGATCCAGCTTGAGAAAGGGTCAGGGGCTATGCTCTGGACTTTGTTCCCTGATGAAGGGCTCCAGACTTTGTTTATTGACTTTTATAAAGTGGGAATTTTGAAGCCCAGAATTGACCAGAACCTTGGTCTATGAAAGAAGCACCAAAGCATTTGTCACTGGATGTGGTTGCAAATCTGATTAGCCTCACAGCAGGTAAAAGAAGGAGAGGAAGGCAGGGGTACAAGGCAAAGCGGGGCTAGAAGGCACTCTCACAGACTCAAAGAGGTGCATCCACTGGGGCACCTGCTAAGCAGGCAGCATTGAGAACAGCCTACCTGCTCATCAATAAAGGAACTATTAAATGGACTACACCAGCCTTGCCCATTCCACAGAATTCTCTGTAGTATCAAAAAAGAATGAGGACAGTATGGAGGTACCTTAAAAAATTAAAAATAGAACTACGATATGATACAGCAATTCCACTTTTGAGAATTTATCTGAGAAAAATGAAAACAGTAACTCAAAACAAAACTTGCACCCCCATGTTCACTGCAGCATTATTTACAACAGCCAAGATATGGAAACAACCTAGGCGTTCCCTGATGGATGAATAAAGATGTGATACACGCACACAGAAATATCATTCAGCAATTAAAAAGGAAATCCTGCCATCTGCCACAATACGGGTGGAACTTGAGGGCATTATGCTAAGTCAAATAAGTCAGAGAAAGACAAATACCACATGATCTCACTTATATGTGGAATCTAAAAAAAAAGAAAGAAAGAAAAAGAAAAATCAAGCTCATAGATACAGAGAAGCCATTGGTGGTTGCCAGTGCCAGAGGCAGGTCGCCAGGGGTGAGGAGTGGGTGAAATAGGTGAAGGTGGTCAAAAGGAACAAGCTTCCAGTTGTAAAACAAATAAGTCCTGGGGAAGGTAATGTATAGCATGAGTGACTATAAATTATATATGTATGTAATAATACCGTATTGCACATTTGAAAGTTGCTAAGAGAGTAAGTAGGTCTTATAAGTTCTCATCACAAGAAAAAAATTTTGTAATTATGTATGGTGATGGATGTGAACTAGATTTATTGTGGTGATCATTTACAATTATACGAATATTTATTATGGTTATGTTTCTGAAACTAATATGTTATATGTCAATTATAACTCAATGTTAAAAAAAGAATGAGGATGAATACATGGAAGGGAATGATCTCTAAAACTAATTTTTTTTTTTAAAGAAAGCGGATTGCAAACCAATATGTACAGTATTTCATTTATATTTAGAGCAAATTAGATAAAGCGATTATATGCACATATTCACGTATATAAAACCATAGGAGAGAATTTGGGAAAACACATCAAACTGATAACAGAACCCCTTTTATCTCTGGAGAGGGAAGAGAAATTGGAGTGGTGGTCAAGGGGGAATTTATCTGTAATATTTAGATTTGTATTCATGTACTAAGCAATTAAAATAAATGACTTTTAATAAAACAAATGTTTCAAAAAGAAAGCTAGTGTGGTTTCCTGCTGACTAACTGCATTCCAAGGAGAGAGGAAGACATGGGGGTGGGGTTCGAGGAGAAACCTCAGGATGGATCTCAAAGAGCTGGCTTCATTCCGTCCTGGGTTACTAGAGCTGAACACAGCTCCCAGAGCACAGGGGCCCTGCTCACCCACTAGGTCAAGCAGTATGGGGCAATGGTGTCTGTAAGCATAAATGGAAGCTGCTTTGAGTTCTTGCATTATGTGAATTCCTAGATTACAGGAGGTAGAGGGTGCCTTGCTCATTCTCTGCTGGAGCCAGCTTGGCCTCTGCCTATTAGTACTATATTCTGAGAATAGGACAAAGGAAGGTCATGGAAAAGAGAAAGGAGAACAGAAGAGCTATCCTACTTTGCAGCTTGTAATTGTAGCAAAGCAAGAGACAGAAAAAAGGACAATCAGTTGGAGTCAACATTTACTCAGTTAAGGAGTAGAAACGCATAGCAGTGAGAAAGAGGCACTGGGCAAGGAGCTAAAATTTTGAGATCTGGTGTGCAGAGGCTTGATTTCAACTTCCATGGGAAAACAGGGCCCCATGCCCCTTTCCTCCTGGTGGGGAGGAGACCTAAGGCCAGATTCCCTGTGTGATGTGGGAAACTGGAACTGAGATTCCCCCACTCAAGAACAGAGATTGGAAACTCTCTACCTAAGACACCTAGTTTCCAGTATTGACAAGCTAACTTTTCAGACCATCACTTAAAGCATGACAGGAAGGAACCTGTGGACCTCGACCTCAAAATAACCGAGAATCTCAGTAGAAAAGAAAACATGAGGGTCTCTGTTGAGCTATGGCGACTGTGACCTTGCACTCTGACAACTGCATAGGCACAGAGGACAAGAGATAAAGCCTAGAGCCCACCAAAGGAATCTAATAGGACACCCTACATAAAGCTGAGACCCAACAGTCAGGACGAATAAGAAAGTTCTGTTGGTTGATGCCTTAGCACCGGGTAGAGGAAATGGGGAGAAATTCCCCTGAAGATTCATAATGAGCGGGCCTGCACACAGGATTGCCATCTGAATTCATGCACCTGTTAGATTCAAGCAAACGAACAAGCAAAAAAAGCAATCTCAAGCAGAGACTTTTATTTAAAGTGTCTTAGTTTGGTAGCACCTTTCTGTAGAACAAAGCACCTCTGAAGGGAACCTGAAATCAGACCTCAAAGAATTCCTACAGATAAAATTCTCAGGAAAAAAACAAGCAACTTGGAGGAAAACACACACACACACACACACACACACACACACACACACAATCCAAGGAAACAAGCCATCAACAAGTCCCCAGAAGGAACAAAGCCAACACCTTGATTTCAGACATCTGAACTCCGGAATTGAGAGAGAATAAATTTCTGTCGTTTTAAGCCACCAAGTTTGTGGTGACTTGCTATGGAAGCCTCAGGAAACTAAGGCAGGGAAGGAGGTAATATTATAAGAAATAATGGCTGGGAAATTTCCAGAATTGTTTAAATCATTAATATTCACATCCAGTGACCTCTTATCGGTTAATTCCAAGCCCAGCGGTTAAAAGGGAATCCACACCTAGACACGTTTAGTGAAACTTGAGAACACCAAAGGCAAAAAGAAGACCTTAAAAGCAGCCAAAAAGAAAACATTTCCAGAGAGTAGGTTTCTCAACAGCTGTAGTGGAAGCTAGAAGACCGTGGAAGAGTATCTTCAATGTGCTGAGAGAAAAACTGTCAGTCTAGAATGCTATTTCCAAAACTGTTATTCCAGAATGAGAGTAAAAGAAAGCATTCTCAGATAAATAAAAGTATTATCAGCAGATTTTTATTTAAAAAAAAAAAAAAACAACTCTGTGATCTATATTAACAAAAATAAAATGATCCTAAGAGGACGGTTTGAGAAAAGAATTAAATATGGGATAACTCTAAATGATCGTGGATTGCACCAAATAGTAATTATAATGTTTTGAGATGTGCTGGATAGTATTTGCCAGGTATTACTTTTATTTATGCCTTATATTACAGAATTAGATGCCTAGCAGCTACATCATTCACACTCCCATACTATGGGATGAGAACCTAAATTAGGTTCTTCTATGAGGTTAGAAGACGACAGAGATAGAAGCCATTCTGGCTCTAGCAGTAGTGGGTGGTAGGAACAAACGGGGACACTGAGACGGCTACTCCCATAGTGATGGCAGCAGTTTCTTGCAGTTTCTGACCCTGGGCAGCATGCCTCTATCCCTAGTTTTGCTCCCCCAGGTCTTCCAACAATTTTGTAACCAAATTTCCCAAATAAATCTTCAGCTGGACCTACCTAATCTCTGTTTTACTGACTAGACTGTTACTGTTGCATCAGATTGAACACACACACACGCACATACACACACACACACACACACACACAAACAATATAGATTAAAATACATGGCAACAATGGTATCTACACTGGGAGGGGTTAGTGGAGCCACACTGATTTAAAAATCTTGTATTGTTTGGAAAAAAGGCAAGAATTTTTATTAACTTTTGACTTTCTGGGTTAAGAATGCATCTTGTGCCTTCTAGAGTAATCACAAAAATAATGAAAAATGAGGTTTTTAAAAAGTGGAATTGAGTTTTATAGATAGCAATTCCAAAAGAAGGCAAGAAAGGAGAGAAAAAGTAATATGGAATGGGCAGGACAAATAGAAAGCAAAAGTAAGGTGATAAATTTAAACCCAAAGATATATATCATATTGATTATGTAATTAAAAGATAAAGATTATCAAAATGTATTAAAAATAAAAATCCGACTATGTGCTATTTACAAAAGACACATAAGATATATACAAAGGGTGACTGCAGAAGTATTTGTGATGATGCTTGTGTAAACAAACCTACTGGGCTGCCAGTTGTATAAAAGTATAGCATGTACAATTATGTACAGTATACAATACTTAATGATGATAATAAATGACTATTACTGGTTTACATATTTACTATACTATACTCTTCATCATTACTTTAGAGCGTACTCTTTCTACTTACCAGAAAAAAAAAAGTTTGCCTTGAAACAGTATCCTATGTTTTGCTGGCAGCAGCAACGCCCATCTTATGTTTACTGCATCTCTTGATTGTCATTTTGTCTTGTGTGGTTTTGTACAGTAACATGCCATACAGGCTTGTAGCCTGGGAGCAACAGGATATACCACTTAGCCTAGGTGTGTAGTAGGCTATGCCATTTAAGTTTGTGCAAGTGCAGGCTCTGATGTTCGCAAAACAATAAAATCACCCGATGACTCATTTCACAGAAAGTATTCCCATCAAATGGCATATGACTGTATAAAGAATTCTCAAAACTCAATAATAGGAAATCAACCCAGTTAAAAAGTAGCAAAAGATTTGAACAGATTCTTCACCAAAAAAGATATACTGATGGAAAATAAGCACATGAAAACAAGTTCAACATCGTTGCGGAGGGGAGGGGCGGAAGGGCTGTGGGGAGGGATTGCTAAGGGGAAGAAACCTTTGGGGCTGATGTATTTGTTCATTATTCTGTTTATAGTGTTGGTTTCATGGATATATACAGATGTCAAAACTTACCAAATTGTACACTTTAAACATGTGCAATATACTGTATGTCAATCATACTTCAATAAAGCTGTTTTTAAAAAGGCTTCAATTAAAGCAGAAATATATCATGTTTGTGGGCTGGCAAGCTCAACAGTCTCCCCTACTTGATTTATAGATTCAGTGTAATCCCAATAAAAATCCCAGCTGTTTTTCTTTTGTGGAATTTGATGAGCTAATTCTAAACTTTATATGGAAATGCAAAGGGCCAAGAATAATCAAGACAGTCTTAAATTTTTTCCCACAGTGTGGGAAAATTTGGTTGACGAAATATAAAGATTATTGAAAATATGTAGTAATTAAGACAGTGTGGTGTTGGCTCCGGGATAGACCAATAGACCAAGAGAACGGAAGAGAGAGCCCAGAAATAGGCTTTTGCTTTTACAGACACGAGGTGGACTGCAGAGCAGGAGGGAGAGGGCAGACTTTGCAATAAATGGTGCTGGGATGGCTGAGCATTCTTATATGGGGGTGGGGGGATGAATCCCTATCTCACACCATATGCAGAAATTAATTCCACAGAGAGTGAAAACCTAAATGTCAGAGACAACAATTTTAAAAGATATTACAGGATAATGTCTTCAAGATCTTAGGGTAGAGAAGAAATTTTTAAACACACAAAAAGCACAAATTATAAAGGAAAACATTAATAATCTCAACTACATTAAAATTAAGAACTTCTGTTCTCAAAGGAACAAAAAGTTTACAGAGAAGATATTCTCACAGACCTGACCACAAAAGTAATGTCAAAATTATATAAATAACAGACAACCCAATAGAAAATTGGCAAAATTTTTTCTAAGCAGTTCATAAAAGGAGATTCGAATGACTAATGAACATATGAAAAGAGCCCAATTAACCAGGAAAGTGCAAACTGAAACCATGAAGCGTGAAGCAATATGACTACATACATAACCATAACGACAATCAATTCCGACACTAAAAACTGTTTTGTGAGGATGCAGAGCTACAGGAGCTCTCATACACTGCTTATAAGACAAATAGGCGCAAACACTTTGGTGAACAGTTTGGCGTTTTCTGGTAAAGCTGAATATAAGCATAGAGAAACTCATGTATATCTGCACAAAGTGTCATTAACAATGAACAACCACAGAAGGTTTCTTGTTAAACCAGAATATTAGAAAAAACAGCCTAAATCTCCACAGAGTAGATTGGATATATTTATAAATGGAGTACTATATAGCAATAAAAATAAACAAAGTACAACTGTATGAAACAACACAGATGAAGCTTACAAATATGTTAAACAAAAAGAATACGAAAGGACACATTTAGCATAATTCAATTTCTTTTCAAATGTATGTATATTTCGAAACATGCGAATTTACATTGTTTAGGGATGAATACATAAGTGTTAAAATCAAACGAAAAACAAGAAAAACATTATCCTGAAAGTCAGAATAGTAATTATTTCTGGAAAGAAGGAGGGGGTTGTCAGTGGAAAAGGTACACATGAGGACTTCTTGGCGTGCTGGCACTATTCTCGGTGTTCAAGCCCAACAAACCTCTTTCCTAATCACGAAATTGAAGTCCTTCCATTTAGTCTAATTGGTCCAACCTAAACCATATGCCCAGCCCTGCCCAGTAACTACGGTTAGAGGAATTCTTTGAGCTGATTGGCTCGTGTCTGGAGCGCGGAACCAATTCCTAGCAATAAAGATGAGGTTTCTTAAATTTAGACCAATCAGGTCCACTCCACACCTGGGGTGGGATCTGCTTTCCCTAAGGCACATAGCCCACTTGGGAAAGGAATGGATCTCTGAATAAAATCATGGTTCTTTTAAGGAGTAAAATGGAGAAAATAAATGCTGAGAAGGCACCCGACTATACATCTCCCTTTGCTGCTGTTGTGATTAAACATTCAGAGCTGCCATTCCTGACGCCACCAACACTGGACCCCAGACCCCTCTTCTACCACCACTACCTTAGAAATCTCTAACTCTCTCTGGCAGAGCAAGGGGTCTGTGTGACTTCCTTAGGATTCAAAGACCAGGCAAGAATATAGAGCCCAGTCTAGGTCACTCCCTATGCAACAGAGAGTGCAGGAGAATATCTTCCTTCTTTGGTTTTCTTAGTGTGAGGGGCCCCGCTTCCCATCTAATTTGGGATTCTCCTAAAAATGGGAGAGGTACTTATTCTTATGCTGGGTAACCAGTGGGTGAGTGGGAGACACTCTTTGACTGGCAGACCACATTCAGACCCATTCCTCCCTTTGCCCCTGCCAACAGCCTTGTATGGTAGATAGTGCTGTCACTATTTGCACTGGAAGATTAGGAAACTGAGCCTCAAAGAATTTAAGTGCCTTGCCCAAATTCACAAAGCTAGTAAGTGGCAGAACTGGGCCTTGCATCCATCTCTTTGACACTGAAGCTAGTTCTCTCCCTGTAGTCTCAGGCTGCCTCCCATTAATGAGCTTCAGATCATTAATAATGAGAGCAAGTTTGATTGGGAAAGCAAGTAACTTCTCAGGAAATGGTGAAGAGATGGGAGGCCGGGACAGTTCTACCCAGGAAACAGTTCTACTTTGCTGGAAACCTCAGTCCTCCCAACACTGGTCACTGCAGGGTTATTGTTGGCTCTTTTGGTCTGCAGCTGGCTAACCTGCAAGTCAACCCACCCACAGCCACCATCCCCACCCACACCCATAACTCAGAATCCAGATTAAGACTAGAATGCATGATAGTCCATGGGTTAGAATGAGGACTCCCTAGGAGAACCAGAATTAAAAAAAAAAAAAAAAAAAAATCTTTCTGTAACCCAACTCCCTACACAGTGCAGAAATCCTCTAGCACCACGAACCCATGACTGGGCACCTCCAGAGGCAGCGAGCCCACCGCCTCTGCCAGCTACCCAATCTGGTGGCAGGCAGGCCTCACTATTAGAACCCCCTGACATCCATTAAGTCAAAAGTCCCCTCCATGTAATGTTCAGTCCCTGGTCCAGTTTCAGCCTCTGCAACAGTATGGATAAGTGTCTCCATGACACCCCTTCAGGGACAGTAAAGAGAGAAAAAGAAAAGAGGGTGAGGGGAGAAAGGAAGGGGAAAGAGAGAGAAAGGAGTAAGGACAAGGCAGAGAAAAAAGGAATGATTTCCTTCCCCAGAGTAAATGTTCTTTGTCTTGCCATCCTGCTCACCTTTACCTGAAAGCTGGTCCCCCTACCAGCATCAATCTGACACGGGGTGAGAAGGGCCCCTGACTTGAGCTGGACAAACACACAAATAAATTTGTTAACAAATACTTAAGTGCCTCTGTCACTCAGAATCTGTGCCTCAGCCCTGGCACACGGCAGCCCCAACCCTGACCATCTGCTCTCACGACTGATGGTTCAGGCCCCAGGAAATGCTTCAACTCTACTATTGTCCTGTGTCTTACCCTTACATACCGTGAAAGTTTGTGGGTTTTGCCACTGCCAGGGTTGGACACTGTGCAGAGAGGACATAAGGAATAGAAACACTTGGGTAAGAAAAAAGACAAATAACTTGTGAAATCTTTCCTTTTACGTGGCAGGAATGCATCTTGTGTTCTATGTATCATTTTCCAGGAATGCCGAGTCGTTTTCTTCTTTTTGTGTTCCTATGAGTGGTTCTAGAGCTATCGGTGAACACAATAGTAATCCCAAGAGTTGCATAAGAGTGGCCGAGGAATACTTGGTAATATTAACCAATTCATAATTTAAATTTGAATATATGTAGGTCTAGAAATACTACCCATGAAGCATGCTATCAATTCTTTACACTGTCAACTATATAGACATTAGACTTCAGAATTGTAAAGTTTTTAAAACAAATATTTAATAAGATTTAATTCCATTCTCAAAAAATACAAATAGTTTCAGCTTTATTTAAATAATTTTAATATTTTGAAACTACAACTTGCATTTCATCTTTAATTTTAAACAATTTTGAATGATTTAGAACATGAGTCAGCAAACATTTTCTCAAAGGGCCAGAGAGTAAAAATTTTTGTCTTTGCAGGCTATTCGGACTCAACAGCCATTACACAATATGCAAATTAATAGGAGTTTCGATGAAACTTTAATAAAAACAGACATCTAGCCCATAGGCCTTAGTTTGTTGACCCTTGATTGATTTAGAAGATAAAAAAAGTTTTTAAACAAAATAGTTTTTAATTTTTACATGTATCTTAGTTTATGCATTTGATGAAAATATATTTGTCATGTATGTTGAGTACATTTTATTTTTTAAAGCAGATTACTACTATGAACAAAACACAAAATATGTGAAATTATCAGCTAAATTTTGCTTAAAAGGCAAGATGATAAATGGTATGAAATAGACATGTAAATAATGAATTATGCATGCTTTATTTTATTACAAAGGGCAGCGGGTAGGGATGGGGCAGCTGGGGGTGGGGAATGACGTTTCACTCTTGATCAGTTCATATATTTTATTTTTGCATTTGAATCATGTGAATGTAATGTCTATTTCTAAAATTAAATTTAAAATGTAATATTAAAAATGTGTTGTACAGAACCGAATGTAAGATTGTAACAAATTCTCTTGACTCGGAAGCTTTTCCTCTACATCACACCCTGAAACTGGATTGGCTTGTTTTCGCCTCTGCACCACACACTTCATTCCACCTGGGTTTCCAGTCAACGAACTCAGTAAGGTCCTTGGCCTGGCTGCCACTACCTGCCCTAGCCGGGTCCTGCCCTCCTTGGGGAAACAGCAACAGGAACAGCTCTCCCCCTACCAGGAAGGCTGCCTGGAGCCCAGGCACAGGGCTCGCACTCCTGCCTGGCCTTGTGACACATTTCTCAACCTGGCTGGGCTCACCTGTTTGGACTTCAGGACACCACCTACAGGCCCATGACTACAGCTCAGCTGCCCCCCTCGCCTATTTAACCTGGGTTCTCAGATGCCACCTTCTGCCTGAGGCCTCGTCCTGTCCTGGGCCCCACTCTCGGACCCCCAGCTTCTGCCTGGGCCTTTGCCCACTTGGAACCTCTGAGTTCTGGCCTTGGCCTACCAGCTTGTGCACTGAACCTTGCGCAGCCCCTCCTGGCCCCTGTGGGCCTCTTTTGGACATGTATGGGTGGACAATAATAATAAGAAGAACGGTTTCTTTAAGAAGACAGTAGTTTGGAGTTGGGGGAAGATAGTTATTGGGGGCACACTTTCAATCTCTTTTCACAGTTTATGACAGAAATATCTAGTAGAGGAAAACCTTGCATCTAAATTGAAAGCTGGGAAGCATCATCCACATGAGAGAAGTGACAGGACTTTATGCTAAGTACAGAGCAGGTAAGAATGAATTAGAGAAGGACTTAGGCCACCTGGCCTGGGAAAGACCAAGCCTCACAAAATCAACAACTCTCCAAAAGGCGGAAGAATGATCAAATCGAGCCCTTGGGAAGCAGAGTGTAAAACTGTAGAACTTGGCCAAAAAGTGAGTCCCTGCTTCACCCATCCCCAGCACTCTGAAGCACAATGTGAACCTCAGAGAATCATTCTCAAATGTTACATGGTAGCGGTCCCACCAACACCTATAAATGTTTTTTTTTATTGACTGCTGTTTTAGTCTTTAACAGTATCCTATGAACTATTTCAATAAACAGTGCAAGGCAAAGGAAGAGAAGTTTCAGAGAACAGAATAAATCTTTGAAATGCTAACATAAACTTCCAGTCAGTTCTGCCGTGGACTGCCAAGGAGGAGCTTAGGGCACCAGGGAGACACAGGGCACAGACCAGGCATGGATGTGACCACCTGGGCTCTGCCAGCATCTCCAGCAGCAGCATCAAATGGAGAGGAAGAGAAGGTTCCAGAACTGGGGATGATAGCCAGCTGGAGAGGGGGAAGGGAAAAAGGGAGGAAGCGGGGTGTAGAGTGGGTAGAGAGAGAGAGGGAGGGAGAAAAGGAGGGAGGAAAAGAGGGAGGAAGGGAGGGAGAGGCTTAGCCAACGGCAGAGTTGTGAGGTCCCTCTGAGATGCTCTGATCCTCCTCTCCTGTGATGTGGGCTTAAGCAACCAAGCTGCGGAACCCATCTGCCCAGGTTCAAATCCTGCCTCTACCGCTTACTAGCTGTGTATCCTCAGGCCTCAGTTTATTTGTAACTTGAGGGTAAAAATAGCATCTGTACATGGGACCAGTGTCAACATTAAATGAGAAAATTCTCACAGAGTCACAGCACAGGGAATGATTTGCTCAGTGCCTGACATAATTTTACAGGCAGGGCTTTGGGGGCTCTGAAAAGTCCCAAAGACATACCACCAGCCAGTCTCTCTGATTCTAAAATGTCTTTCATTCACTTTTCCCCCCAGTTCTCCCAGGAATGATCAAGTACTGGGAAACGAGTTGCCACAAAACATTAATTTGTTTGCATCTATCAGTTGTGTAAGATGGGCTATGAATACCTGGCCCAAGACCATTAAAACTGCTCCTGGGAAGGCAGGCCACTCAGGAAACCAAGTCCAAGGTCAGTTGGTGGCTGGCTCAAGCGGCAGGGTCCTGCGGTAGAAGTACAGCTCTGGGACAGACCTGGTTCCCACCACCACTTGTGTGGGCCCTGGGCACATCACTCAACCTCTCAGGGCCTCAATTTTCTCATTCATACAATAGACATGATCACACCATCGCCAGAATTACTGCAAAAAGCAAATGAGATAGCAAACCCAAGGAGACTGGTGTGAGCAGATACACTTCCAATCCTAAGGAACCGAGTACATGGTGTCCCCACTGAAGTCAGAAGATCCAGTAAGATTTCCAGCTCAGCTAGACCCTCGGGTAAATTACCTGTCAGAATCCAACTGGATAATGTGCCTAAAAGTGCTTTAAAAATGACAATAATTTGCTGAGCATCTTATTGTTTACTAAACATTCTTACATGCTGGGCCTCAGGGAAATCTCTGAGGCTCAGAGAGATAAAGTTACTTGCCCAGGGTCACACATCAAGTGACAAAGAAGATCAGATTCTAGCTTTGCAACTCCAGATCCTCAACGCTTTCTATCTGGGGCTCTACAGCCTGATGGACAGGCTCACCCCTCCACCATCCCCAGGTCCCAGCATGAAAAGCCTGGATTGGTCCTGCTTGCCAGCTCCTTCCCCATTGGTGAGAGAACTCACAGAATATCTTCTGCTGCCACCCTAGCATTTGATGTGATAGGACTAAGATTTTGAGCCGTGGTCCATCTGACCCTATCTGTAAATGTTAAATGAAATGACATATAGAAGCACTAAGCATAGTGCTTTGCCCCTATCAGTCCTCAATGGCAGTCAACATGAGTATTGTCAGACTAGAAGCTCTCGTGGGCAGGGACCATGTTTTCTGTGCCTGTAAACTCTGGTGACCACAGACTGAGAAAAACATACAGGACTCTGGGGAAGAACAGGTTTTAGGACTGTGACCGAGAAAGAAGACTACATGAGAAAGACAGTAGAAATGGCCAGCGAAGTAGAACAACCAAGAAGATATTGTAGCCCAAAAACTAAGGGAGAAGAGTTTTGAGGATGGGGTAGGCCATGGTGCCAAGTGCTACAGAAAGGGCCCAGAAGGTTAGAATAAAGAGACCTTTAGATTTTGCAATCAAGAAACACAGGAGGCCATTGCAAGAGCAGTGTCCATGGGGAATCAGATGGCAGTGGTCTGAGTGGCTGAGGGAGAAGACAGCGATTCGGGCGCTCGTTCCAGCACAATGGGAACAGCTAACATTTGTGGAGCAGTGAACACATGCTACCCACTGTCACGTGTATTTCTTGTTCATTCGTTCAGTAATTCTTAGCAATCCAGTAAGATGTACTGTTGTCCTCATCTTACACATGGTAAGATCAGAGAGGTTAAATAATTTCCCCAAAGTAACACAAGAAGGAAGAAGGAGTTCCAGTTCAATGCAGTTCTCTTTGATTTCTTAACCAAAGTCTTAATAGATGCAGGGGAGAAAGTGAGAATAGAGGTGGCAGAGGTCGTGGGGATCTGGAATCTAGGACACAGAGCTGAGAACATCTTTTTCCGGTTTCTGCCCATACGAACCACTTAGTCTGAACCAAGACTTTCTTTAAGGCTCATACATAGTTTTATAGACTTAAGGAACTTCTCCGTACCCTGATTCTACAATAAGCCCTTTGGCAGTGTGGGCCAGTAAAGAAGCTTCTGCAAGAGAGTGGAGGCCAGAATCCATTAAAGATTAAAGCAACACACACACACACCATTTAAATCAATAGTGTTCAAACTTCCATTATTGCAGCTGGCCTTCCAACCAGCCTGGTGGACACCCATGGAATCCTTCCCGCTCGGCAGATCTGGAAACTGAACCTTGGGTATTTTGTCAGGGGCTGAGGCATCAGAGTGCTAAACTGCTCTGCTGCAAACAGGTTTTAATCTTGTTCTCAACTCTGCCAAGAAACCAAGGAGAATGAGATCAGAGGTAAAAGTCCAGGATGAGTCATTCATTCTACATTCATATACTGACCACCTACTATGAGCAGACCCTGTTCCAGGCGGAGATTTAGAGACAAAAAGACAACAATCCCTGCCTTCCAACTGGCAGACAGAAGAGGACTCATTCTTGTATAATTATCTGAGAAGCCAGGGGCCCTTGGAGCAAGGACGCTGGGATGAGAGGGGACTTACTTCCAGGGAAAGAAGGTTGCTCTCCCTCTGGGGCTGAGGTAGCTGCCCTGCACCCCTGAGAACATGAGCGGCATCTTCCCCATCCTGATGTTCTCATGGCAGGGCAGTCGGACACTCAAGATGCCTGTGCATGTCCTGAGGACCCAGACAGCCGGGTCAGCCGACCCTGTGCTGTCTCCTTTCTCCCTGGCAACCTCAACAGCAGCCCTGGCCAGACACTGCTAACGGGCTGAGCTTTGAGGAAGAACTTGGACCCAGCAGGAGTTAGATTCAAGTTGGATCCAAAACGGTCTCGTCCCTGCTACCAGCTCTGTGACCTGGGGCCACTCGACTCAACCCCTGAACCTTGATTCCCTCATCTGTCCGACGCAGTCTGGCCACCCCACAAAGCTGCCATGACAATGAAATGGGATCGTATCCAGGGAAGTGCTCTTGAAGTTGTATATCTCTTTACGAAGAGCAGGGGCTTTTCTAAGGCTCCTGATGAATTCCCACAATTGAGGTTCAAAGGCAGTGGACGAGTTAATTCTTAAGCTCTCCAGCCCATGGGGAACAGAGGCAGAGCAAAGGGCAGGTCTGGAGGCCCCTTTTGGAAATGACAAGATCCATTTAGCAATCAATTAGCACAGTCCCCAGGCTCCGGGCCTGCACGCTCGGCAGAAAGAATGCACCGCACGGCGCTGATTAGAAACAGATGCATTGGCAAACAGACCTGGCCGAGCAGGGCCGGAATTCCTGGGCACCCAGCTCCTGGCTGGGAGACGGGCTCCGTTATTACATTCTGGGCACCGACATGGGGAGGGAGGCCAAGGAAACCAAGCTAAGAGAGCAGACTGCCTGGAGAATGTGAACCTTTGGGGGGATTCAGAGACAGAAGAGGGGAGAATGTTGACTGTCAGTAATCATCTGGGATAAAATTAGTTCAACCAACTACAGAATATGACTTTTGACCAACAGATGCTGATTCCAAACATGACACAGCTGACATGTGTGAAAGTGAGTGACTTGGGAGCTCAGCAAGTTGCAGGAGGCCCAAGATCTCTGGTGCCCTGAAAAATAACCCGCTGCCAACAATCTCATTTATTGAGCTCTTACTGCATACAAGGCTCTGCACCAAGCCCTTTACACACAATCTCATTTATTCATCTTAGCTACTCTGCTGTTATATCCATTGTGCAGATGAGAAAACTAAGATACAAAGAAGTTCAGTAACTTCCCCAAGATTGCACAGCTAGTCAGTAGTGGATCCAGAACTTGAACCCAGCTGTCTGACTTGAGAGGCCCCTCTCCTGACCATGAGGGTAATTATTTCTCTACTTCCAAGTTTTTCCTTCTCCCTTAACAAATGGAAGGGAAACTTTGAGCTCCTCCACCCGTGTCAGCACTAAAGGAAAACTCACTGCAGTGTCCCTGACAGTGGTCAGCAGCCTCCGTCAAAATTCCCCAATGACAAAGGGCTCACCACCTCCCAAGGCTGTTGGCTCTAAGCTTGGACAATTCACAAGGCCACCATTCTTAATTCTATTAAGCCATAAGCGTGGGGTCCCCCCCACCGACCCCCGCCAGTAGTTCTGCTTCTGCCCTCTTGATCCCCTCAGAAAGTTTCTAATTCCTTTGCCCTGGGACCGTTTCAAGGCATGACCATGATCCCATCCTTATTTTTCTAAGCTGTGCAGCCTCTATTTGACGGCTGCTCCTTGCAGTCAGCTGTGCAGCTCCCACATCTTCTTCAACACTCTTCCCTGGACACTTTCCAGTCCATCGATGTCCGTGGTGCGCCCAGATGTGGGCGAGGGTTAACCAGGTTTCCCATCCCCCTGAAGCACAAAATAAAATACTCTTTAAAATATCGTTTTAATACAGTTCATTTGCCATTATTAGAGCGATACACTCTCACTATAGGAAGATAAAAAATGCAGTCATCAGAGCAACACTGCTTCCCCAGATAAATCACCTCCAGTCCTTCTTGCTATGCTTAATTTTTCTCTAGCTTCATTTATGCTAGATCAAAAAAAACTTGTGTCCTGAATTTATGCTTACCATTGTAACATAAGCAGTTTGCTATGTTATTAAGAAGTCTTTGAAAACGTCATTTAGTCACATAGTAGTCTGTGAAATGGACAGAACTTCACTATTTCTCTCATTTGGCACATTGCTATAAATCCACATCTCCAGTTCTATCTTACTACAGAACCTCAGTTTTGTTCGAGGTCTCCACAAGATGTCACCTACGTACTAGGGGATAGGGCCCTCGATTCTAAACTCCTTGCAATGTCAAGCCTTGCACCCCCAAGTTTGCATTATCAGGCAAACGTATCATCAGGCCTGAGCAGAGGGTGTCACTAAGGAACAGACCCTATGTTCTTTTTACTACCTTGTCTGATTTTGTAACCTAAAGTCACAGCTGGAGAGACCTTTAAAGATCATCCTTCTCAAGTGTCAGATCATAAAACTGAATCCAGAGAGGGCAACTGAGTTACCTAAAGTCACACGGGGCATTGCTGGACCAGAAACTAAGGGCTCCTGACTCCCATCTAGGGCTCCCTCCACAGCCACCCCTGGATGCCCAGGGTCAGTGCAGCTCCCAGACAGCCAGGGAGGGCTCAAGTTAGGGCAAAGTTTGTGATTCTTTGACACTAAGAAGAATAAATCAAGCAAGTCATTTTTAGTTAAAGCAACTAGCCTCTTACCAAGAGTTGAAAATTAACACCACCCCCACCCCTGCAAAAAAGGAGAGAATAAAAATTAATAATAATGGCACATAGGCCATAGATGAGGCAATTTGGAAGTGCATAGACATTTCCATTTTGCTCGCCACCCACTCTTTCCAACTTCCTCTCTTCCTTTTCCACAGTCTCAGCCACTATCACCAAGGGCCCTTGTGGGACCATCTGACTCGCAGCTCTTAGGTTGAGATACTGATGTCCTCCTGAACACTGGAGAAGGGAGTAGGGGGCAGGAACACACTCCCTAATAAGATCCAGAGGGCAGTACTAAAGAACTTTTTCTTATGAGTACAGGAATGGTTTAATTTGTGGAAAACACAGATATATGTGAATGAATCTACCAGCTAGAAATCACCTTTACCAGAGCTGAACTTCCTGAGACTTAAGTCACTTCACGTCTCTGTTCTCAGAGTCCTCCTCTGTAACATTTATTCTTCTGATTTATTCCACAAACACTTCTTGAGTGCCTGCTATGTGCCAGGCTCTGTGCGGGGCACTGAGGGAAGGCCAAGAGGCTTAAGGATCTCAGTTACCAGAAGAAATAAAGGAAGGACAAGAATCTTTATTTTAATACCTTCTTTCCCGGGCGTTATGATAGGCAACAGGGTCACAATGATTAACAAAAACAAATAATAAAGCTTATAATTTTGGAAATATGATTCTTTAAACCTGAAAACCCTCTCACTAATAAACGCTTAGAAATTCTAGATAAAATAGACGTCTTTCTAAAAGCAGAGGCAAATCCTACAGGAAGGAAGGAAATCAACTGTCAAAATTGATAAGGGATAAATGCCAAAGAAGCTTTTTTAGTTAATAGTGTAGCTATAGGGAGTAGGGAGAACCCTATGCCTGCAATCCAGAAACTCCCAAACTAGTAAAGTAACGTAATAACATTAGTCTCAGGACAGTGATACCCCTAGGATTCCCGACAGTGAAAACATAAAACCACTCTGGAGAGTATGCTGTCAATCAAGGCTGCACGTGATTGCTGCTGTAGATGAGCTCATAGTCCAATATTACAAGATGGGTGAGCAAAAATCACCCAAGACTTCAACCATTAGAACAAATAATATGTTAACTACAAAATAAGTATATCTTAAATTATTAAGATCAAAGAATAAGTTTTAGAAAGAAAAAAGATTTTTTAAAAACAAGCACTTTTGGAAAATATCCAACTTGAACTATTAGAAAAATATCGAAAGTCACTGAAATTAAAAACCCAATGGATGAATTAAATAGCCAATTAAATACAGCCAAAGAGATGACTGGTGCACTGAAATGTATCTCTGTTAATAATTTACTTTATTGTTTCTTATGCAACAGTTTTTGAATATTATTATGTTATATATTGCAATGTCATTTTGAGATAAACAGAGAGAAATTGTTTTAAACATAGATATGAGTTTTTAAAACATGTTTTCAGACATGTCTTTATCTTATTTTGACATCATATTAGCTTCTGAGATCATACATATCAAATCTTGTTTCTCCTTCAATAACCATATACTTCCAATGCTGAACATCATAAGACCTGTCATCACAGTACAACCTTTGGCCCTACACTTTATGCTACAATCTCAAGTGAATTGACACTGTGGGCAGTAGTATTACTCCTAAAAGTCTTTCTCAAACCAGGATGGTTAATGACACCTTACCTATATATGGAAATGACTGCAAACAACATTAATATATACCATCGGGCTAGATGGTCTCTTGTTAACTTGGAATCACCCATCACTTCTTTTAAGTCAGAGATTTACTTTTCTCACTATGGCTCTAGGTTAGAGTTTGTCAATGAGAGAAACTTGAACAAGATTGGAAGGTAGAAGAGAAATAAAGTAAAACAATAGCAATTTTTCTTTCCCATAAGGTTGTGGCTATCAGACCTAGCTTCGAAATTTCTCCACAAGCTACCACTTTGAAGTTGTGCATAAGTAGCAGTTCATAGCCTTTCTACAAACTCTTACTTCGCAGGCAAAATGTGATGATTTCTCAGGCTGTCCCACAATCAGTGGCTTTTCCTAGCCTCTCCTGCCTCCCCTTCCCCATGCCAGGCCAGAGGTATAGATATCACATTGATTCATAGACAGAGGCTAAGAGTTTAGCTAGATAGATAGGGACTTTGAAAGAATAAAATTGGAAAGTTGGTGACAAACATATAAAAGGTGTGAGGCTAGAGCTCTCCAAAAGAGCATATTTATATGAGGTTGCTCAGCAGAAGAGGGCTCCAACAATCAGTGGAAGAGATAACCTTCTGTGGATGTTGGTCAGCCTTTCCCCCAGCTACCTCTGTCCTTGCTCAAGATGTTTGTCGATAAAATGGCCACGTAGAAGGGATGAAGGTTATATATGAACTCGGCAATAAGGGCCCCCACTCACTAAGGCTGATCTAGCTACAGCCCTGCAGAGTGGCCAATCCACTGATCTCAAAGACTAACACTGGGCCCTGAATACAGCACCATTTTCCACAGGAACTAGCCAAGCCACCTGATGGAATGTTATGACATTGAACCAATTCCATCATAGAAAGAATATTTCATGAAAACAGATTAGCCAGTTTTAAAATATGTATGGCAGACTACAGGACCAAAGTTATCCTTGAAGAAAACAAGAGGGAAAGATTTTCCCTCCCAGATATCAAGATAAAGCTGTAATAATCAAAACAGGGTGGTATTAGTGTAGGAGTAGACAAATAGAACAATGAAACAGAACACCCAGAAACAAATGCAGACACATAAGGAAACTGGATTTATGACAGAACAAACATTATAGAGTAGTAAGCAAAGGATGGACTATAACAAATTATACTGCCACAATTTGTTATCCATATGGAAAAAAATTAATTCCTCCTTAATATCCTACATAAAAATCAATTCGGGGTAGATTAAACACAAATAAGAATGATATAGCTATACAAAAAACACAGGAACTAGCTAAGCCACCTGATAGAACAACAATGTTAGGCCCTGAGGGTAAAGAGAGACTTCCTAAATAAGGTGTAAAAAGACCACTTACCATAAAAAAAAAAGAGAGAGAGAGAGCTAATTAAGAATTTCTGGTTTTCCAGAGACTTCATAAATAATTAGAAAAAAGCCACACATGTGGAGATGACAGTTGCAACACATATTACAAAGGATTAACTTCCAGAATATGTAAAAAATGCTTATAAATCAACAAGAGTAAAGAAAATAACCCAAAAGAAAATAGATGAAAGACAAAAACAGGAATTTCACAGAAAAGACAAAAACAGGAATTTCATACAAATGTCTAATAAACATGAGAAGAAACTCACATAACTAGAATAAAGAAGTGCAAATTAAAATCATAATGCCAAAATTAAAAGTTTAAACATACACACAACACACAGTGCCATACCATTCCACTTAGCAGTTTGGCAAAAATCAAAGCACTGACAATACCAAGCGTTAGTAAATATGTGAAGCAAAAGAAACTCATATTTTGAAAGTAGGAATGTAAATTAATACCACTAATTGATAGATACTAATAAAATGGACCATGCATATATTCTATGACCCAGAAATCTCAACAACAGGTGTATAATACCCAAAATTGGAAACATCGCAAGTGTTCATAATGAGTAGATTAGATTTATATATTGTGATATATTCAAACAATGAGTCTACTTTTTAATTATACTGGAGTGAAAATGGATGAGTCACAGTGATACTCATCAACATGGATTAACTTCAAAAACAAATTTGAAGGGAAAAAACAAGTCAAAGAATATATACAATATGATTCCATTTGTATAAACTTTAAAAGTAGGCAAAACTAAATAAATTGTTTAAAATACATATGCACATGGTAAAAAAAAAAACTATTGAGAAAAAGCAATGGGGTAATCAACATAAAATTCAGAACAGTGGTTTTATTGAGAGTGGGGCAGGATGCATTTGAGCAGAGGCACAAAGAGAATATATAAGGTATTAGAGAATGTTCTCATTGTCAGCCTGAATGCTGGGTACATCATTCTTTGATATACATTTTTTCCCCCTCAGCTTTATTGAAGTATAATAGACAATTAGTTGCTCATCGATATACTATTTTTTTTTTAATTTTTATGGTATGAAACACAATAAAAGAATCTATACAAACAACAAGGTTGAAACAAGTATCACAGGACTGAGGGCACTGGTGGGTCAGACAATTTGAGGAGAAAAAGGACATGTTAATTTAATGATATGTTTATTAACTTATCATTTGCTTAAAATACAATTTTCAATTAAAGTTCTTTAATGTAGTTTTTTTAAAGAGAAAGTGGTTAAATGTTCTTTAGAACTGATGAATCTTCAGATACAGAAGCAAAATGAGACTTTCGAAGGGTAAATAAAAATGAAATCATACCTATATATATTTCAATTAGGGTAACCACAAAATTTATCATTCTAACCAGTGTGTTTTTGAGAATGAAAGAGACACTATTAATAATTATGCAAAGGTAACAGGTGAAAACCAGGACTGCCCAGGGCAAGTCATCATCCTGGTGAAACTGCAACCACAGGGGAAATAGCTTAAAAAGGAGACATAATTAGACTGGCAACAGATTTCTCAACAGCAACAATAGACGCCAGGAGACAATGAAAAAAATATCTTTAAGTTACTCAGAGAAAATAAAGGTCAATCCAGAATTCTATATCCAGCTAGATATTATAGGAAAAAAATTACTTTGGCTCAAACTAAGACTAAGGGAGTTTACCATTATATGCCCATGCTGAAAGAAGTAAATGTTGTACTTTAGGTAAAAGAAAATTGAATATAGAAAAGGAATGAAAAGCAATAAGCAATGCTGAGCAAATAAATTGGCAAAGTTACAGATAAAATCTAAGTAAACAATGACAACCCATTATATTAAGCCTTGACAAACAGCATTAATTATTATAATAAATAATGTAAAGATATTAAAATAAAGTATAACCAAAAAAACTAGAAAGCGATATGTAAGCTAGAAAAGAGGTGATGATCTTAGTTAAAGGATCAAATGTTTGGGAAGAATATAGAGAAACTGATTGTCACCTTGTAGGTCAAGACTATATACTAAATTTTAAAGTCTAACTTCTGAAAGAATAGAAATAGGATGTAAAATTTCCAAACTAGTAGAGAAGAAAAAGGAGAAACAAAAACAACTAGATGGATTCAACTGAGGCAGGAACTGGGAAAAAGTAAAGGAAAAGCAGAGTAACTAGAAAGGACAAAATAAATAATACCATAGGCCTATATATCATACATGTTAACCAAATAAAAACATCAATACAAACATATCAGCAATAATGGTACTTTTAAAAATACTAGGTTATTCACTTAAGAGATAGAGATTATCTGATTAGATTAAAAACAGAAGTCAGAGTGTGCTATTTATAAAAGACACTTAAAACACAAGTAATCAGAAAAGTTGGAAATTTTTAAAAATGACAACATAGGCAAATATTAATCAAAAGAAAGCTGGTGTAGTCAACCAATATCTGACATACTACACTTAAGGCAAAGGTATTATTAGAAATAAAGACAATTACTATATAATAAAGAAGAAGTTCATCAGAAAGATAGCGTATTTCTGAACTTAGAGACACTCAGTTAATATAGCCTCAGAATATATAAAGCAAAAATTGACAGAATTATAAGATGAAATTTTAAATCTATAATTATACCAAGAGAGTTTAAAAGATCTCTCAGAAATTGAAATAACAAGGAAACAAAAACCAAGTTAGGGTATAGATTTCAATGACACAATAAGTTTAATCAAATGTACATATATAGAACTCTACTGCCAACAGCTAGAGAATATACATTTTTTAAGCATTCATGAAGATTTTCAAAATTGACCTTAAACTATAATACAAAGCAAATAAAAAATCTATCATACAGATTACATTTCACAATTCAATTATATTCAAAATTAGTAATACAACGTAGCTTTAAAATACAATATATTTGGGAAATGTAAAAACACTTTTAAACAACATTTCTAAACTTCTAAAAAACAAAAATCAATTTTTTATTTTTTAATTTTTGAAAAAAATCAAAAATTGAAAATAGAAAATATTTAGAACTGAATAATATTTTACATATTGAAGTTTGTGGAATCCATCTACAAATAATAATTAGAGATATAACTATAAAAACATATTAGAAGAAAATGGAAAATTAATGGATTAAGCACCAAATTCAAGATGTTATATAAAGAATAAATTCAAAAAAAAAAATAGGAAGAAGTCGTAAAGAGTAAGGCATTAACAAAATGGAAAATCAAGAAACAATAGAAGACGTAATCAAATTTGATTCTTTGAAAATACCAATAAAACAAACATGACCTGATTTGCCAAAATATGAAAATAATGTTAGGAAGATACAGCAGAGAATTTAAAAACAATTAAGAGAATACCATGAAAAAGATTATGCCAATAAATTGAAAAAGTTATATGAAATGGTAATTTTCCCAGAGAAAAATAACTTGTCAAAACTGATTAAGAAATAAAAAAACAGAACACACAAATAATCATTAAAGAAACTGAATCTATGTTTCAAAAATCTACCTCCTTATACACAAATGAAAAAACCTGGCCCAGATGATTTCAGAAGTCAGTTCTACCAAACATTTGAGGAACATGTAATCCAACCTCATACAAACTACTCCAAAGACTGGGACAAGAAGTAAAAATTCCACAAACTATTTTATGAGGTGAATATTGCATTGACACCAAAAGAAAAATATCAGAAAGGAAAATTACAGTACAATGACACTTTTCAACATAAATGCAAATAAATATCTTAAAATGTTCACAAAACAACATGGGATTATGTACAATAATAACAACCACCGATATGAGCCAATATGTTTTATTCCAAGAATAAAAAGATGGTTTAACATTAGAAAATCTATTAATATAATTCACAGGAATAAAAGAGGGAAATTATATGATTATTTAATATGTATAGAAAAATCCTTTGGAAACATCAACATCCATTTATGACATAATTTTTAAATTCCTAGAAAACTAAGATGTGAAGAAAACTATAACTTTAAACAGTATATCTACAAAAACCTTAGAGTGAACATCATACTTCATAGGTAATTATTAGAAGCATTCCCTTTAAAGGCAGGATCAAGACAAGGCTGTTTCACCATTATTTTGGAGGTCCTATGCAGTGCACGAAGACAAGGAAGAAAATTAAAGAGGCAAAGGTTTGAAAGGAAGAAGTCATTCTTCCTTTCATTCTCTGCAAGTGATAGTATTATCCACATAGAATATCCAAGAGGAGATACTACCAAACCATGGGAATGAATAAAAGAGTTCAGAAAAGCGCTACCAATGTGCAAAACTCAACTGTGCTCCTATAATCAGCAATAAATTATTTAAAATGTAATTTTTTTATTCCATTTACAATAACCAAAAACTATAAGATACTTAAATCCAACAAAAAAAGTACAAAGATCTTTACAGAGAAAAAGTCAGCAACGTTATTAAAAGATCTTAAGAAAACAAAAAGAGATATACTGTGTTCACGAATGAGAAGACTGGGTCATAAAAATGGCAATCCTCCCTCCAAATAATCAATATGAACAGATGCAAACATATACGTACATATAATCTGACAAACTGATCTTAAAGTTTGTGTGGAAGAGCAAAGACCCTAAATAGACAAGCCAATTTTATAGAACAAAGTGGGATGATTTACCCGACCAGATAGCCAGACATTTTATATAAATTATAGTAATTAGCACACTGTGGTATTGGCAGAGCGATAGAAAAATAAACCAATGGCACAGAATGGAGCCCAAAAACAAGTCTAAGTCCATGCGGAAAGCTCATAAATGACAGCGTTGCAACTGAGGGGGGAAGGGGTGGTGCTCTAATCCATAATAGTGTTGGGAATATTGGTTATCCAAATGGGGACTACGGAAAAACGAATTTTTAGCTCACACAGTAGACAAAACTCAATTTCAGGTGAATTAAAGACCCAAATGTTTAAATACAAAGTTTAAAACCTTCAGAAAAAATATTTTAAAAATCTGCATGATGCCTTAAAGCAAGCAAAAACCGTAAAGGAAAAGATTGTTAAATCTGATGACAGAGCTAAAAGACGAAACACAGTGCTTCTTATAAAGTTAAACATGAACCTTTCTCTATGCTCCAGCGATTCCACTCTGAGTTATTTACCCAAGAGAAATGAAAACATACGTCCACAAAAAGACAGGTACAAGAATGCTTACAGCCATTTTATTCATAGTAGCACAAAACTGCAACAACCTCAATGTCCATCAGCAGGGGAACAGATAAACATGTTGTAGTGTATTTATACAATGGAAATCTACTGAGCAATAAAAAGTAACCTATGCAACAACACAGACGAATCTTAAAAACATTGTTTAGAGATGCAAATGTATTTGGTGTAAGTACAGAAAAAAGCAAAAAAAAAATTGTACACACAAGTCAGGATAATGGTTATCTCTGAGAAGAAAGGAAAAGGAATGAGATGAAAGCTTCAGAGGGACTATAAAAGTAACTAGTTTTTTTCTAAATTGGATGGTGGGTACACAAGTGTTCATCGTTTTATCTTTAAACGTTACACCTATAAATATTTATGCTACTTAATATTTAAACATTTAACAAAAGCAAGCTTGTCTAGACATGCATTGAAAGCTATAGGCCTTCAATCATGTTTATAATCTTATCTTTAAAAAAGCTTCTGAAGCAAACATGGCAGCTGGTAAGATTGGATAAAGTTGGGTATTAGATAAACAGATGTTTATTAGTCTCAAAATACAGCAGATCCTCGAATAACATCATTTTGTTTAGGTCATTTTTTTATATTATTGATGAGATGTCATAGTTGCTTAACTCTGGTTTATGTCAATTAGCCTATGGTAAAACTGGTTTCATTATATGGTGTTGCACTTAAAAAGTCACAGAAACTATCCTCAATGTTAAATGACTTATTAGTTTTAAGAGTAAATATTCTTTAACAAAAACAATACCCCTAGTTAAAAATAAGGCTATCTCTGTTGTTACACAGCTTCCAATCTAGTGGAAACAGTCATCAATATAATACTTGTTATATCTATTACTAGTAACTAAGTTAAGTGCCCTAGAAAAAGTCACCCCAGGGGAGCATTAAACAAAGGGATTTGGACCCAGACTGGAGAGTTGGGTTGGTAGTTGGAATAGAAGTGGGGGACAGTGCAGGAGGCAGACACGAAGTCAGATGGTTCAGTGCAGGGTGTGAGCCAAAGCCATGTGAACCACAAAGAAGACATTAAACCAACTGAAAAGGGAAGGGCCAGTCCCAGAAACCTACCCTCTGGAGGGGACAAGCCAGCCGAGCTCTCTGAATAAAGACTAGGACCCAGCCAAAGGAAGAAGTCAGCAAGAGGCTTCTGGGCCATAGGAGCAGCGTGTGCTAGGCACAGAGACATGAGGAAGGAAAAGTAATGTGAGAGATTTCAACTCATTCAGGATGGCTGGAAAATAGGGCTCAGGATGGTGAGATGAAAATGTGGCAGGAGGTAAGTCCAAGAAACAGGAAAGGACTGATCACAGGGACCCTATATGCCATGCAAAGTGGGGACATAAGAAGGGAGTGACACTGTCTGAGGCATCGCCTGGTTAAGAGAGAATGGGCTGAAGCGGGGCGGGCCTAAACACAGGGCATTTAGCTGGTGGCTGTGGCAGTGACAGAAGGGAGAAGCAATGGAGGCCTGAAATGAGGAACCATGAGAAGGGAACGGAGTCTAGGGATGTCTGAGAACCAGGAGAGGGTGGCGTATAAGAAGCCAGGGAAGATGTAGCTCAAGGATGTCAAAAGCTTCAGAGATCAACAAAGCTTGGGACGTAAAGGATCACCCTGGACACGTCAACTAGGACAGAAGTCTCCAATCTTTTTGGCGCCAGGGCTGGTGCTCCTTTGAGAATCTAATACCTGACGATCTGAGGTGGAGCTGAGGCACTGATGCTAGCGCTGGGGAGTGGCTGCAAATACAAATGAAGCTTTGCTCACTTGCCTGTCACTCACCTCCTGCTGTGTGACCCAGGGGACCCCTGAACTAGGAGATGAAAACAGTTACTGTGGAATGAGGTGGGGTAGGGGTAGAATCAGCCTGCAGCGACCTGGAAGTAACAGGATGACAAGAATAAAGACAGTGAATGGAGAGAAGAGCCAGCCAGAGGTGATGCTAGGGGTCTGGGGAAGGTATGGAGTCTAGGATAGAAAAGGCTCGCGCATGTGGAGCAGAGGCTGAATTCTGGACTGAATGACAATCATCTGTGAAGCATAGGGAGATGGGGGGAGGATTCCAGAGCAGGGGCCATGGGACAGAGCAATCTCTTTACCACTAAGAAGAAAAGGCTGCAGGATGAGGATATGGATAGCCAAGGGACCACAGTAAGGGCCTCTACCATGTTTTCTTTCCGAAGTAGGCAACAAGGGTGTCTACTGATAAATTGTGGGAAGGGGGTCATCTCATCTCCCCAGCCCGACTGCAAATGCCTTGTCCATGCTAGTGTCCTTCAAGCCCAACCATCACAGGAGGTAGTGCCTACTAGACACCTGCTAGAGATGGCAAGAGGCTGCCCCGGACTGATGTGGAAGTGGAACCTGCTTTAATGGCTGACTACCTGGAAAAAGGGCCAGTTACTTTAAAGTCAGCACAGGCTGTGAGTAGCAGGGCATAATGGACCTCAGTGGGTACCAAAGAAGGCTGGAGAAGGCGCTTCAGGCTGAGGGTGGGGGCCCAGGGCTCTCTTCCAGGTTCATCCATCCCCTGCCCCCATCCCTACTTGAGCTCATTCACAAGCAAACAATATGAAAACAAAGGGAAATCATCCAGCAGAGGCCTTCTCATCTGCAGAGCAAGGAAGTCTCGGTCTCAAGGTTAACGGTGAAGAGGAACTTGCCCGGCTGCGCAGGTCATGGGGTCAGCAGGATTCTTGATAAACAAAAGGGGATGGTGGCAGCCGGGCCAGGGAATCACTAAGTGATCTGGCCACAAGGTCAAGAGGAGGCCAAGGATATACAATCTCAGAGAAATGAAATGATGATCATTTACAAGCTCAAATTGTTTTACATTCCAGGGGAGTTGGCTCCTAAGCCAAACTCTTCCTGCAGAAAGTTAGGTGGTGGGTGAGTCATTGTTATAAATAGACCAGCGATCTGAATGTCATCAGAAAGGACACAGTCCCATAGGCATAACCTTGGAGGGAGTAGAAGGAGCTGCATGAATTGAGAGCTTGGATCGAAGAGAAGTGCAGAGGGAGAGCCTGGGGGGGCTGTCACAGAAGAAGAAGTAGACACTAGAGAAGGGGGTTTGCTGAGCAGGAAGAAGATGATGCCAGGGACTGACCAGGGACTAGCCTCCTGCATGGCTGAGCAGAGCCCAGATTACAGCTCACCAGCCCCTGGATCAACTGAGCTATCTCACCTCCTAGAAATTCTTCCAAAGAACTCAAACTCTTCTAGGATCCCGAGATATCCCATCAACCAAGGCACAAGAGAACAATATTCCTCAACTGGCATCAGTTCATTCATTTGCCCACTGTTGACATGCCAGTCCCTTACGCGCATTGTGGGGACAGAGGGCCCCTCCCTCAAATTCACAATGACTCCAAAACACATGCTCAGAGCTCTTAGGAAATCTGTAGAAGGGGAAACATCATCATGGAAATCAAGTACTATGCCCCGAGGGAATCTGCGTCCAGCTGTGCCTGGGAGAGAGAAATTGTCCAGACTCCATCAGCCCTGCTGGGTGCCCTCCTCTTTGCTCCCACAGGTTCCTGCACATCCTCTTATCATAGGTCACGTGCCAGAGCTGAGCTAAGTCTCAAAACTAAGAACAAAAGGGATTAAGAACTCAGTACATCCACACCCAGAAGAGGTGGCCAGGCTTATCCAGCCACCATAAACTACCACCCTCTAAAGGGACCAGGAAGCTATGGAGTCTGCCCAAAGTGTGTCAAGGGACAGGAAAGGGGGTTTAACTCAAGCATAATGGAAAGCAATGTGAGAAAATAAAAACATTTCCTGTTTAGATGCCTGTGAATTGACATTCCCCAATTAACCACAGATCATGGAATTACCGTATCTATTTCCACAATAAGATTGTGAACTCCTTGTGGGGGACAGATGTCCCCTTTGTCCCCAGCACCTGCAGTGGTCCCAGACACAGTAATGCTTGATGGACAGAAGTGACCTCCCAAACTTCTTTTTACTATAGGGGTCACCTGGGCTCCTTACATTGTGTTTTTGTCCGTTGGACAAGCCAACCCCTCAGAACCAGAAGTGGCCACATCTCAGACCAGACATTAAACTCCTCAGGGTCCTTCTCCATCCTAGGGCCCTTGCTGTGGGCCTTGGAACAAAACTTTTTTGGAAGACTCCGGGGCCTATCCTGGAGCTTCTGGCTTCCCCTCAGTCTCGCCACTCTTTCCTCTTCTGGTGTGAGGTCCAGGGCCTGCAGAGCCTGGCTCAGCTTTGTGGGGCGGACATTCCAGATATCCTCTGGGAAAGCGGCGGGAGAGAGCCCCCCCTTAAGGCCCACCAGCTGGAGGTCAACAGGAAGTGGCCAAAAGGCTCTGGATGAGCCAGCCGAAAAATACCTCCCTCCCAACAGTGCAGACAAGCCCAAGCGTGTCTATTTTGTCAGGAGGAGGTAGGAGCGGGTGGTAGTCACTGTGAACAGACAGTCCTGGCCTCGGCAGGATGACAGAAAGGTTGGGACTTGGACATACAAGCTGTTGGCTGACCCACTGACACTCAGGGCTTTCCCAGGACTGCCTTCTGACACTGCCCTAAAGGGGGTGGGGTCAAGAGAAGAAGGTCCTGAGCCCTCAACCCCTCAGCTACCACAGTCAGGCAGGGCCAGAGACCCAGCACCCACTCACATCTCAGGACACCCAGGGGAGGCCTCAAGATACAAGCATGCAGTCCCAGAAAGGCTTCCAAGGACACCCAGCCTGATTGTCATCACAGTGCCCCAAGAAAAACAGGAGGACAGCACATCCAAGACCTGGGCCTCTGCTCCCTGTGGGAGCTTAGCTCTCACCCGTTTTCCATATGAGCGGAAAAGCCAGGTTACCTGGGCAGGGTCTCATTCCACGGCTGGGGGACCTGGGGCCAGAGAGGGGGCAGGACCGGCCCAATGTGACACAGGAAGTCAGTGCCATTCTCAAGAGTTAGTGCTAAGTATGGCAGGTGTCGGGGTTCAGAATGAGTCACCTCAAGATGTGCCTCTGTGGTATGCAGATTGTTTTGAGCTAAAGGCAACTTTAGCCTCAGGCTCAAGAGAAACTTCAGTCCCTCCCTTAATTACTTAGAAGAATTTGAATTAGAGGCTTTGCCCATAATAAGAGATGATCAGAGATAACCTCTTTTGACTTATCTATAGAGCAGGACAAACTTCTACTTACTAAGCATCCTCTCTTATCCTGCAATTATCCTTTGAAGCCCTCAAGGTAGCTTACCTGTTCCTAGCTCAGGATCTCTTATACACCCATGTTCCCTTTCTATCTCAGCCTCTCCTGCATGGGGTCTCTGACTCTCTCATGTATGTGGGGTTCCCATACCTACATGTGTGTTAAATTTGGTTATTTTCTCTTACTGACCTGTCTCATGTCTATTTGATTATTAGACCAGCCAACAGAACTTTAAGGGTACTGGAAAGTTTATTCCACTCCCACACAGGCAGGGGGAGCCACTGAAGATTTCAGGGAAGGAGTGACATGCCAGAAGCAGGCAGAAAAGAGACCAACCAGTGGTGGCTGAAATTGGCTACATAGATAGAAAGGGAAATGTGGAAAGAACTCAATGAGGATTGGGGGCAGAAGAGGAAGGAACAGGCATGTATTGAACAGGTGTAGATTTGGATCTTGACTGCTGCTTGGATGGTACAACACCAAGTATAACATTGAAAGATGTGGCCAGATGAGCAGGATGTGGTCAGGTGAGCTGAGGAGTTAAAGATGACCCTGAGTTTTTGAGGGGATGCCTGAGAAGTCGGCGGGATCATGACTAGGAATAGAAGTCAGAGAGATCAAAGTCAGGCAGTTTTGCTTTGAGGAACAGGAAAGCCAAGCCCATTTCCTATGGGAATAAGTAGAGTTAGGGTTGCAAGGTTCTGTCTACACGGGGCTTTGAAGTCAGCTAGACCTGAACCCCAGTCCCCCAAGCTCTGTCATTCGCTGGCTTGACCTTGGTCAAGACATTTAACCCCTCTGAGCTCAGTTTCATCACTTGTAAACTGAGGATACTAATGGTGCTCACCCACAGGGTTGTGGTAGGGACTAAGATGCCACAGATAAAGTGCTCAATGCATTATAAGCACGGATAAATATTTGCTGTTATTCTCATTACGATACACCAAGTGCTTACTATATGTAAACTTATGTGATCCTCTCAGCAACCTGCAAAGCTGGCATTGTTTTTTTTCCCCAATTTGCAGATGAAAAAACTGAGACTTGGAGAGGTTAAAGAACTTCTCAGGGTCACACAGCAATTAGTGTCTGAACAGGGATTTGATCCCAGATCCTTCTGGCCCAAAGCACACAAACTTTCCAGCATCGGATTGTACCTGCACTGCCTTCCTGGGGCTACGGGGCTGTCTCCCACTTGCAGGAAGGGGATAGAGGCAAAGACTCAGAAAATAAGTGGTAGGTTTGAATCCACAGGATGTGAGCCCAGAATCCCTGGACATAGTTTAAACAATTTTATTTGTTTCCAATGGACCTGATGACGTTTTCCTTTTTTTCTCTCTCCACCTTTTCTTTTCCTGTTAATGAGACTGTACTCTCGACTCCAGTGAGTCACCGGAAAATGTAAATTAAAAAAAAAAAAATTAAAAGGAACACTGCTCCTACATAAGCCCCTACCTTCTGTGAATCATTCAAGACAGGTATAATGGACATAATTACAGCTCACCACAAGCTAGACTCAAAATCAGTCCTAAAGGCAGATTTTAGAATCTAGTGGTTTCCCCAGCATAGCCCGGGCAACTGAAGCCAGTCTGGAGAACTCAAACCTGAACTGCTCACGGCCCTTGGTCATCTCACTGAGAGCCCAGGATGGGAGGACCCTGGCTACTATGCCCTGACACCAGAGCCCCGGAATTTCAAATCTCCCCTATACCTCACCCACTATCTTTATCCCTCCCTTCCCTGCTCCCATCCCACTCACTCAGGGCCCCTCCGTCCACATGACTCATCCTTTTACCTACCACCTTGCTTCTTAAAGGAGCCAGACCTTTATTCCTCCAACACCGTAAAGCCATCCAACCTAACAAAACATAGGGAGATTTTCAATTCATAATACCACAAATAGGGTAGTCTCTTTTGTGCATGGACGGCCAGGGGCTTGACTGACCACTCTCTGCTTCTCTTTCCTCATCTGTAAAGTAGGACAGTAATGCCCCCTTCCTCATAGGGGTTGTGTGGTATTAGAGGTGATGCATGTACAGCCCTTAGAACAATGCCTGTGTTCAGTAAATGCCAGCTATTATTAACAGCATCGTCTTCTTCATCGGCTTGGGAGATAGTAAAGAGCTCCCATGTAAGATGGCAGCCTCCTTCCATGGGCTCAGAGCCCCACATGCTGGTGGCCAGTGTTAGGAATCACAAGAGCAAAATAGTCTGAATGTCAGAATTGGAAGATCATCCAGTTCCAGTAGGGAAACTGGGCCCCAAGAAAGTATAATCATGTTAATCTTCACTTCTTTAAAATGACTTTTCGCTTTGATTTCTCCTTAATTCAAACTGGCCTAGGGCTTATTGGCTTCTTTTCTTTCCTTATCTTCTTGCATACCTCACGACCACTCCCTTAGTCATTAAGTCCTTAGGTCAGCATCAAACAGTCTTAGGATCAAAGCCTGAGGTCTGTTGACCACAGAAACAGAGTTTGGTCAAAATGAAGATGACATCTTACAGCTCCACACCTATGAAGGCTGAACAACCCTACTAGCATCCCCTTGAAACCAGAAAGAAGGATGCCATGATGGACATCAGGACCTGATGCAATCAATGATCAACTGCCTCCTACCCTGGCCCTGACCAATCAGTAGAGCCCATGACTCCAACTCCCTTAGTCTCCATGACTACTGACTATTCTCCATGTAATCTGTACTCCTGAGACACCAGGGGAGCCAGGCCTTTGAGCTTGCCTCTGTCTCCAGGACTTGAGACTCTCTAATAAACCTTACTTTCTTTGCTGCAAAACCTGCCTGTATCTCTTTGGCTTAGAGGCATACAGGGAGACAAAACTTTTTTCTGTCCCTTTTTTCTGCAAAAGGCAGAGACCAGCCCAAAGCCACCCAGTTGTCTGTGGCAGAGTCAGGACAGGAAACCAGGCCTCCTGCATTCAGGCCACTTCTCATTCCACTCCAGCACATGTGTGCCTCAGAGTCCCAGAGGTCAGGGAGCAAGCTTCATGCATCTCTATTACAGGGAGATGAGATGAGCTCCTGGGAAATGAGAAGTATTATGTACAGAGCTGATTCATTCAAAAGTTCTCTAGCTCAAGGCCAAGTGCAGGGGGCTTGTGGTCAGTGGAAACCATGCTGCGGTATATCAACGCCAATAGGAAAAGAAAATAGCCCAAGACTTCTCAGGGAAAAGACCTCACCCCTGGAATTGCCCTGAACTGTCTTCCAGAAGCACAGTTTGAAGACCTCCCTTTCTAGCCTTCCTTCCCAGACCCCTTTGCGTGGATTGCACTGCCCAAACCCATCAGTTCACTGCCTCCCCCTGGCCTGGAGACACACCCACCCCTGAATCAAGGTCTCACATTTCCTATAAGCTTGTCTTTTCCTCCAGCAGTGATTCGTCAAACCCTGTTGTACATTAAGCTTCAGAGATGAAGGCATCGTCCCCAGAGTTCACAGGCTGGCTAGCCCGGAGACAGGCAAATGGAGAGGAGGAAGGTGCAGGCAAAGACAGTCCAACCAGGCAAAGTAGGAAGATGTGATGCAGAGGCTTGTAGTCTTCCCTTGCTGTGCTCCCCTCCCCTAGCAAATCGGATACATCCTTCAAGGCCCTGACAGAGGCCCACTTCTCCAAGAAGCCTTCTTCCATACAAAGGTTGCAATTGCACTCCTCTGAACTTCTATCCTAATTGGTCTGTGACCATTTCATGTTCCACTCTTCCCTTACTTTCCCCACAGCTGGGGCCCTTGTCCTGACCTGCAGGGTCCACCCTGCCCCAAGCACAGAGCCATTGTTGACCTGAGGCAGGCATTAACAGAGCCAGGGCTCAACCCTTGGCTGTCTGACTGCAAACTAGCACCTTTCCCACTTCCCCAGGTTGCCTCTGCCTGCCCACTTCACCAGAAATCTGAGGTAACAAGAGGCTTAAGGAAAACTTTCCCACCTCTAAGCAGCATGGGCTTCTAACGGGGCAGTGGAGGCCGATGTTGTGTCTATGGGAAAGTGAGTATCAGACGGGTCCTGACCCCACCTGCCCCAGTTCCTGGGGTGGGCATACCCCTCCCACATCAGTCAGGATCCCACCCACTTGGCTGTAAGTAGCAAAAACCTCAGCTAACATGAGCTTCAATACATATAATCTCATTTCTCTCACATAAGCTATCCAGAGATAAAGTGCCAGCTGTTCTAGGTTGTCACCAAGGACCTAGACTCAGTCTATGTTCCTATGTATCATCCCTGGCATCTGAGTTCACTCCCCCGGTCACAAGATAACTGCATTGTATCCACATTGCTGTGAAGGACCAAAATGGTGTGCCAGCCACAGCTGTCCCTCCAGGACTCCTCACACCAGCACTTTTAGACACATAACAGGACAGGGACAGGAGACTTGAATGGGATGGGACGGACCTCTCAACTTCCTGCTACCATTGGGGATGGCCCGGGGCTTGTTAAGGGTGCTCTGACTCAGGCAAAGAGTAAAGAGCGAAGCCCACCCTAATGCGAGGCCGGCCCCCAAAGCCCACTCTTTCCACTACCCCACACGGCTAGGAACCAACAGAGCCAGACTCAAACCTGGATCTTCTGACGCCAAAGCCAGAGCCTCTCTCAGTTCCCCAGGCTGGCCCTGGCTGTTCACTCCAGCCAGTGACCCAAGGCAGCTGGACTCCAGAGCTAGAGGTGATAGCATAGGTTCTGAAGCCGGGCAGGGCTAATCCCAGCCAGAACTCCTGTGGACTTGGTTCCGAGGCAGCTACCAAAGAGCCTCCTGCCAGAAGAGTAGGCTGTGGGGACCCGGGCAGCCCGTGAGGGGCCCACATTCCACAGCTCCACAAGCAGGCCTCCAAGGCATAAGCAACAGGATGAAAAGCAGTTCAAGGAGAATCCTGGGGCCAAGGCAAAGCAGCATCATTTGACTTGTCTTGAAACTGCCCTCAAGACATTCTGATTACTACCCACTTGGGGAAGTGGGCCCACCTGAGGGAGTTGGCTGGGCAAGGCTGGACTGAGGGACACGTGGCCCAATTGACCGGCACCCAGAGTGCCCAAGACAGCCAGGCCTCTGATTTCCCCCTTGGCCTCCGCCTTCCTCAGCTCCCAACCCCAGCACATCCAAATGTTAATCACAGCTCCTGCCCCAATAAGAAGTATTATGCCATGTGACCATACCCCACCCCAACCTGTAGCTAATTGGTCAAGAGATTGGCACGGGACTCAGGTCAGTGAATACATGGACTGGTAAGCAACATGTCCTGGGGGTAGAAATCAGACTCCTAAGTAGAAAAAGTACACTCTAAAATGACAACAAATAGTATAGTAAATACATAAACCAGTAAGTCATTTAGTATCAAGTATTATGTACTGTACATAATTGTATGTGCTATACTTTTACACGACTGGCAATGTAGTAGGTCTGTTTACACCAGCATCACCACAAACACATGAGTAATAGGTTGTGCTACAATATTATGATGGCTATGATATCACTAGGTGATGAGAATTTTTCACTTTCATCATCTTGTGGAACCACTGTTGAATATGCAGTCTCAGTGACTGAAACAACGTGGAGCCTGACTGTACTGGCTTCTCTCTCAACCCACCTAAAAACTATTTTCAGAATCAGACACAGGTGGGATATATGCAACAGCTCTGATCTGCCCTGTGGGGAAATTGTAATGACAGATAACACTCTCATCCCTCGCAGAAGATAGATGCTTCAAGTGGTTCTTCTTTTATAGAGGCTTAGGTTTTTTAAATTCCTTCATATAAATAAATGTCTAAATAGTAAAATATATCAAACATGAAAATTTAAAATATATGAACACACACACACACACACACAAAGGGAAAAGGAAGAAGAGGGACACAGGAATGTCAAGACAGATCACTTTTTTTCATCCATAACCAGCGGCTAAAACAAGTTTTTTTAAAAATAGAAATACCTTTATTATTTTATCTGACTGTAAAAGTAACATTCATTGTATAAAAAAATCAAATATTACAAAGTCCATACAGTAAAAGGATGAAATTCCCACAAATCCTATTCCATAAAACCACTGTCAGTGGTGTAAGCTATGCCCTTCCAGCTGCTTTTTAAAATGCATATGACTTTTCAAAAACATAATGGAATCACGTCGCACTGCTCTGCATTCTGCCTTTTTCCATTTATTATATCATCCTTCCGGTTTCAAGTGCCCTCTCCTTGCCTTGGGACTTCACCCCTTGCTCCTGGAGAGAAAGCAACCGGTACCCAAGAAAGATGCTGTGAATGACTCAATAGAGAGTACCCTAATTTAGTGCATTATGCAGTGTACATACTTTTCAATAAATGCTAAAAAGAGAAAGCTCTTAGACAGTGGAGTAATTGTCCCCATTTTAAAGGCTGCTTCTATCAAAGAGATGCTAACTGAATAAAAAGTAATTTCACCAAGAAGGAAACTGTATTAAAAAAGAGAGGGCAAAATGCAAATTAAATGACAAGGGGATACCATTTTTCACTTACCAAATTAACCAAATGCTTTTATTTTAATTATATACCTGGTGGTGGGAAGGAATATAGCAGGCTCTCTTACATGTTTCTGGTGAGCATATTAATTGGAATACACTTTCTAGAAAGTAATTTGGCAATATATATCAAAAACCTGACAAATGTTCATATCGTTTGATCCACTGTTAGGAAGCTACCCTCAAAGAAATAATTCGAAATGCTGGCAAAAGCTAGGCACAAAGATGTTCCTTACAAATATTTCATAATAAGAGGGAAATGTAAACAACCCAAATACCCAGCATTAGAATGATCAAATACATTACGGTCCATTCAACGTATTGCATATTATCTGGATAAAGTTTTTGTTAATGTGGGGAGATCAAAATCAAGTGCTGTGACTGAGTAGTGATGTCTGCTACTTGTGGAGCTTCACGTGGAGGATAAGGGGGAGATTTATCCCACTAACACAGGTAACCTGGTGGAGGTCTTGAAGTCACCAAGTGGGAGCAAAGGTCTGTAACCTCTGTGCTTTCTATTCTGGGTTCAAGTAGATACGACTTTCTTTAGCACCTTCGCCTTCTTCAGGTAAGTGCTAATCCACCACGTGGTGGGATCTCCTCTAGAACTGGTCACTTTCACATGTAGAAACTCAGGGACTGAATGATTTCTCCCTTTAGTTTTGGTTGCATGATTATTTCATTTAAAAACAATTTTCTACAATCAGTATGTAGAAATTTTAGAACATGCAGGGGGAAGTAGAAAAAAATTTTACAAAGCCTACAGGGCTACCTCCCCCGTTGGAGCATGCACCAGAAGTAAAGTAGCTCTTACAAGAACTGCCACCTGCTTCCAGACAGTTGAGGATCCCAGGAATCTCAAGTCTCAAACTTAGATCAAGGTTATCTCAGATTCTAGAGCCCCCAAGTACCTGCAAAGAAATTTAAAATCCTCTTGAGAGGAAGACAGCACCATCCTAGTGTTATCTATTTAAGGTTTGTGTGCCCAGGTGCTTCAAAAGACAAATACTCAAAACATCAGAGTTTGGAGTAAGGAAAGGTTTATTGAACGAGAAGGTGCCAACTCAAGAAGTTGGAGTGGGGAAGACTTAAAGATTCCACAAACCCATCTTGAGCCCAGAACTTATCTTAAGAGAGCCTAGAATTCAGGATTTTATGTCAAGGGAAAGGAGAATGAGCAGGGCAAAGGTTCCGAGACACCTAGGCGCCAACAGGGATCCAAGGAAAAACGAGAAATCTCTAAATCTTTGTTTCTTGGTTCTGGGACCCCTGCTAATCTGAGTCAGATCTTGAGGCTCCTGCAAATCCCTGCCAAAAGCTCAAGCCTTAAGCAGAATTTCTCTAATCGGCCTATCTATAGCAGAAGCTATTCGCCCAAAGGCCATGGGAGAAATGCGGGCTGGAATCAAGACAGTCATAGAGTCAGCATTTCACTGTTACACTAATCCTCAAGTTATTTCTACAAATAATTTTTCAAACAGTATCCTACACTCAAACATAACTAAGTACATAGGAGACAAGGCACCATGAGTGACAACTGGTAGAAAAAATAGACGAGAGATACAAACCTACAGGGACTCCAGATCCTGGCATTATCAGACAGGTTTGTAAATAACAATGCCTACTATGTTCAAAGAAGTAAAGGCCAAACTTGGCCCCCCAAAATGCCAAAAAAAAAACTAGACATAAACAGTGACATGGCAGGTGTGAAAGAGCCACGCAGAATAACCAAATTTACTAAGCTGAAAATAACCAAAATGACTGAAAAAGCAACAAGCACTGCGGACTGTCCGTCTCTGGTCTATGTAAGGAAGTTGAGACCCAGCCAGAGCTGAAATCTATGTCTTCTGTTGACACACATGAGGTTGCCACCACTACCCAGCCTGGAATGAGGTCAGGAGATTTTGCTTGCTTCTCAGCCATCACCCTGCCTCCAGAAGTAGCTTTATTATCCAAGGCACCAGCAATGACAGCACTATAGGGCAATAAGTGAGGGCTCTAATATTAATCTTGATGCCTGAGAAAGGGTCCAAACAGTATGCTCTGCTAAGACAGGAAAAGGTAGGATATCTTTTAGGAAGGCTTCCTTAAAAATGCTTTCAATTTTGCTTTAAATTGTTCAACTTCCCTTCTCAAGAAATCTCATCTGTAGAGTGAACATGGCCTCTCTCTTTGCCTACTTCCCTGAAGGGTTACTTAGGCCCGTCTGCAGCATTCATCGCAAAGTTGCTTACAATGGAAGTCACCTAAAGTAGCCATAGTGGAATGGCTACATTAAAAAGGACATAACCACTGATGAACCACTTTTCATACTGTCTTGCTGCTGCTCAAAGCTGGCAAGAGAAAAAGAAAGAGGCCAGAGCTTTGACCCCCTCACCCTCCAAACAGCCTGCAGATCATCCAGGACACCCAATTGCGGGCTTGAGGAGAAATGAAGATACAGCGCTCCAAGACGTGAAACAAGCCCAGGACAAACCCGCCAGGGAGGTCTGCGGGGCAGCTGACTTTGATCTTCACTGATTGAGATTGGCCAAAACCCTGGGCCCAGCTGCCAGCATGAGGCGTGGTTGTTCTGAGGTTCTGGAGCCAAAAGTTTGGGGTTTACTTCCAGGTGCCCAAGAGAAAACCATCTGCTCTCTATCAGGGAGCTGGCTTCCCATCCCAGCCAATACACTCTCCAAACGCGTTGTAACCCAGCCTCAAATGGCACAGAAAAGACTTTGAGACTCCAGGGCCTCTGAAATAGAAACCCAAGTAGGCAAGACTAAAATACTCACTGAGCTCCCAAGAGATAACAACATCGACTCTCTCCTAGGCCACAGGAAACCCTTGCCAAGTCCATATAGCCCCACGTGCTACAGGTGAGTACGGTAGCAGCCAGGATGTGGCAGAGCTGGGGTTTTAAACTAGATCTCATGCCAACGACCCTTCTCTTTTTCACTGTACCAGCTAAGCCACTTGGTGTCGGACTCTACCTCTCCCTTCCGAACCCCAAAGCTGATTCATGAGACTTTTCTAAAAATTTTAAGAAAAAGAAGTGACAATATGGTTGCTTTGCCCAAGAATTCAACAAGACGTGGTAATTTACTCAAACATACCCACCCCTGAGGAAAATACTGCATGATTTTATAAACCCCTCCTTAAATACATCAGCTGTACCTCTCTTTCCACATGCTTGGAATTTAAAAAAGAAAAAAATTTCTCAAACACACTAAAAAGATAAAAATGTGAGGTGATCAATGTGTTAAGTAATGGTGGGAATCCTTTCACAATGTATACATAATTCAAATCAACAGATGTACACTTTAAATATCTTACAATTTTGTCAATCATACTTCAATAAAACTGAAAATAAAAAGATACCAAAGGAAAAAAGAAATAATCTAAGCTTTTTTTTTCCCTCAGAAGAGACTTAACATTCGCTGGGCAATAACTATGTGCCAGTTTTTAAAATAGGCCTTTTAAATTAATTCTCTCATTTAAACCCAATTGCCAGATGAGAACACTGAGGCTTAGAGGGCTTGATTGGCCTTCTCAAAGCTTCATAATACAAGCAGCAGAGCTGGTACTCAGACCAGCCAAAGCTCTCCGTACCAGAATGCCTTTCTCTTTGCTGACTAACCAGCCATCAGTTCGGAGCAAACCGGAATGGTTGGTTACTCTACAGACAGTTATCACAAGTAGTTATCAGAGGCTGGGGGAAACATCCTGAGGGCTACTGGTTTTCACATTGTTTTGGCTTAAATCAAACATTTTTCTTTTTGGTACATCTAATAAGGAAGCAAGTCTAGTGTAAACACATCCCAATTTCCCCATATCTGGGTTTTCTTCCCTCTTTTTTAATGACCCCGAAAAAACAAACTTGATCCTGAAGTCTGCTGAACTCTACCCATGAAGAAAGAGGGCTTGAAAATTATATAAGAATCATTGATGGCCCTCTATTTCTCAGGGAAAATGGGGTTTCTAGGGAAGTAGAGTGCCCTCCTAGAAACCGAAGCCCCTGGGCTGCTTCTGCCTGTTAATAGCTGTGTGCCCTTCGGTAAGTGTCTTCCCTTCTCTGAGCCTCCATCTAAAATATGGGAGTTTTAAATCACCTTCTTCCCTCAAGGAGTCTTAGGCCGAGATGCTTAGGCCCTCGTTCTACAGATGAGGACAGGAAGGTCAGCGGAGAAAGGAAGCTTGGCCAAGGTCACCCGAGCAAGCTAAAGCAGTAGGACAAGACATGGGGCAACCTCTAGATGCTTGTCACCCCTTCTAACACACACCAGAGAAAAAGCCAAGTATGCTAAGAAACAGAATCTGTTTAATGTTGCTTCTCTAAGCCTGTAATGAAAATGAGCCAAATGCTGAAAGATTAAAAATTCTCATCTTTAAAAACAAATCAGGGTTTAATTTGGGTTTTCTTAAAGCCTCATAAAAAAGGGGAGCTGAATCCTTGACCAAATATTCAGCATTCCAAACTAGGAAGATGAGACAGATTTTAATCCCCTGCATGAGGAACAAGCAGATTGGAGGATGTGTGTTTCCACTGGCCTGCATATTTCTCAGATGTGTAAATGGCAGGCAGCCTAGAGAAGAGGCTGACCCCAAAGGGGCATACAGGGAAGGTGGGGTCTCTGAGGAGAGCTTCCCGGTGAGCAAAGCCTTGGTGGGGGCTAACTGGGCTACACCACTGGTGGCTGAGCGATGTTAAATAATTTGCTTAAAATCACTCAGCTAGTAGGTAGCAGAGTTAAAAATCAAACCCATATCTAAATTCAAGCCCAAGTTCTCACTGGATATGCTATATAACCTCAGGAGCCAGAATTTGAATGGGGAAATCAGGGTGCCCTTCAATTATCCAGGAGTCTGCTGTGGACTCTCTAGGCTCCCTTCAATGCTTCTCTCCTGCTACATTCTTCCAGGATGGGTTTTGTTTTGTTTTGTTTTGTTTGTTTGTTTTTAGCCTCCCTGTATTGGCTCAAAACTTAGTCATTCATTCAACAAACATTTCATAAGAGTCCTCTATGTGCTGACTTCAACATACAAGAGTGTGATGGCTGACACACCCCATCAGGGAAATAAGCCAATCAAGCTAACATGGAGATGTGTGCAAGTGTTATGGGGTTAAGGAAGGCTTCCTGGAGGAGGCAATATTTGCAGTGAGTCTCGAGTTGGATTTGGATGTGTCAATCGTCATGTCAAGATAAAACTCAGCTGAATTATTTAGTCACTTACTAGCAGTTTGGGTCCCCTTTGATAGGGAAAACCGTAGGTCAGTACCAACAACAAACAAACTTGGGGATTGTCTAGGAATGCCAATTACCCCCAAATATTTCAAAACCCAACATATCGGTCTCTCTATCTCTGTATCTCACGTGTGACACCTGCCTCCACCATCACTGGGAAAGCAGGGAAGGGAACTCCCACATACCGAGCACCTTCACACCAGTTATTTCAACTAGTACACAGGCCCGTGTGGGAAGTAATGCAGCCTCATGTTATGGCTGAAGAACCAGAAGCTGCGAGAACTTAGGTGACTTGCCCAAGGTCACAGCTATCCAGGGAAGCACCAGGACTGGAATCTAAAGCCCACACTGTTTTATTGTCCCTATCTGCCTTCTGCATGACAGACACTGTTAGGTGTTCCAAAAACAAAATCTCTGCAAAGAACAGTTCCATAATGACATCTAACAGGAAATGATTCTATACGTCTGGGGTGCTTAGCTCCACACTAGACACCAAGGGTTCAGAGAGGCCTAACCTCAAGGAAACTCTCACTCTGCTCAGAAAAACCTAAAATGTCTACTTGAAACCATAGAGACCTGCATATAACCAGGAGTAGATTTGTGTGGCATCTCTGGTATTCTAGGTGATGGGTACCAATGAGGGCCGGAGGGGTCAGTGATCAGTGTCCTAAAGGAGGTGACTTTATGCTGCCTAAAAGGTCAAGAAGGGTGTTGACAAAAATGTGGAGAAATTAAAACCATTGTGCACTGTGGGTGGAAATGTAAAATGGTATACCCACTATGGAAAATATGACAGTTCAAAAAATTAAAAATAGAATCATATATGATACAGCAATTCCACTTCTGGGTATTCTCAAAAGAATTCAAAGCAAGGTCTAGAAGAGATATTTGTACACCCATGTTCATAGTAGCATTATTCACAATAGCTAAAAGGGGGAAACAATTCAAATGTCCATTGACTGATAAATGATAACCAAAAAGTGGTGTATCCACAGTTAATTATTCAGCCTTACAAAGGAAGGAAATTCTGACATGTTACAACATGGATGAATCTTAAAGATATTATGCTAAATGAAATAAGCCAGACATGAGAGGACAAATATTGTATGATTCCACTCATATGAGGTAGTACATACTAGAGTAGCCAAACTCATAGAGACAGAAAGCAGAATGGTGGATGCCAGGAGTTGGGGATATGGAGAAATGGGGAGTTGTTTAATGGGGACTGAGTTTCAGATTTGCCAGACGAAAAAGTTCTGGAGAAGGCTGCACAACAATGTGAACGTACTTAACACTACTAAACTGTATATTTAAAAATGGTTAAAGTAATAAGTTTTGTGTTATGTGTGTGTTTTTGTTTTTTTGTTTTTATTTTTTTACTAGAAAGAGGATAAAAGAAAAAGGGGAGGTAGAGAGGGAGACAGAGACAGGCAGACGAGACACAGAGAGACAGGGAGCATGAGCTATCAAGACACTGTGCGACAGAGCAACAGGAGAGGGAGGGAGGGAGAAAAGAAAGGTCGGGAAGGATTTGGACCGAGAGAGGAGAAAAGCAAACCAAGCACTGTCATTCCCACACTAACTGGGACCAACCAGGTGTCTTTCTCCCCAGCTCAGCTCTTCTCCCTCAGGGTGGTCAGTTTTCAGGCCTGATCCTAGAGCTCAGACTGCCAATCGCATCCTTCCAGCTTCAAATTCAGCTGAAAAGAGCAAGAGTCTGAGTCCCAGCATTCCCTGCAGAAGTCCTAGGACTCACTCCAGTTGGACCAGCTCTGCCCATTGAAGCAATCAGAGGGTATGGAGGCTTGGGGTGCACTGTTTAGCTTTGGACCAAATCACAGGCTCTACTCCTGAAGCTGGGAGCAGAACTAAGTCCACTCAGAGTTCCACACAGCAAAAGTGTGTCGGGGATGTTCCTAGAAGAAAATTAGGGTGTGGCTACCAAAGTAGTGTGGGTGAGAATGAATGCTGAGCTTCCAGAACACAGTGGCTATCCACTGGTTCCATTTGCCTAAAGAAAACTCACAGTTCGGAATGGGCACAGGACTTGCCCAAGGTTATAGAGCAATTAAGAAGCTGAGAACTCAAGTTCAGATCTTCTACTCAAATCCAATGAAGCAAATTTCATTGGGAAGGTAAAAGGAGAACTAAGGCTAAGAGTTGGGTTGGGTGGTGATAGTGACGAAGATATTCTTTGTAGGATGCACCTAGATTATGGAGAGTTTTGCGAGTCAGAAAGAGGAGGTTGAGTTTAAAGAAAGAAATAGGAGACTTCCATGGGTTTTAATAGAGAAGGTGTCCAAACGGAAGTTAAGACCCAGTCAAGGCTGCAAGGCATCTGGACTCTTATCAGCTCAGATGAACGCTCCCTTTTACCCCATGAGGATATTTCCAAAGGATGGGCTCTGCAAGGCATGCCCTCTCCCCACCCCCACTGCCTGGCTGTAGCCTGTCCTTGGAGATTCTGAGTACCCCTCCTCCCCCTGCAATGCTGTGGCTTTGGCAGCCACTTTGGAAACTGCAAGTTTTAAATGAATTTCCACCCCAGAGGAAGTTGAGAGGCAGGCATGTTCCACCAGCCACTTCTGAGCTCCCAACGTTTCTCCTTCCCCTTCAGAAAAAGGATCAAACGCTCTTTCACAATGGAAGGAGGAGGGGTTGGGGTGAGGAAGACAGAAGGGGGAGAAAAGAGAAAAAAGAACGAATAAGAGAACCTCATTTGATCTTAATCAGACAAAGTTTATGCCTGAATTATACATTTTTCTCTCCCACACTGAGAAAACCAATACATAAGGGAAAACAAGTCACATGTTATTTATTTACTTCCCCTGAATTTTCTCTGATTGATTCCAAAAGGATTTAGGAGGCTCCCAAGACTAAACACAATGGTGACTATGATAATTAGGGACAAAAAAGGAAGGAAGACCATAAAGGTAGCAGAGAGAGAAGATGTCAATAGGCACCTGAGGAGTGCTAATTTATAACTTGGGTACTCTATTTGGCCCTAGTGGAAAAAATACCAGGTTTATATCAGTTTTGTCTTATGATAATAGAAAGCATTCAAATGCATCTGCGGCCACAAACTTTTTCTGGGACTAAACTCGAGCTGAAATATATCACATGGGCTGACAAATTGTATTTGAGTTACAGAAAATAACAAGGGCAGTAAGCCCAAAGGATTTTTGAAGGAGGCATAGTCCTGACTAGCAGTGAATGTTCTAAACAGCATTTTTTATTGCCAAGAATAAGCACACTGGTTGAATCATGAGTGGTTGAATCTTTGAGTAGGAAGATATCAGTCCCATTTCAGGCCCTGAAGAGTTCATTGAAGCAGGATGGGCAGGCTGGGAAGTGCCGAGATTGGAATTAGTGGACATGGAACTGGATCCTCAAACCAAGCTGGAGCAGACACAGGAGAGAAGAGGTTCGCAGCCAGGTGGGGACCTGTTCCTGGCCCTTTAAGCAGCCTGACTCAGTCACACATCCCTTCCTCTCCATCCCTTGCTTTCTTCTGATTTTAAAATCGTGGCATCACCTTATGTCTTCAACTGTGACGTCTGATTCCAACCTCCAATTAGACTCGACATTTGTAGGTGGCCTTCCCGCATCCGCTCCCTCCTTCTCCCACTTGGAGTGGCCCTGAATACCTTCAGAGAGCACTCTTGACCCATTTTCTTGACCCACATGGTTTGGGTGGGATTGACTAACCCAATTCTAGGGTTAGTCCTGTGACCGAACCCTGAATCAATCCATACATCACATTCCCCTGACCCTAGTGGTCAGTCTCAAAGGAGGACAATGACCCAAATCAGGCCAATCAGAGCTAATGAACTCAGTTCTGGGACTTTTGTCTGTACTATCAGGAAAGTAAATTTTCTCTTTCTTCTCTGGAAAGAAAGTGGGAAGGATGTAGCCACCAGAGATGCTGGCAGCCATCCTGTGGCCACAAGGGCGGAGCCAGTTGGACAATAAAGTGACCTAAGAGGAAACCAAACTGTGAGATGGAAATGACTAGATTCTGGCAATATCATTTGAACCCATGCAATGAGCAATACTTGAAGTGAGCCTTACCCCTGGACATTCCAATTAGCTTTCTTGTTGAAACCAGTTTGGATCTAACACATGAGCAACCTTTGACCCCTCTGGAGTTAAGTTTACCTCATTTTCTCCTCCATTATGACCTTGGCACTTTCTTACAGACACTACCTTGGCCCATGCCTCTGAGCCTTTGGTATTTCCTATTGTCTGAGGTAGAAACTTCCTGCTCCCAATTTCCACTCCAGATGGTGCTGGTTGAGCCAGCCCTGGCCCTCCAAGGAAGGTTGGAAATAATTCAAACACAGCCATAGACAACCAGACCAAGTTGGAGCAACAGGTAAAATGGAGCAGCTGGTCATTCCAAGCAAGCCTTCCAAGCTTGGGTCCACTGTTCTCAGGGCCTTCAACAGCCCAGCTGAAGGTTGTCTCCACTAATCCACGCAGATAGTACCCAGGATGCCTGTCAACAGGTGGTAAGGCTCCACAGCACCAAACTGGAATTGGGGGCTAGGACTAGGAGAACCGGCAAAAGCAAGCAGGGTTCCCAACTTATATGCAAGCCAACTACTTAGAAAGGAATTCAGACAAGAAATCATGCAAATACCAGAACAGGGTACTTGTTTGTATCACAAACAAGGCAGAAGCCCAAATACTTCAGTGAAGTCAAGATCAGAACCAGCCTGGAGGCCAAGCTGACCTGACTCAGGTTTCTTAAAGGCATCCTGACAGAGCACAGGTCCCCGGGTCCAAGGGCCTGAACACTATCCGCTTTTCCACTCAATGCAGGAAAACTCCCAAAACAAAGGCTACCTCCTGCCCCAAATCCACCCTCTCTTCTTACTGGATGTTTGCTTATGTAAGCTTTGGTCCAAGCGGCAATGTGCCCAATACTGTTAAAGGAAAGCTTTTTGCCACCTTCCCCTTTCTTCCTCCTTGGAATACTGGTTAAGTTGGAATTGCCTGGAGCTAAAGCGACCATCTTGAATTTTGAGAAAAAGGCTGATAGAAAGTAAAGACATGGCCTAGAACCTTGATATCTGTGATATCCCTGATATCACCCTCTTTTGGGCTTTTTGTCCTATGAGGTAATTTAATGTCTCGATTGTTTAAGTTAGTGGTTCTCAAAGTGTGTCCGCAGGCCAACAGCATCGGCACCATCTGGGAATGGGTTAAAATGCACATTCTCAGGCCCCAGACTAACAGAACCGGAAGTTCTATAGGTGGGGCCCAGTAATCGAGTTTTATCAAGCCCCCCAGGTGACTCTGATGTGTGCTAAAGTTTGATATTTTTGTACAGTTCAGCTGAAAGCATTTATAATGCACACATTTTTCTGCAGCATCCCTGAAGTCGTTTATGGGATATCAGAAGGCTGAGAGCAAAGTGGGAGAGCTGATGTTCACAAAACCAAAAGGGAAAGTTTCAAAGAGGAAATGGAACTCACAAAAGAAAAGATAAATAAAAATTCAGCACTTTCATCCATCAAAATAATCATAGATACAATTAAAAAGCAAAAGAAAACCCTGGGGGGAAATCATTGCAACAAATATAACACTTAAAATCCTTTGTCAAAAAGTCATGCAAAGTCAAAAAGAAAACATTCCCCCCCCCCAAAAAAGACAACACACAAAAAAAGTTTACAGAATGGGAAATACAAATGGATAATTAAGAGGAAAAATGTTCCACCTATTAGTAATCAAAGCAATGGGAATGAAAATGAGATTTTCATCTATTGAATTAGCAAAGATTGAGCAAAAGAAACTTCTCGAGACAGTGAGGATAGAATAGAATGGACACTTTCCTGCACTGCCAGTGAGTGTAAATTGGAGCTACCACTATTCTGAAGAGCAATTAGGTGACATTCAAGAGATTTAAATGTTCATATTGTCTGAATCAGGAAGTCAACTTCTACTTATCTAGTCCAGGGATTAACAAAGGCCTGTTTTTGTATGGTACACAAGCTAAGAATGGTTTTTACGTTCTTAAAAGGTTGGAAGATGAATAGCTTTGGCCGGGGGTTGGAGAAGAGGGAAGAAGAAGGAAGAGAAAGGAAAGGGGAGGTGGAGTGGGGAAGGAGGGGAGGAGAGAAGAAACAGCCACTGAGCCTGTACTGGGCACGACTAAATGTATTTTCTTTTATTGAAAAAAAATCGCCAAGTTTTCACCGATTCTAGTCTAAAACAGTGTGAGCAAACTATGGCCCATGGACTAAATCCAACCAGCCACTTCTTTCTGAAAATAAAATTTTATTGGACCGCATCCGCACTCATTCGTTTACATAGTTTATGGCTGCTTTTGCTCTACGACTTAGAGTTGAGTAATTGTGACAGAGATTATATGGTCCACTAAACATAAAATATTTATTACCTGGCTCTTATAAAAAGTTTGCCAACTCCTGGTCTAGAGAAATAATCAAAAAGATAGATAAAAGCATGTGTACAGAGATGTTTATCACAGCATTATTTATATAGAAGGCCAGTTAAACAAATGATTACTTAACTGAGATGGTAAGCATGCATTTTACCCCAGGATTTCACATCTTAAGGACTCAATAAACATTAGCAATTATTAATATCTATGGAATATTTGTCATTTTTTTTCCAGGAACCAGTAATAGCACAGGAAAGCAGACTATATTCCTTTTGCGCATATTCCTTTTGTATTATTTCAATTAAGTTTTAAAATACATAGATATACAAGAAAAAAGAGGACTGAAGAAAATGAATCTAAATCTCATCAATAGTTCTCTTTGGGCCATAGGATTCTGGATCATTTTTCATTTGCTCCCATACACTTTTCAGTGATTTTCAAGTTTCTTATAATGAGTGAACATTGCTCTTATCATTAAACTAAAAAGTCTTTTTTCTCAGAAGGTAATTGAATTTGGAAATGCAGCTGAGGGCCAGAAGCAGGCTTTGAGACTAGTTGCTGTAGAAACCCGAATCCGGTACTCCATAGTGTGAGGGAAAAGGTGAGAGGAAGGAATGAAATTCTGAAAAAAGGAGCCAGGAGGTTGGCGTGAGACTGGGCACAAGGCAGAGCCAAGCAGCCTGTGGAAAACCTCAGGGGCCACAGAACTCTGAAGAACAGACAGGATTAACATGGCTGCTCACAGTAAACCCCAGACCAGCAGCACTGGGACCACCTGGGAGCTTGTCATAGAGGTGGAGGCTCAGCTCCCTCCCAGACCTGCTGAATCAGAATCTGCATTTTAAAGAATCCCCAGGTGGTGTGTACAGGCACACACTCAATTTAAGAAGGCCTAGCTCATCAATGGTAAACCTGCTCCGGCCACTGCCCCCATTTTCAATCTTTTTCAGTTACATCTGCTACACTTAAAATGCTTCCGAGGGATTTGTGTCTCCTTCACGTATCAAAAGGGAACCTTAAAAGGAAAAGCGAATAGACAAACCACTGCCTCTACATGCACACATGTGCAAACACACACACTCACACATTCACCCACACATGCACACGCGCCAGGCTTAAGTGAGCACTGAGCCTGGAAAACACCTAAAGGGCAGCAGCAGGGCCTTCCAAAGGCCCATCACACCACCGTATAGTGGCTGTTACACTTGAGTCCAGTCAGGCTTCGTGCTGCAATGCAGAGGCTGTTCCAAAGGCAATATATTGACCAATTTCCCAGAAGAGATTTTATTTCTTGTTAAAATATCCTGAAGAGCCATTTTAGAGCTTGAAGACCAGACACAGGATGAGGCAGAGAGACAGAGCAGTGAATAGGACTTGCCAACAGTCTTTGGTCTGCATCAGTCCCTGCCAGCTTTCTGGGCTGTCACCAAGGAAGGTAACCACAACCCTTCAATGGGGCCAACCACTGCCTGTGCATCATTGCTCTGTTTGTGCACAATAACCCACTGAGATGGGGACTACTGTTATTCCCATTTGATAGGTATGTGAACTGAGGCTGAAGGAGGTTAAATAGTTTGCTCAGAGGTATCTGACTCCCAAGGCCAAGTTTCATCCCAGACACTAGGCTATCTCATGAAGGGTCTATCTAACTGATAGGTGGAAGAGGCAGCTGCTGAGTGATCTCATCAGATTTGAGCAGCTCTGCTCAGAGGTGTCCTGTCTGCAGCCTGCCAAGAGTCACAAGCAATAAGCACACTTAGTCACACTCAAAGTCCTGCTTCTCCCACCCTCAGAGAGAGGCCTCCCTAGGACCCATGTGGCTGCTCTGATAGCCACCTGCGTACCAGTCCTAAACAAATGGACTCCAAGGCAGGGATGGAGAGAAGGAGGCATGCCTTGGCTGCTAGTGGTATCCCAAAACTTCTCAAGTTGCCACTTACCAAAGCCAAACTGGGTCAAGAAGAAATAACACACCAAGAGGACTTCCTAGCATAAAGGTCAAATGGTAAGAGCTGGACTAGATGCAGGAAGGGGCAAGGCGGGGGCAGTGGGTGGGCCAGGGGCGGCGGGTGTTTAAGAAGGGCATCAAAAATTAAACGGAGTTATCATATGATCCAGCAATTCCACTTCTGGGTATCTAAAATAATCAAAAGCAGAGACTAGAACTGATATTTGTACACCCATGTTCATAGCAGCATTATTCACAGTAGCCAAAAGATGGAAACGAAATACAAGTGTCCATCGACAAACAAATGGATAAACAAAGTGTGATATATACATACAGTGGAATATTATTCAGCCTTAAAAAGGAAATTCTGATACATGCTACAACATGGATAAACATGGAAGGCTTGCTAAGCAAAATAAGCCAGATACAAAAGGATAAATATCGTATAATTCTATTTATATGATATACCTAAAATTGGCAAATTCAAGACAAAGTAGAACAGCGGTTACCGAGGGCTGGGAGCGGGTGGAGAATGGGGAGTTACTGTTTAGTGGACAGAGTTTCAGTTTGGGATGATGAAAAAGTACTGTGGATGGTGGTGGCGGTGGTTGCACAACAGTGTAAATGTACTTAATTCCACTGAACCATATATTTTTTTAATTGTTAAAATGGCAAGTTTTATGTTATGTATATTTTACCACTACATTTTAAAAAGAAAATAAAAGGGAGGGGCAAAAGAGAAAGAAAGGAGCCCCTCCAGCCCTAGGAGGAGGAGGAAAAATCTATTGAGTACGTATGAGATACTAAGCCCTCTGCGAGGCTCTTCGCATGTCATTTTGTTTTATCCTCAAAACGACTCTTTCAGGTAGGAACTGTTTTCGAACCAAGGTTCAGAGAGTGCCTTCTCCAGTGTTGCCAAGCCAGACAGTGGTAGATAGGGACTCATACCCAGGTCTGCATTCTGCAGGGCACCAGCCATTCAAACACTTTGACAAGACACCTTGGAAAGGCCTGGTCCTCCCTCCTCGCCCCATCACTTACTCACTAGCATCACCAAGCACCGCCTCTAGACAGAGAAGATGGCAGCAAAGGGGACACAGACAGTTAGGACAGCTGGGGGCTGTGGGACCTCACTCGCCACTCCCCATCTTACTGTTCATTCTCAGAGCCTTAAAAGACTTGGCCCACGGGACGTTCTGCCTCTGCCGCCTCCAGGCCAGATTTCTGCTGAGTTGGGAGCTGCAGCAAGCTAAGGTGAAGGGAGTTAGGACTAGGGTCAAGGCGAGACTAGAATTTCACTCTGATCATCTCAGGAAATGACTCCCAGACCTGCAGAAGAGCAGAACGTGGGTCCCTGCCCTGGGCTGGGAGGCAGCTTCCCATGAAGAGGAAACACATGGACTTTCGAGTCAGATGCCCTGGGTTTGAATTCAGACTCTGCTACTTACTATGTGATCTAGGCTTGGTCTCAACCAAGCCTCGATTTTCTCATCTGTCAAAGGGGCATGGTAGTACCTGCTTTATAAAGATCAATCATAAATCCTGTTTCCCCATCATTTATTAGGGGAACTTGAATAAATTACTTAACTTCCCTGTGCCTCAGTTTTCCTTGTCTATAAACGGGGATATTACCTCAATGGGTTGTTGTAAGGATTAAATGAGTTAATGCAGATAACGTGCTAAGCATAGTGCCTACCACACGCAGAAAAAGTTTTACATACATGCTATACTTTTGGTAACTACTATTATGAAGTATATGTGGTAGGGGACTCACAGATGGTAGTTCCTCCTTCCTTCCCCTCCAGTTCCCTCCTGTATGAAATGCTAAGAAGCTAGCTGTTAATGGTATTTGTCCTGGGTTTTTCTCTAAATATCCGGGTTGGACACAGCCAGCAACCGTAGGAACCTCCTGCTTTTCCTGCACTTCCTCTCTCCTCTACACCGGCAGGGGCTGGGGAGAGTTGGGGAAGGAAGCCCATCAGGCCACACCCTCCAGAAAGGAGGCAAAAGCAGAGTCATTCCAAAACTGTGCCACTTTTTCTCTGCCTGTGCCAATTCCACCCTATAGGGCCCCAGTGTTGCTGAAGCAGCCCTGAGGACCTCAGAGGCCTTTCTGGGCAGTGGGGGCGGGGTGGGGGGCTATTGCTAGCAAGGAGAGCTCTTTACTTCAAATGACCATTAATTGACCACCTCTAGCCACCCTCCTGGGGCAATATTGCTTTCTCCATTTTACTGATGAGGACACGAAGGCACAGAGAGGTTAAGACACTTGGCCAAAGTTACCCAGCAAGTCAAAGCAAGGGTGAAATTTAAACCCAGGCCTTTCTTGATCCAAAGCATAGAGCTTTCCACTATCTCATTCTCTCCCTTTTGAGCCATATCACCATCAGGTCTGCTACATACTTGTTGTATAAACCTGGGTAAATCCTTCCCTGCTCTGAACCTCAATATCCACAGTTGTAAATGGGGAAAGTGCCTTACAAGGTTGTTCATTCAACAACCACCAACTGAGCCCAGAGCCGTATTTACAGTGAAGCTATCGAAGCTTCAGTTTCATGGCCCTTCTCTTGCACAGGCTCCTTCTGAGATCTTGAGAAAGGCCTAATGTTACATACTTTTTCTTAGAGTCCCTACCCCACAAAACCTGGACCCACCATAGTGTGCCAGCCCCATGCCAAGCCTTGGACGTCAGATAGGATAAGCCCAAATGGCAGCGGTCTCCAACCTTTTGGGCTGCAGAGACCAGTGCTCCTGTGAGAAGCTAATGCCTGGTGATCTGAGGGGGAGCTGAGGCAGTGATGCTAGCGCTGGGGAGTGGCTGCAAATACAAATGAAGCTTTGCTCGCTCACCTCCTGCAGTGCAGCCTAGTTCCTAACAGGCCACAGACCAATACAGTCCACAGCCCAGGAGTTGGGGATCCCTGCCAAAAGAGACACTAGAAGAATTTATGCTTATAAAGTCCCCAGCACAGGGCCTAACCCACAGGAGGTGCTGAACAAAAGATAGCTGGCATATTACTTACTACTTATTTATTATCTACCTCTTCCCTATTAGAATGTTAGCTCTTTGAGGAAAAACTTTGTCAATTATGTCCATGGATGCAGCCCAAGAAACCAGAACAGTGCCTGGCACATAGTCAGAGCCCAGTTAATTTTCTCTGACCTTTGAGATGGTTTAGTTCAACTCTTCAATTCACAGATGAGAAGACTGTGGCCCGGAAAGCCACTTCTCTTCCACAATCAGGGCCAGGCCCCCGGGGCCTCACAACGCTCAAGGAGGCTCTCTGTTGCTTCTTCCTGCCTCTATGGATCAACATTCTGAGTAAGAAAAGCAAGAGAAATGGCAGAGCAGAGTGGGGTAAAGAGCCTAGACATTGGATTTAGTTTGCCAGATTTAACAGTAATGATACAGGATAATCAGTTAATTTTGAAACGTAAATCAGATTTTTGTATAAGTATGCCCCATGCAATATTGGGGCACACTTATGCTGTAGCATTAAGATTTGTCGTCTATCTGAAATTCAAACTTACCCGAGCATCTTGTATTTTATCTGGCCACTCTACTTTGGAATTTCATAGAAGTTAGTTCAAATTCCTCCTCTGCTATTTACTGTATAAACTTGGACAAGTATCCTAACCACTCTAAGCCTCAGTTTCCTCAGTTGCAAACTATGGCTAGCCCAACCTTCCTCATGGAGTGCTGTAAAGATTAAAGTAAATGATGTCTCTTGCATAGGGGCACATGGCAGATACATGCTCCCAGTGTCGGTCTCCCTCCCGTTTCTATACACCTTTAAGGAACTCAGCGGGGATACCGACTTGCCAATTGTAAAATAACACAGTAACTACAGCATCAAAGTTCTTCCAAAGCAGTGCACTTAGATAGGATAAGATAGTACAGGTCTGCCTTCAGAAGGCAAACATCAAACTTTGTATTTGTCAGCCCAATCAGACCCGACCCTTTTTATAAACATTTTTAATGCTTCATTTCCCCTTCTTAAATGAAACAAGGTGATAAAATGACCCATGTACATGAAAGTTCAAAAGACTATCATGTTCTACCTGCAAGTTAAGTAAAAAAATAAAAGGAGTGTAATAAAACACTATTTCAACATGTGAATGCTAGGGCATGTGGTAGGGCATATACTAAGAGGGAATCATTGAGAAGTGAGACATTTTTCGGTATTAAGTTGAATATGAAATTGCTGATATGAAACTGTTTTTAATCTATGAAAATAGGAATTTCACGTGATTCAACTTAATATCTGACATTCAAAATATAAGAAAATTAAACCTACCTATCGTGTGTGTGTGTGTGTTGCACCATAGATCAATAGCTACAAATGCAGGCACATAGAGACGTGTTGATAATTGAAAGATCATAAGTATCATCACCATTCATGTTGTGCTTTTCCAAAACGGTGGCCCACTCTTGTTAAAACTACAAGCACCACAAAGTAATCTTTCTTGTTTTGCCCAGTAGTTGCACTTCTGAAAAATTAAATTTAATAAATGCAAAAACAAAACGTTGTGCTCGTATGTAAAACACCATTAGGTTCTAGGCTCAGAAAATCATAAGCAGTTTTTTTTAATGTACATCAATTTCTTGCAGTCATTGGAAAGATGGAAAGAGGCAAGAAAGTTGTTGTGAGAACTGCCCCCCACACAGTAAGACTTGCCCTTCTAAATGGAAGTAGTTTAATCCCAAATCATTATGACAACCAAAAACAATCCCCACTACTACAAAAATGATCAGTCGAGGAATAATTCTGCCCCTACTGCTAATCACCAGTCTAATAACCCCTGCCTGAACACTTTCAATAAGAAACTCACTACCTACACAGGACCTGGAGTTACCATATCTGACTCATCCATTGAGAAGTCTTTCCCATTCCTCTGGTGGGAGCCTACAGAGCCTACGTTGGTATAATTCTGCTTCCTTTGGTCAAAGGTTTTAATAACGACCCAGTAATTCCACTTCTAAGAAGAATCTTCTTCTAAGAATGCCACTTCTAAGAATATATGTAAGTAAACAACCAAATAGCCATTAAAATCCCTTTGCTCAGAATCATATGTAAGGGTGGAACTAATGACATACCAGTAATAGAGAAATGGTTAAGAAAATTACAGTACAACCTCTCTGTGGACTAAGAAGCAGCCATCAAATAAAATGTTGGCAGCTATTGTAGGGCATAAGCTCTTTGGGTTTTTTATTTCTTCTTTTCTCATTTTCTCTAATGATTTTCATTCCTTTCATAATTGGGAAAAAATAAATTCCATGGAAAGGAAAACAAAAAACCATGAAACCCATGGCTGGAATTCTTTCCTGTGGAAATACACTGAGAAGGAGCCTCTGGTGAAAACCTCTAGGGAGAGCAGTTGGCTCAGGCCATCAGGGCTCCCCCATCTCCTACCACCATTTGAACCTTAATCAGTATGTGGGTCCCCTCTGCCACTCCAGGGACTCCCAGTACCAAGATCTGGGGTCACATACAAGGCCCAGCCTGTGGCCTACAGAGTCACCATGGAGCCTGTCTCAAAGAAACCTCTCTCTAGACTTTTCCAATGTCACTCCTGTTCTAGGCTCCGCTGGGGAAAAAGAGGCCTGGGAGGCTCTGCCCAGCTGGGGTCAAGATGGAAGACCATCTATTTTGCTCCTCCTGCCCCTTGCTAAAGCGAGTTAGTGAAAAAAAAACAAAAACAATAACAAAAAAAAAAGCAGTCTACAAAACAGCATGTATGATAAAAATCACATGACTGGTGGCAGGCGGGGCAAGAGGGGACAGCCGAGGACAACCTGAAAAGGCACACATGGAAATGCTGCTATCATCTGCAGGCAGAAGGGAAGGCCACCCAGCTCAGAGGTTAGGAGTGCGGGCAGACCTGGGCTCAAGACCCAGCTCTGCCACTTACTGACATATAGCACTGGGGAATCAACCACTCAGACTCAGTTTCTCTGTCTAGAAGGTGGGGATAACAACACCTACCTCATAAGAGTATTGAAATACCGCACCTGGGCACTTAGCAGAATACTTGGCATCCAACTAATGTTGGCTCACATTACTTTGCACTACTAGTAGATGAAACAATATATTTTTCTGGGCAAAAACTCACATATACACCCAAGCTACAAAATAAGCTCAGAGGTCCCATGGCCCCGCGAGGATGGCTGATCACAAGCTGAGCCCAAATCCCTCCAGTGACCTTGGGCATAGCAGTTAGACTGTTCCCTTCAGTCAGGAGGCAATACACTGAAGAAGTCTGTAGAGAAAAGCCCCACGGGCAAAACACAGCACAGGTTCAGCCCACACTTGTGCAGAAGACCCAGAGCTCATTCACACAGCACTGTAGAGGAATAAAGTAAAATATAAGGAATCAGAAGGCAGGCTATGGGAGCCTATAAAACACAACACAATAGGAAGAGGACAGTCAGCCAAAAAAGAAAAGGCAGGGGACAGAAAAATCAAATGAAGCAGGGCTTTATCTTACGTACTTGAGCAGGTCTTCTGAAATTTAACTCTAAAATATGCCCTCATCCTTCATAGAGCTGATCTTGTGGTACCAGTTACCACAAAGCAGCCCCCAGATGTTAGCTGTCTACTTCACTGAAGTATACTTGGGAAAAGATTATTAAATATCTTCACATGAGCAATGAGGCAAAAACAAACAAAAACCCTCCTATCAATGTTTTATGGACTGCTTTGGCATTTCACTAGCATTCATCAATCTTTAACTTTAGACATATCTATTATATACTATTTCAAGATATTTTCTGGCATTAGATTTAATAAATACTACATGTCTACTTTCACGCATCATTTTCTTTACATTTTTCCATCCTCCAATTTTCTTAAGAATTTATTTAAATTATCACCTGAAGGGCTCAAATATAGGGGAGTAGGGGGAGGGTGAAGTGGGAACGGGGATCAAATATATGATAGTTTGGGTGGTGAACACACAATAGAATATACAGAAGTCAAATGAGAATGTACACCTGAAAATTATATGATTGTGTTAACCAATGTTACCCCAACGAACTTAATTTTAAAAAAATTATCACCTGAATTTCTCTAAACCCCCAATCTTCCATATGTGTTAAAATTATATTTATGGTAATATTAATTTGGATTTCAGTTGTTTTGGAGATCCAGCTATCCACAGCCTAGACACACAGAACTTTTATCCTCATCAATATCTTTTCTAAGTCAGCATTACAAGTTACTGATAGGACTCAATCTCTAGGAGAGAAGCTGCTGCCTTGGTACTGGCCATGAAGAGAACTTTTTAAATGGATGAGGCTGCCCCACTTTCCTTTTTTATCTGACTTCAATTCTACTGTAAGCTCTGAGAAAAAACATTCTTACCGGTTACAATATGTACTACTTCAAATAATCATCCACTTACTTATGTACCGAGATTCCAGCCTGTACTGAGAGAAATATTTTCTGGTTGTCCTTTGTCAACAGGTTCCTCATTGCTACAATTCCCTGTCACAAGCTAGCTGGAAGAGACAACTTGTGACCAGGGAACAGATTTGTCCCCTGGAGATGCCGCTTCTTTCCACTTACAGCTTATAATTTCAAGCAAACTGAAAAATCCATGTCAGTAATGATTTGTTAATATGATGCCATGTTAAAATTAATCAAAACTTAAAATTACAGTAGAAATAATGGATTGCTAATCAGTATGGATTGTTAACCTAGTGGTGACTGGACACTGATCCTTAACGGTTTCAAGGACCAGACAAAAACCAAAGCTTTCCTAACTTTCTTACCTTTTCAGAATGTGTCTTTTGGGGGCTATGATATTATTTGCTAAACAATGTTTTCTAAAACACACACACACACACACACACACACTTCCACAATGGTTCAGGAATGTTGCACATTACACACAGAAGTGGAATGAAGTGATTCTTGGCTACGTTAATGCTTGTTACCCAAAAAAGTACTGAAAGCGAACTGTATATGTAAATCTGAGATCTACTATCACCCTTTAAAAATAAAATTTTAAACTTTTTTTAAATCAAATGTTTAAAAGTGAGCCCTTTCGTGTAAAAATTTATACCTATGTACATAGAAAAATTTTGGAAGAAAATATTCCAAATATTAATACCAGATAGTTCTAAATTATATGACTATGGAGGGCATTGTCTTTTTTACATCTTTCTGTATTATCTGAATTTTTATAGTGATTATATATTGTTTTTATAATCACGGGGAATCAATAATTCTATTTTTATTTTTCAAAAATGATAAAGGAGGAAAAGGTCTAATAAAATGAAAGTGGGTGAGAGTTGCTCACAGCCTAGGGTGCTGGAATGCCAGAAGGACTAACTGGAAAATGGCCCGAGCCAAGCCTGGCAGCCACGGCTCCCCAAACAGTCCCTGATGAGAAGTCAGCCAGGCACACGAGCAACTTTGGAGTCCCAGGTTTCCAGAAAGAGCCAAACACAGGAACCAGGGCGCTGGCAGTCCTAGGAAGAGGACTCTACGCAAGACACAAAGGTCACTTGGCCCCAGTCCTTGGAGAAGCATCCAGTCCAGATGAGCCAAAGAAAAGTATGGTGACATCAACAAAGAACCACTACTGGTCTAATGAACCACGAGTAAAATTTTTGACCTCTCTAGAAATCACAGGAATAACAACAAAATAAGTCATCACTCTTCACCTAACAAAAAAGTAAAGAGTTGTAAAACGCCGGTGAGGGTGTGCTGAAACTAGCCCTCAGTCTCGCTGCTGGGAATTATTATTTTACTAAAGCGCTTTTGGAAAGCAACATGGCACGCATCGATCATTTTAAGATATTCATATCCTTCATAATTTCGTTTCTAGAAATCTACCCTAAGACAAACAAATGTAAACTACTTTATTATCAAAGATTTTCATTGCAGTGTGATTTATAATTTTTTTAAAAAGAAAATGACCTGAATACTGTCCAACCTGAATACTGTCCAATAGTTAGAATAAGTTTTGATACAACCTCTCGATGGGGCATTATGTGACCATTAAAAACAATGTTTATGGAGTGTTTATAATAACACATGGAAAATGTTTATGTTACCATGTTAAATGATACAGTAGAATATAAAATTGTATGTGAGACACAATTTTGACTACATAAAAATTCATATAAAAAACTGAGAAGAAATATTCTAAAACATTATTTAGTTCCCTCTGAATTGGTTGGGCTATAGTAAGATTTTCTTTTAAAAAATAATTCTGAAATAATTTCAGATTTACAGAAAGGTTGTAAGAAAAATGCAAAGAACTATCATTCTTTTTACCCAGGTTTCCCAACTCTTAAGATTTTTCCATATTTGCTTCACTGTATACATGTGTACACACTTTCTTTACACACCTATGATATATGTGTGTATGTATATATAAAAAAAAATTCATTAGCCTTTTTCTGAACCATTTGAGAGCAAGCAGCAGATACGATATCCTATTACCCTTAAATACACCAGAATATATTTCTTAAACACAAGAACACTCTCCAACATAACCTTCCAGATCAGGAAATCAACACCAGCTCAGCGGCACCGTCCAAAACACACCCCATTCAAATTTCACCAACTGTGCCAACAATGTCTTTTTCCTTTCTGATCTAGGATCCACTCTAGGAAAATCTTGCATTTAGTTGTCATGTCTCACTGGTCTCCTTCAACTTGCAACATTTTCCCTTTCTTTCTCCATCTTTTATGTCTTTCCCCGAGAGTTGTTTTTAAGAGTTTTTAAGAGTCCAGGCCTTTCGTTTTATAGGATAACTCAACCTGAGGTTGACTACTGTTTCCTTATGAGGAGACTTGGGTCCTTGGCAGAAATAGCACAGGTGAGGCTTCATTAACATCAGGAAGCCCGTGAAGTCAATCCACCCGGCACTGGTGAGGTTAATTTTGATCACCTGCATGTCAGTGTCTGCCAGGTGTTTCTATCAGAAGATCACCATTTTTCCCTTTGTAATAAATATTTTCTGGGGACACATCCCAGTATTACACCAATATCTTGTTCTTCAAAACTTCACCTGCCATTCTAGCATCGTTGACAACTCTAGCCCGAATCAACCACCACTGTGACGGCTGCCTAATGTTAATTTGTCTTATGTTTCTATCACTGCTTCTGCATTTATTGTCAATCTCATAAGAGCTTTCCTTCTGTTAATGTGTTCATTTACTTTATTATATCAACATGGATTCCTATTTTATTCAATGAGTTTTATCCAGTACTATCATTATTTATGTTGATGCTCAAATTGCCCAGATTTGATCAATATGAGCCCCTTCAAGCTGATCCCTGTATCCTTTCATTTCCTCATCATTCTTTGAGCACATCCTTACTTTCTGGCACAAGACGTTCCAGATTCATCTTGTCCTTTGCCTGCTCTATATCTGCAAGCAGCCACTTCTCCAAGAAGCCCTGGTTCATTTTAGTGGAAAATAGTATTTAGAAACCGAGATCTGGAAGCTAGAATGTCATTGCTTCTACGCCCTCCAGAAACTAAGAAACGCATGTACACATATAAATATATGTATACACACCCGTAACTATGTTTGCATATAGCTGTACATATGTACATTAAATTCACGGTTCTAATGTGTGTAAGTATACATGTCAGTGAGGTCATACCTTCTCAGCACCTCAGGGTCCTTTCTAGCCTTCTCCCTTTCCATATTTGTAAATCATTTCTCTTAACAGTAGGAAACCTGGCTCCCACTAGCCTCAGTTTATTGATTTATTTGCTCAATGTAACCAATCTCCCAATCACATCAGCTGCCTCCTCTGCCCACTGCGCCTCCACGTGTTCTACCTCCTCAGCCGCCCCGCATACTGATGAGTCTGTAAAGCCCCCCAACACCCCACTTCCTCAAATACCAGAACAGTCTTTATTAATTTCACTTCCCACATTTTCCCTTCCTTTTGTTTTAATTATTTAACGTAAAAGCCATTTAAGACATAACACCTGCTCTCCTGAGGAAGATGCATACTAATGTCTCATGTGGTTCCTGCACGTATCCCAAGCAGGCGTCAGAATGCTACCAAGTGTACAGGGTGAAAACGACTCCTCCCCGCGGGCCTCCTCATCTCCCCCCATGCTCCCTCTGCACCTACCCGCACTGCAGGCTGCAGCTTCCAGGGATGTGGCCTTTGCAAGGGGCCTTTACCTCTCTAGAAAGTCTCTCTCTACAGGCCAGCCAGCCCCTCCCAGGGTCTCCAAGGCCTTTCACAGCTCACCCCCATGGGGCCTCTCCTCAGCCACAGGAGCACCTTCTATCTAAAAGGGGAGCCCCACAACCCAATCCTCCTCATTCTCATCCTCACAGACCTAGCACTAAAGAAACCAAACTACGTCAAACCCAGTGACGGACAGTATGGGAGCAAGCATAAAAGACACAGGTCCACTTTGACAAAAGGGGATTTTTTTTTCTTAGAAAGCTTAAATGTTAGGGAGTTGCTTATGGATGAGCAAAAAAGCCACAGAAAGATGAGAGCAGCAAGAAATGGTAGGTTCTGGAGTCAGAACCTAAGGATGGGGGATGTCTGGGCAAGGGTAGGCAAATTGGGACACAAATACAGAGAATTAGCCAGAGCGATCCTTAATCACCCACCTACACACACAGCCACCCAGAACAGCAGACGTCACCCTCCAGACAGTGCCAGGCAGGACCTGGCCTCCCCCAGAGCAGGACCAGAGGCGTCTTTCAGTGCTCCAGACACACTGGGCTCCAGTCCATTGTCCTTGGCTGGGCTTTTGCAGCAGAGTTAAAGCCCATGGAAAGGGGAGACCCATCCCTATCCAGGAGGCTCTGAAGGCAGACTCAGCTCCTGCTCCCAAGCCGTCTCCCAACCACACTCACCCGGAAGGGAAGCTGGGAAGAAGCGGAGAATCTCACTTATCTCCCAATTGGCCAACTCTCTCTGGACTTTATTTTACTCATTTCACTCCTGGGGCCCAACAGAACAGGTCAAGCAGAGCACAGGAGAACAAGATGGTTAATGGTGCCAGTGAGAACAGGCAGGGCCAGTAAGAAGCTCACAAGACTTACAATAATAACTTCGCGTGCCTTTCCCAGGACTACCATGTGCCAGGATGGGAGGGGTTAAATGATTCATATAACACCTCAGTCTGGACACTGACCTGCCACCGGCTTACCAACCCTCTACTTTTCACTAAGTGTCTGTGATGGTTAATTTTAGGTGTTGACTTCACTGGGCCATGGGGTACCCAGATTTTGGTCAAACATTATTCTGGGTGTTTCTGTGAGTGTGTTTTTAAATGAGAATGACATTTGAATAGGTAGACTGAGTAAAGCAGATTATTCTCCCCCAAACCACTCCAGCTGTTTGCATTTTACCAAAATTAAAATGTTTGAGGGCCACAGACTTACCAAAGATTCCTAGAGCTTTAAAGGCACTTGACAGAAAATGCTGTCCAAGGCTCAGAGAAGGACGTGACCAGTCCAAGATCAGATGGTGGCTGAGCTGGAACTAGATTCTGGCTCTACAAGCCTAGGATCCGAGTCTGGGAAGCACCTGAAACCCAGACTCACTCAAACTAGCTTTTAAGGAGACTTGGGCTAAGCAAGTGATTCTCAGTGCATGCCCAGGAGCAGCCAGCAGCATCACCTGGGCGCTTGTTAGAAATGCAAATTCTCAGACTCTACTCCAGACCTGTGGAATTAGCAAGTGTGGGATAGGGCCGGCAAAGTGTAGTTTAACAAGCTCACTAGGTGATTGAAAACCACTGCCCTAGGCCAACGGCTCTTAACCCTGATGTCCATTAATACTTGAAGAGGTTTTGAACCAAATCAATGTCAGCCGCCCCTCCCTCCTCCGCAAAAAAGTGCTGATTTAATTGGTCTGTGCTGGCCCAGACAGCTGTAATTTTAAAAGCGCCTCACTTGATTTAAATGTGCGGCCAGGCTGAGAACCCCAGGCTTACCCCACTTGCCTCAGTTTCTCACCCTCCAGGCTCTCAGACAACTAAAATGAAAGGAATACATAAGGGGGCCTGGGACTGAGTACATGCTAAGTTGAAGCCAGCCCCGTCCCTTCATTGTGGCTGCCTGGGCAAACCTCTCCTCTGTGTCTCTAGAGGGGCTGAGCCTCATGACCTGTGTGGCACTTTCAGTGGGATCACTAAAGTGCAAACCTTCTGCTCAATAGCTCACTAAGCCTCAGTGCCCTCATCTGAAGTGTGGGGAATCACTCACTCATGGGAGAAAAACCCCAGCACAGCAGCCAGCTTCAGGACCATGTCTAAATTACTGAGGAAGACCCTCAGGGCCTCTTGTCATCCAGCCGCCACCCACATCTCCTGTCTCCTGCCTCCTACCTTCCCACCACGCTCACTTTCTCACCTGCCCACACGCTGCCCACTCGACCTAGAATGTGCTTCTCACCTTCTGTGCCTGCAAACTCTTACTTATCCTTCAAGGCCCTACTCAGTTGCCACCTCCCCTTTGCAGCCTTTCTGTGACTGTTAGGACCTTTAGAGTTGTGATCCACAAAAGCCTAACTCAAACAGTTTATGCAGGAAAGTGATGTTTTTGGCTTTCAGAACTGAAAGTGGGCTTCACGCCTGGTATCCAGTCATTGCTCTCCACTCTTGATGCCGGTTTCCTCCAACTTGTCTTCATTCTCCAGCAGGCTTGCTCCATGTGGTGACCAGATGACCACTAGTTTTTCCAGGCTCATTTCTTACCAGTGAGCAGCCCCAGCAGAGTAAAAACGTCCCTGGCCCAACAGTTCCAGGACAAGGCCCAAGGTTTATTTCCACTGGCCTGGATCAAGTCCCATGCCTGTCCCTGAACCAGTCATTGTTGTCAGGAATACTGTGGTGGGCCAGGAAGCCCTGGGGCATGTGGCCATCCTGGGAGCCTGGGGATGAGGCCAGCCCAACCCAAACCACATGGAGTGAGAGCAGAGGAGGTGTTGTTCCCAAAGGGAAATTAGGGGGCAAGTATCAGACAGAAGGATGAGAACTCCTGTAGCCTCTAGCCTTAACTGGGTTAGGACTCCTTCCACTCTGTCAAGAAGGCTCAGAGGTCCCCCTGTCAGAGCATGACAGTTACTGTGTGGCACTTGTCTTTGCGCACGACACCGGCTGCAATATGTGAACTCCACGAGGGTAGAGACCACAGCCTAAAAGAGTCTGAAGCAACCAGATGGCAAATCTCTGACAGCAAGGCAAGTTTCTCCCCAACCGGGGAAATGGCACAGTAATCTCTCTTAGGGCAAGGTGGTCTTAGTATAGAGAATGCCTGTGAAAAGTGAAAACACCAGGATGATAGGAATGAACTAGGGGAGAAGAGAGAGGAAAATTGCTCTGTATGATAAAATCAGGAGTTCGTCAGCCCAACAAGGAGCAGGCAGGAAGGCCTGAGAAGGAGGAGGGAAGAGAAAGCTCACAAACACCTTTGGAGGCAGACTCAAGGCCAAGAGGCAGCCAGTGTCTCCCAGAAGCTGGAAGAAGAGAGCATTAGAGGCGATGCAGGGGTGAGCTGGGTGGGCCGTACCCCTTCTGACTCCTTCAAGTGTTTAGCAAACCTCTACTACACTCAATAGCCTGTGTCTGCCGCTGATTTAGAGAATCAAGGAGAAACTAGGTTTCTCTGTAGACACCACACAGGGCAGAGGAAAGAAACCATGCATGGGAGGAAAGACACAGCAAGAGCAAAAACTCAGTGGAAATGTACTAGATGCCACTGAACTGTATACTCTAAAGTGATTAAAACGGTAAATTTTATATTATGTGTATTTTACTACAATTCAGAAAAAGAGATAAAACTACACGGCAGGAGCAGAGAGAGAATTCAATGGAAGGAGGAAATCAGACCTGCATACCCCTGAGAAGCCAGAGCCCCAGCAATCCCCAGACGCGGGAGAGGAAGGCCTTCCTAGATTTCCTACCACATGTACGCTTGACTTAGGACCAGTTTTTCTTAAATGTTAAGGAGAAGGGTGATGCCATATGGCTCAAATCTAGTTACAGATAAATAAACATATTACAAATAATTAATAAATCAGTCATTGTTATGATGATTCCATTCCACCAGCACTGAGCTGACAATAAACCTAATACCATATCTCATTGGTTCTAATACGCCCATTTCTTCACAACTTAACCATTTTGAAATCAGGTGCACCTCACAATCGATAGTATAACATAGTCTGGCAGCAATTTTTTCGTTTTTGTTGGTACCTAAAATAAGGACGCTTCTTACAATCATTACTGTGACATCTTGGAGAATCATTTGTTCTGTTTCTCTGTGGTCCATCTGAGGGACGTAAACTTGGGCATGGGCTCAAATCCATATCCTTGCAAAACACAAAGGCATCCTGACTGTGCAGTGCAATATTGGAGGGAGTGGGAAGCACTACCTCTGCTGAAAGCCTGACCACTTTCATTTTATTAAGTCCGACCCTGGACCACCAAGGGCCTGTACAGCTGAGAAAGATGTGTCTGAAAAAGGAAATCAGTTTCTCAGATGTGTGATGTGTAGAGGAAGTGAAATGTGGTGTTCACTCCTTGAGCCCCCCATTCTGCACTTACCAGCTGCCTGTGACCAATGAAGGACCACAAAAATTCAAGCCCACAGCTCTCCAGGACTGGAGGACAGCTCGTCCCTGCGATGGGGTGGAAGACAGCACTCACCCAGGAAATGCTGTCCTGCCTCTAAGGAAGTCCTGTTTTTTTTAAGATCAGCAAACTCAGGCCTCTTCCCGACCCCCCTTGGAGCTCTCTCCTTCACAGCCTTTGAGCCCTCAGGCCCAGCTTCTCTTACTATAGTATAGCTGTGGCCTGAGACCCAGCTGAGAGGGGAATGATGAGGGTCTCACTGAGGCCCAGAAGGCTAAGGCTGAGCCTAGCCCTTGGAGGAGGCAGCATGGTGTGGCAGCAAGAATCAGAGACAGGGTGGCCAGATAAAATATCCCGGTGTCCTGTATTTTTGTTTGCTAAATCTGGCAGTCGTAATCAGGGGGCCGCCCAAAGGCCATGAATTTGGACTCCTGTGGCCACTGGACAGAGCCTTTTCCCACTGGGACTGACATAGACGCTCCAGGCAAGGGAGGCATTTCCATCATTCTCTCACACTTCTGTGGGCCCAGGCCACCTGCAGGCCACTTGCCCTTCTGTGGTAAGCCTCAAAGCCTGCCTCCTTCAAACCAGAGGATCCAGCTACGAGCCTAGCAGGGCCAGCTTCAAGGGCATGTGTGGTGGGCAGAATAAGCGCCCCCAAAGATATTCAGGTCCCAATCTTCAGAACGTGGGAACATCACTTGCAAAAGGGAATTTGCAGGTGTGATTAAGAATTTCGAGATTATCCTGGATTATTCAGAGTGAGCCCTAAATGCAGTCTTTTGATAAGAGGGTGGCAGAAGATCTGACTACAGAGAAATTAGGAGATATGACAAGGGAAGCAAGAGATTGAAATGACATGAGGGAGGGGCCACAAGCCAAGGCATGCAGGCGGCCTGCACAAGCTGGAAGAGGCAAGGACACCCACTGCCCTCTGCAGCCTCAGGAGGAAGTGCAGTCCTGCTGACAACTTGACTTCAGCCTGGCGAGACTCATTTCGGGCTTCTGGCCTCCAGAAGTGTGAGAAAATAAATTGTTATTGTTTTAAGCCACATAGTTTGTGGTAACTTGTTATCCATTACACGGGGCTTGTTCTCAGAAAGGCCCCATGCTTGGTTTAATGCTATGTCAGTGCTCTCTTAAAATTCCAGTTTTTGAACAAGACCCCATGTTTTCATTTCATGCAGGGCCCCATAGTAGCTGATCCTGGGGACCGGGTATACCCACAGCTCTAACCCCTACCCCCACTAAATCTAACACATCACCTGGAGCATCAGTGGTATTCAGAAGTGGGGCAGAAAGGCCTTACTTTTATATTAAAGCAATCGTATGCATTATAGGAGAGGGTTTTTTAACATCAGGAAGATTACTCCTGGCCAAATGCCCAGGCCCTCAAGGAGATCGTTAAGTCTTCTTTGTCCTCATGAATTGCCACCCTGGAGCAGCCACAGTATTTTCTCTCAATCCAGTGCACCCTACAATGCCACCATCTCCAGGAAGCTTTCAAGGATTGATCACAGAGGGTTGGTGGTCCCTTCTCTACCCTACCCTCTCTAGATTAAAAACTCCCTGGACTCTCCAGCCTCACTGTTCCTGTCCCTAATATGCATAGCTCTGTTGGCATATTTGTGGCACAGACTCTGTCTGGGACTCATTGGTCAGCAGTTCCAGCCTGGGCTCCCGGGTCAAGGTCATAGCTTGTTCAGCTGGTGTTTGAATGGGACTGCATGACCTTTGGAGTCAAACAGTAGAGAATTCAGCTCTTGGCCCCACCAAGGACCACGGATGTATTTTTTTAATCATTCAGCTCGTGCCTGAGCACCTGCTATGTGTCAAGCATTGTTCTAGACACTGGTGATACAGCAAAATGTTGGACTGTATGTTTTCAACTTGGCATCATTGCCACCCCTTCCATAGTCTCTTCTATAAAGGAAAAGCCAGAACCCCATTTTTCAGAATCTCCTCGCCTGTCCAGTTTCTAGGTTAGAGGCTATCAACAAGGAATGTTCAAAGGAGACTTGGAAGTCAAAAGAAAAGCCATTTTTCTCTGGAGTGGTTGTAAGCTGACACACAGGCAGATGGTGGATGTGAAGTTTGCAGCAACTTCCAGGTAAGGGCCTGCAAATTACTTCTAGGTGATAAGTTAGCCAGCAGCAGCTTCCTTGAAGTTTTTTCATATTTGCAGCAGCCTCTGGGCAGGCTCTTGAGAATTACTGTCCTGTTGCAACAGAGACAGTTGTCAATCAATTCTAGCATTTCTCAAAATCACAGTGGCCTCCAGTGAGCTCTTGAGAACCATACGCTTCCCTGTGGCAAGCTTAGACCACCAATGACTTTCCTGATCTTGATTCCTGCAGGCCTCCCAACAATTGCGTGAGCCTCTAATTCCACAGATTAAAACCCTTCACACATGGAATCCATTGAGTAGTTCCTGTTTTCCTGACCAAACCATGCCTGAAACAGCCACAAATCAAAGTCCCTGTCCTCAGAAGAGCTTGTATTTCTAGTGGGCTGAGGCAGATCATAAACAATGAAAAGAATAAATAAAAGCTACTTTGATTAGGGTAGTCAGAGGGGCCCTCTCTAAAGAGGTGACTTTTGAGCTGAGACCTGAAATATCCAAAGGAGGTAGACATGGGAAAATCCAGAACTTCAGACAGAGAGACGAGTCGAAAGGCCTTGATGAGGGAATGAAGGTGGCACGTCCAAGAAATAGCAAGAAACCTTCACCGCTAACCAAACTAGAGAATCCCTATTCCACCATCAAGCCACCACCAGCACCTAATCTCCTCTGCTTCCTCAAGAACCTAACACTGTCTGCAGTGATCTTACTCAGCTCTTTGTTTACTGGAATGTTGTCCCTCGTCACAGTATAAGCCCATGCTAGCAGGACCTTGTCTTATTCCATACTCTGTCCCCAGTGCCTGGCACAATACCTCACCACTGAGTGTTTAACGTTTGGTGAATGAACCAGCAAGCGAATAAAGTGTGACAAATGCCATAGCGGAGGTATATTCAAGGTGTAACATTAGCTAGGAGGGAACATTAACTCTACAGGAGCTTGAAGGTAGACTGTAAAGGTTTTTCTTACTGACAATATTTGTCTGCTGCTCTGACAAAAGAGAACAAGAACCAAGTGAGCATAAAAGGGGTCTTTGGCATTGCACTTCCGGCTCTGTTTATTCAAGGGCTGAGTTTAGTTTGGCTGGGTCTGATGCAGACATTTTCCTGGGTATTAAGTGGGAAAGGAGTTTCAAGGCCTAATTATTGCCTGGCCTCACACAACATAGTTCTCCTATGAACAGAAACCAGATAAGTTTCAAAATCAGAAGTGCCTTCGGGTGTGTGGGGAGAAGAGATTTGTATTTGCATTGACACAATCTGCATGAATGACAGCTGATACATAGACACACCTTTTAAAGCCTGAAACATTTGTCCGCACATGTTGCCATGGTGACACCTCCTCTCCAGGATGAGACCAAAAGATGTAGTCACTGAAATCAGCCAAAGTCAGGTTGAAAAATCATCCTCCCTCAGGGTCCTTCTCTTCCCCTCTCAGCTCCTCCAATCTTGGTTTCCCATGATACCTGAGGCACATGGAAGTGTGCCTGTTTTCAGGAAGTGGTTGGTAACCAAAGCGGCCCTTACAAAACACCAGTCTGATCACATCAGTCCCCTGCTCTATACCAGTCAGGGGTGCCTCTGTTTTCCACTTAAAATCCAAACTCCTTCTTGATGTCGGCTAGGCCCTGCATGAGCTTCCCTACTGACTGTGACAGTTCGCTTTCTCTCAGACCTCTGCCAGGGGCTGCAACCTAACACTGTCTGCGGTGATCTTACTCAGCTCTTTGTTTACTGGAATGTTGTCCCTTGTCACAGTATAAGCCCATGCTAGCAGGACCTTGTCTTGTTCCACACTCTGTCCCCAGTGCCTGGCACAATACCTCACCACTGGGTGTTTAATGTTTGGTGAGTGAACCAGCAAGCGAATAAAACCCTCTGCCAAGGGCTTTCCCTCCTTAGTATCTTTGCATGTGCTGTTCCCCAGTTGCCTGGCCACTAGATATCTGTCACCTCCTGGTATCCATCACCTCCGGGTAACCTTCCTGACTGCTGTATATAAAATCTGTCACCCTGAACAATCGCTCCTAGGGTAGTTTTCCTTTCCAGCCCTGACTGCAGTGTATAACTATACATTCATTTGTTCACCCTCTGCCTCTCCCTCTTAATTATAAGCTCTTTAATGGCAAAGTCTTTCTATTTGTTAACTCTTATAATCTATTGCCTAGCATGGTGTCTGACATGTAGTAGGTACTCAATAAACATTTGCATTGACTTTATTGGCACCCATTTCCACTCTAAGGGAAGGAAGGAGAGTGAGCATCACCGTCTCCTAACCCAAGGGTGGAAAGAGAGAATCATGAAGTGGAGGTACCCAGCTCAGCCCAGCTCAGCCTGGGCCGAGGAAATAGAACAAGATCCTTGGCACGTGGTCCCAGTCCCTAAGGAGGCTACTGTTATCACACCCTGGGACAGACTTCTCCATGTTGGTTCCTCTTCAGCTGGTCTCTAGAGTTGGAGAGCAGCTAGCTGCCTATAGTTGGAAGCAAAGCAAAACTCACTTTCGGATTAAATTTCTTGGGGCTTGGAAAGCATAGTCATTCCCCAGAGGTTTTTAATCTTAAAAGTAATAACTAGGATTTATCAGCACATCCCCTGTGCCAGAAATTGTGCTGACAGCACTTTACAAGAATCATCTTTTTTAATCCTCACAACAGTCCTATGAAGCTGGGAATATTATTATCCCCATTTTTCAGATGAGAAATTCTCAAAAAGGTTAGGAAAATTGCCTGAAGTCACACTAAATTTGAAGAGCTTGAGCTCTTTACAATTAAGTTAGACTACCTCTCCTTAAATATAACCTGTTTCCTGTTCCAACCAGCCTCCTAATTCCCCATCAGGCAGAGAAAAGCCTGCGGTCCCATCGCTAGGCACTAAGATTAGGTGGGCAATGAAGGGTGAAGAGCACAATTGAAGAAGCTGGGTGTTTGACCTTACTGAGAAAGTTTGTAATTCTGTGAGAGAGTTTGGGAATGAATTAGGATGATTAAAAGAATATTAAGCAAATTGGAGAACAATAAAAATGCTAAAAGTATTAGGTATTTATGGTAGCTACTGCAACAGACTCATCTTGAAATCTCAGTGGTTTAACACAGAACGGTTTATATCTCATCACATCACAGGCTGTTACTGGTTGGTGGCTCTCCTCCAAGTGGTGACTCAGGAACTCAGGCTGCTTTCATCTTGCAACTACACCATCTCAGAGTCCTTCACTCTACCTGCCTGGCGGGGAGAAGGTGGTGGACTGCCTTGGACTGAAAGGGCTATATCGCTTCCACTTGCATTTCCATTGGCCAGAATGTAGTCACATGGTCCCAGCTGAACCACAAAGGAGGCTGGGAAATATAACCTGTGTTTCTGGAAATAGACAACAGAGGGGTGAATATATTACATTGTGTTATCATATTGTATAAGAAGTAAAACGTAATCATTACACATATGTGATTCAGTCACGGACAATATTTATAAGTCAAACACTGGATAATAAGGCAAACACTGGATATCGGTTCAACAACAACAAAAAAAATCACAACATAACTATATTAGGAGGATAAAGAGAACAGAAGTGAATGCAGGAGTTGCGAGGGTAAATAAGAAAGCTATATTTTTTGTAGGAGGTGAGTATAAAATGTTGAAAACTTTTTAATCAAGAATATACTTCACAACTCATATTTATATGTATATATTTGTATATAATATGTGTATGTATATAATATGTGTATAATATGTGTAAGTCAAACCATTATGCTGCATGCCTTAAACTTATACAGTGATGTAGGTCAATTATATCTCAGTAAAACTGGGGCAGGGGATAGAATTATAAACAGATGACTGGATTGGAAGATTCAGAGCTTTGCAATCAGGGTTATAGCCTTCCACCAAGGTCAAGTCATAGACACACCGATTGGTCCCTCCACAATGCCTGAGTCTGTGACCTGCCATCTGAATCCATTATAGCATGTTTCATAGAATTAGGAAAATGGAGAAGGTCGTTGGGCTCAAGCATCTAATTGATTCCCCTACCTCGAAGAAGGATCTCAACAAGCCAACCATAAAGACCACAACCCAATAGATAAATGAAAATTTGACAAGACTGTTAAACCACAAGCAGAGCTCCCTCTAAAGACCCACCAAGTCCTTTCAAGCCCAGTTTCTCTTTCATTTCTTTCAGAGACGGCATGAGACCTCTGTGACCCAGTTATCTCATCAGCAAGCACCTTCATCTCACCTTTGCACTGTTCCAGAAGTCATCATTGGCTTGGATAAACAGAATCTCCACTGTCCTGTGTACGGGTTTTATTCTAGATATTACTCCATTTGTAGAATATTCAAAGGCTGTTGTTATCAGATTGGCCCAAGGTTTCTAAGGCAAGGAAGCATTCAATCCCAGTCGGTTTCCATCAATATAAAAATATCCCAGAGCCATGTAAGCATCTTAGAAAAGTAGTAGTAATCACACCTATAACAACAGTCAGCATTTACTGAGTGTGCCAGGCACATAGGGTTTTACTTGTTTGAACTTTTGATCTTCCCAACAGCCCAATGAGGCAGGAATTATTATCATGCCCATTTTACCAAGGAAGAAAGAGATTAGCAATTCCCTAGCTTCACACAACTAGGATGGAGGAACAGGGGTATGAACCCACACAGCCTGGCACTGGAGCCTAGGGTTTGTTTTACAAAACTGAAGTTCAAATCCGGGCTTGGCCATTTCACACACATGTGACCTTAAGAAAATTATTTCTTATCTTTGAGCCTCAGTTTCTCCCTTAAAAAATAAGCTTTGGTTTCTCCTAAAATGGGAGTGTTCATATCTACTTCTCTGGAGGTTGTTGAAGCTTAAATGGAATACTCCCTGTAAATTTCTCAGCACATGCCTGGCACATGAAAACAGCACGGTAAGCCCCTTTTGGTATGCCAAAGCTGCCCTAGACTAGAGTTCTTGATCTCCTTTTGGAGAACCCCCATACCTTCTACCCTCAACTATGTTTTCCATCCATAAAATAGAGACGATGCCATTGCGATGATATATGATAAGGCACAGAATAGGTGCTGAAATGCTTTCATCCTCCCTCTCTTCTCTGACCCTTGGGCATTTGGGCCATTTCCAGTTTCTCACTGTTATAAACACTTGGCCAACGGGTTTTGCCAGGGCCTGTGCCTGGCTCTGCCTCTGGCATTTCTCCCCACTTTCTGAGTCAGACCGGGGTGGGGAAAGTTTCCTCTGGCAATGCCTAAGGGGGACTGGCTGAGAAGCACCTCACCCTGGGACTAGAAAGAGCAAGGAAGACAAAGCTGCCCGCCACCACCCAGCCCCAGCTGGGCCCCAGTCTGCCTGTAACTGTAGAATATCACCCTGCAAATGAAACTACCTGATAAAAATGAGTCCAAGCAAAATTCACTTTTATTTACCCACATCCATTTCGATACCAGTCATTGCTCAGTTTGCACACCCCACAGCCATCTTCCCTCCTAATGAACACAGCCATCACTGTCCCAGACCCACAGGCCAGAGAAGAAGCTCACACCTTCAGCTGCTCAAGGACACACCACATCTAAAAATTATGCCTGGAGACTCCTAGGGCCAAGGAATCAGACTAAATTTTGAACCCTGAATGAGAAGAGCCAAGCTGATTCTCTGAACCCTGAAATGAAAGCCCAAAAATAACTTTTTTCCTGAACCATGAATCAAAGCCCAGTTTGGCCCAAACATCCAATGAACTATTTAGACCTAAAATGTAGGCGTCGGAGTCAGGAAAACTGAGCCTCAGTTTCCCTATCTATAGAATAAAGATAAAAATTATTGTCTCAGTCCATTCAAGCTACTGTAACAAAAATACCACAAACTGGGTAGCTTCAACAACAGAAACTTATTTCTCACAGTTTTGGAGGCTGAGAAGTCCAAGATCAAGGTGCCGGCAGATCCAGTATCTAGTGAGATAATCTTGGCTCACAGCTGGCACCTTCTCACTGTGTCCTCACATGGTGGTAAAGTCAAGAGAGCTTTCTGGAATCTCTTTTATAAGGGCACTAATTCTATTCATGAGGACCCCACCCTCATGACCTAATCACATCCCTAAGGGCCCATCTTATAATACTATCACACAGCAGTTAGAATTTCAACATGTGAATTGGAGTGGGACACAAAGATTCAGTCCAAAGCAGTCCCTTCACAGGATGGATGTGATGGTCAAGATGAGCAACACCTGCACAGTCCCTAGCGGATCCCTGGTGCCGACTCAGTCTTCCTCCCCTAGAGCATCCCTCTTTGGGGTCAAGGTGCTGTTTGAGGGTTTCTCCCCACCTCAGGCTCAAAGGATCCCTGCTGACAACACTACACCTGCAGAAACCCATTCTTGCACCCTGCCCTGCCCTGCTGACCCAGCCTCTGTCAGAGGTGCAGGCAGAGAGCACCACACCATTCCCCACTTTAGTGTTACGCTCTTTTACAGGGATGCCAACTCTAGTTAGCTTGTGACCCCAACATCCTAAAGAATTTGAGGAGAGTCTGCCCTCCCAGTTTTCACTCAAAACAGGATGAAGCCAGGAAACAAATCAGAAGTCACACAGCACTCAAAATTGCTCCTCGCTAAGAGGCGTCTTGACCAGAGCAAGCAGTCCAGGCTGGTTCCTGATGCTTCCTCCTGATGGGTTCTCTATTAGACACCTCTCCACCAGTTCACCTTACACATTTGAACCCAGTCTCAGCACAAGATGGGACCAACCAGCACTAGAATGGCTCCCTTCACCATCATCAGTGAGACCTCCAAACTGAGTGAGATGAAACATAATGGGATCATCTAAATGTTCTCTAACCTGAACTTGAACTGCTCTCTAGATGGAAGAAGGAATCCTTTAAATGTCTTAAAGCAAATTTTTTTATTAAAAAATTATTTTCAAAAAATTATTAAAGTTATAAGACAATTGAAAATATGAACATCCACTAGATTTGATAACATTAAAGAATTATGTTCACTTTATCTAGGTGTGATAATGGTATTGTGATCGTTTTTTTTTAAAGTCATAATCTTTTGGACAAACACACTGAAATATTTACAGATAAAGTGAGATGAGTCTTGTATTTGCTTCAAAATATTACAGGACAGGAAGTAAGTAGGTAGGAGTTTAGCTGAAACAAGACTGACCATGAGATGATGAGTAGTGAAGCTGGATGACGGATACGTGATAATTCATTATACAAGTCTGTCTAATTTTGCAGATGCTTTTTTATATAATTTTTATAATTTTCTATAATAAAATGTTTTTATGCCAATTATTTTAAGGTATCTACTAACTCTCAATGTCTTGAGCCAGCCTTAAAACTGGACCTTCAAGGTATGCCAAGCCTGGCTCTTCTCTGACAGGCAAAATAGGTCATTCTCCTGCTCAAGCACCTTCTGTGGTTCCCCATTGCCTTCATGACATAAACAACCTGCCTCTCCTTCAAAACTTTCCATGATCTATCCCAGTTCAGCTTTTTACCTTTCTCTGCCTAGCCCCACTAAGAATGCCAAGCCTTAGCAATACCAGATACATAGGCTTCCCTGAACAATCCCATCTCTGTATTTTTCCATCTCTGAAACTTTGCTCACCCTCTTCCTACCATTTAGAATTTCTTTCTCGTTTCTGTTTGTCAAAATCCTATATGCTATTCGAGGCGCAGTTCAAATGCTACTTCCTCCATGAAATCTTCCATATTTACTAGTATAACTCTAACTCTTCTCAGTCCCAAGCTGACAGTAGCTTATCATGACAGAAGTTTGTTTTTCCCTCAAATAGCAGAACAAAGTAGGTGTTCCTGGTTGGCAGACAACTTTCCTCCTTGGGATGATGTCAGGATGACAGGCTCCTGCTGTCTGCTGGTTCTACCTCAGAATCCTCTGCTTCCAACCAACAAAGGAGAAAGGGGAGAAACCACACTCCTTTTTTTATTTATTTTTATTTAAGACCTTTAACAGGTGCTTGCAGTTTGCTGACTTTTTTGAAAAAATCGAGCTGTAAACTTTTATTACAAATTGAAAACAAAGTTCTTAAAAATCTCAACTTGCAGATATGAAACAATTTCAAAACCTCGAAAAGTATATTGAGAAAAACCAGGCTTTAAAAAACACGTTTGTTATTACCAAAAAGAGACGACTTTAGGTAAAAATAATAAAAAAAACCATGCTGCATAAATAATACAGATATTTCTAGTTATCTGGTCAACAGGCAAAAAGCAAGCACTTAAGGTCTTTAGCTCCAATCTTTTGTTTATTTCTTTTTGCTGGAATTTCATATTCATTTCTTCTTGTTGGATGGCTAAACCAGATGATGGCAGAGATGGTGAGCCAGTGTCTATGCAGCCCCACCTTGCTCAGCCTGGGGAGCAGACCAGTTCTCAGCTGATAGATTGCTGCTTTTGCCTCTTTGCCATCTTATGGTTTAGGATTTTCTGGGCGTCCGTGTCAGAATCAAAGTTACAGTAGTACTGATGTCGAGGTGGCTGCTGACCTTGGTCTGATCTCCTTGATTTTCCTTATCTTTTTCATTGCCATCCTCTCTAAGCTATCTTTAGGCTGTCTTTGGCAAGTAGGGCCCCTGTGGAATCGCGGTCTACAGCCCCAATACATATTGTGTCTCACAGGTCTACCATGTTCTCCTGTACCCTGGTTGTTATCGCCCTCCATCACTTCTCCTTACACAAGAGGGTTAGAATACTGTGGTTGACACCCATGGGGCCTCTGCATGGAGTAAGGTGGGAACCGTCGCCTGTGGTGGAGCCGGCACTGTTGGGCCTGGCCTTCGGGAGCGCTCTCCGATCCCTCACTCTTTTCCCCACTATCACGATTCCAGTCATTCTGCTGGTGATCGCATGGGGGACGCCTGCGATGTGGGTAGCACGTCTATAATGGTTACGGTCTGCTGTGTATTCACCGCCTTGCCCTGGAACTCCACCAAGGCCTGTAACATTTGCTGCCTTTGCACCTTTTCTCCTTCAACAACATCAAACTCGATATTCTCTCCATCTCCTACCCTGAGGACCTACTTCCTGGGGTTATTCTTCTTTATGGTGTACAGTCTGGTGTACAAATACATCTTCCTTGGTGTAATTCTTGTTGAGGAAACCCTGTTTCTTATGTTGAACCATTTTACTGTTCCCAAAACCTTCATTGCAATGACCTTCTTGTAGCCACACTCACTTCTTAAAAGCTCCAGCCTGGAAGTGTCTCACATGTCATTGGCAAGAGCAGTCATGTGGCCACTTCTGGAGGCAAAAAGGAAATGTCATCTCTGGCTTTGCCCTGCGGAACAAGAAGCGCACATTTTTCATGGAAGGTCATTCCTAGCCTGAACCACAGTGCCCAACCCCACCCTCCATCCCAGGCATTCCTCCCTTCTCTAGGTCCCTAGTGTGTTTCATTTGCTCGACAGCAGTGACACACACCAGAACCAGCATGTATGATAGCTGATTCTATGTGCGCATGTCTCCTTACCCTGAGGACAAGGACTATGCCTTTCATTTTTGCATCCTCAAAACATATAGGACAGTACCTGGCACACATCAGGCACATGACTGGAGCTTGTCACATTGAATAACTCCATTTTCTTTCTCCATTCCAGGGTTATTTCTGTCTAGATAACCAGTACCAACTAACAATTAGTATCTAATCTCTCTCTGCCTTAGACAGGGCTGAAAGCATCAATTCTCTTTGCTTTACTTCTATAATAGGAAGTGGGATGGGACTTTCCTGTTGTCTTAGATTTTCAGTTAAAGACTCAAAGATGAAAATGACAGATAACATACACCCCCCACATTCTAAAGAACGATTCTAAATATATCCATGCAAATCTTGGTAAAAGATACCAAAACCAACGCAGCAAACGTCATCCCCATCATCTTATATCTGCTGAAGACTAGAAATGTGAAGGTGTTCTCTGCAGTCAGGGAAACTGTCGGGGTAGAAGTGCAAAGGGGAAGGAAGGGTACCACCCACCAAGTGTGAAGTTAGGTTGGGCTTTTTAATATCTGAAAGTGAATCACAATATCAAAATTAAAAATTATGGTTAAACTGAAAATGACAAGAAAGCAAAGATAGCAAGGCATATGCAAAGAAAAAGAAAGTAGTGATCAAGATCATAACATCAAACGAGTTGGATTTAGGGCAAAACAAAGAAATAAAGTAGAAAAGGGTATTTCGTAATGATAAAGGATACAGTCACAAAAAGCCATTTATGCATCAAATAACAAACATCATGAACGTGAATCAAAAACTCATGGAAACACAAGAAAAAGTACAGAAATATTTGTGGCAAAAGTTAAATGACCTCTCTCAGTCCATGACAGATCAAGTGGATAAAAAGTAAGGACTGAAAAGACCCAAATAATATAACTAATAAAATACATCTACTATACTTGACACTTCATACACTAAAAATAAAGTATGTCTTTTTTTTAACTAAAATCACAAGAATTGACAACATTGTAGGCTTCAGGTTATATCTTTTTGAATCTCAAAAGGTAGAAATAAAATAGAAAACATTCTCTAGTTATAAAAACAATAATAATAAAATAGTAATAATTAAATAAAAATTAACAACAGAAAACAAAAGGACTTTGCCATACAGACTTTTTAAAACTCTTTCTTAAATAATTCTCGGATTGAAAAATGAAAAGAAGGTCTTTTGCCACCAGTCAAGATAGCCTAATAGAGACCAGATTTACCTCCTGCCTGAAGCGACCAAAAAACAAGTTTCCAAGACATTGGACATTATTAACAAAGGACAATGACCCCTGAATAGTAGTGTTCAGGCCACAGTGGGAGGCGGGGGGTACTCAAGCAGAGCCAGGCCAACTTCTTAAGCTGAGGAGACCAAGGCAGCCAGATTTCACAAGACAGAGCCCCAGAGAGAAGAGAACTATACAAAAAGAGACCTCCAGAGTTCCTAAATATATCATCTGCTTCTCTCCACTTTCATTGCCACTACCTGAGCTCAGACCATTGTCATCTGTCACAAAGATTCCTGTAAAACCCCTGCAATCTAATCACAATGCACGAATAAACACATGTCTGATAGGCAAACCCTTCTGTAGGGTTTTGCCATCAGGCTAAAGTACAGACTTCATACAGACCTCTGTAATAAGACCTCTTATGATCTGGCTCATGATTGTTTTTTCCTCTTCTCTCTTATTCCTCTCCCATGTCACACTTTATACTCCAGCCAGAATAAATATTTACAATCCCCTGAGTGTACTATACTCGTTCTTGTCTCTAGCCTTATGCACGTGCAGTTTCTATCTCTTCCCTTCTCCCCTTTGCCTGGCCAATTTTTTCAGATATCTCCTTAAGGCCACTTCCTCCTCTGGGAGCTCTCCCTAACCCCACAAGACTGCAGTAGGCTCCCTTCTGGAGGCTCCCTTAATGCCATGTCCCTACCCCTACTACTGCATGAGAAATGTGTCTGTCCATCTTCTCTACTAGACAATGAGCTCCTTGAGAGCAAGGACTTGATCTTATTCACTGCTGGCTTCCCAGCACCTAGCACAGAGCAGACATTCAGTAAATATTTTAGAAGTATCAACTGTCTGAATAAATGAACCAGAGGCATACTGCTATCTTACAGCAGTCAGCACATCGTCTCTCTGCTCCAAAGCCCCCATCCTTTCTCTGGAACCCCTGGGAAGTTCTAGAAAGAAGTTTATGGACTGACAACCTATGGAAGGTTACCTTCAAAGCTATGTTAATTTTTTTTAGGTGACTTCCACTTCCATTCTCCTAGTTCATGGTTTCTAACTTTTGCTGCCCTTCGGAATCACCTCAGGAGATTTTGAAAATATTTCTGCCCAGAGTTCATCCCCAGAGGTTCTTTTTTGATGGTCTGGCATATAGCCTGGGCTCCCTGGTGATTCTAATCGCCTGCAAGTTTGCTAACTGTCGTAAGGGCTGTGCTCCCTTTCAGCGTGGTTCTTATTTATTTCAAAACTCCAGTCAAATGTCACCTCTTTGGAGAAGGCTTCCCTAGTCACCACGCACACACACCAGAACTCAATGCTCACTTCTCAGTTCTTCAGTGTTGTACGTATCTCCAAAGTGGCAGTTTTAACACTTTATCTCCAACCACCAGCTCAGGGCCCAGCTCATGGAAGGTGCTTGACAGAGATACACTGAATGCACAAATGTATGTGCTAGCAGATTCCTAAACCAGATATCCTGCCTAAGGTCCCAAATTGCTGGTAGAAGCCAGACATTAGCACACAGTAGGTGACAGTGCAGAAGAATGATGCTCCCTCTAAACCAACTGGAAGTACACTGCACTCAGAGGAAGAACAGTGAGATACAGAGTAATTGTTGTTCTCCAGAAATTACGGTAACAAAGCCAAAGAGATGCATGATCATTAAAGTTTTCTCCTTGGCACTTTTACAGGTGGGCTGATGGATCAGTTATGGAAATACCTAATAACTAATGAAAGGATGGCCTAGAGAGAGCCTCTGACAAGGAGGGCTCATGCAGCCATTTTTAAAAGCAGAATCTGGCAGGTGTGTTAAATCCTGACAGAGCTGAGGCTGTGAAAAAGGCTGTTCTTCCGCATAGCACTGGAGGTTTACAAATGCTTCAGCTGTGAATGCTTCAGCTACGAATACTTTGGGCCTGCTCTACTTACCTACCCACAAGCAGCCACGTTCCAGGGGCTTTAGCCCTGGCCACCTATTAGAAACATCTAGGAAAAGTTTTGAAAATAACCAGTCCCAGCCTCTCAACTTCCTCACCCCATGTGGGTTCTGCTTCACTTGCAGTCAGAGGGGACTTAGCTACTGGGAGTTGAAAAGCACCCCCACCATGTGTCTCCAATGCACAGCTAGATGTGAGAAACACTGACGTACAGGATGTAACCTGAGGGGTGCTGAAAATCCCACCAGGGCTAACTAGGTGCCAGGAGGACCATAATCAGGGGTTGTCACAGAAGTTCTCAGCTCAAAGTCTGTACCAGAATTATCTGGGGAGCTTTTAAGAAAAATCAATAATGGGACCCTGCCCCAGACCATTTTAAAGCTCCAAGTAATTCTAACGAGCAGCCAGAACACACTGGGTTCAAGCAGTGTGTTCCCCAACTTTTAGAGAGCGAAACTCCTCTGGAGTGCTTGTTAAACACACCAGATTCTGCCCTGAAGATTCTACAAGAGGTCTGCTTGGGTTCCAGGACGGTATTTTTTCTTTCTTTTTTTTTTTTCTTTTTCAATTACAGTTGATATTCAATATTATATTAGTTTCAAGTGTACAACATAGTGGTTAGATGGTTATATAACTTACTAAGTGCCGGGACTGTATATTTTTAATAAGCACACGGGTCGTTCTTCCCTTCCTGCTAGTAGCAGTCTGTCAGACTTGCCTGATCATTAGGGTTTCGTAGGACACTTGTAAAACAGAGATTCTGGAACCCACACCAGACCCACTGAATATGACTCTCTAGAAGAAGGACCCAGGAACCTGGTATGAAACAGGCAACCCAGATGATTCTAGCAGCAGGCATCTGTGGAAAAATCGAGCTCAGGCATTGTACACCCTCAGAGGTCATCTAAAATTAGCAGAGATAAGTGAGTCACTGTGGTTCCTCATCCTCAGAGCTCCAAGTTCATTCAGTCAGTCAGACAGTCAATCAGATAGTTCTACACATCTGTTCCACAGAAAGTATTGCTATATGTAGGATACAGGTCAAAGAGACACAAGACCGCTTTTCCTCCAAGTGCATGGGCTGGTCCACATTATCTGGCAGACCATCTCCAGGTCCTCCCCAAGAATCCAACCTTCCACAACTCTTCTTATCCTTCAAGACCTGCTCTGAGCTATTTCTGTTGAGGAGCAGAACTGACCTCTGCTCCTTGTTCCATCCCCACCCCCGGACACACATCTGCCAGACCATTTGCAATAATGCTGGCAGTTATTTGTGCCTCTAGTCCAAGCTCTCCTGGAGGACTGGGACTGTGGCTGGTTTATTCTTATAACCCCAGTAGCTTGTACCTGGTAGGCATCAATGGAGGCTTACGGTTTATCAGGGCAGAAAGACATGCAGACAGATACATAGAACAAGAAAATGTTCTATGTATCTGTGCTATGACAGAGGTAAACATTTACCATAAAAATGTAGACACTAGAGCCAGACACAATGCTTAGGAGATGGAGACCCTACAGGAGACAGAGAGAGGGACAAAGCACAATCCTGTCCCTAGGAGCTCCCCAGTTTAGGAGGAGAGGTGGGGAAGGGACACTAGGTAAGCAAAAAAAAGGTGTCCCCAAAAGGGACACATCATTTCTAGTTATTAATCCGAGGGTGCTCCAAGAAGGAGTATTTGAACTTGGACTGAGAGGGAAGATTGTATATTTGAATGAGCAGACCTGGCATGGCAAGGCATCCGGGAGGAAAGAACAATATGAGCAAAGGTATAGAGGCAGGAACCCAGAAGGCTTGTCTGAGAGGGTCTTGAGGCAAGACAAACATGACCCAGAGCCTAAAAGCAGAGTGTCTGGGAGTTGGGAAGTCACGGGCAGGGACCCCAGGCCTCCCTCATCTTCACAGCTCCCCAGAGTAGCCACCAGAAGAGCTTGGCCCCCTTTTGTCTGTTATCTCTATAATTTCTAGATTTATACTTCTTAATTAATTCCATTTCCTCAATTCACACATTCCCAGTTTTTGCAACATTTCCCCCTGAGCCTCAGAAATGTATCACATGAACGCTGAGTTGTCTGTGTTGAAAAGCAACTTGGCAGAGCTTTCTATGCAAGGTCAGGAGGTGGCTAAGTAGAGTCTAGTTGATGAGACCCTGCACTGGTTTGTTCATGGGATGAATTCAAAACAGATCACATTCCTTCAAGGTAGGGGGCTGCTTCTTTTCCTGGCCTCCTCTCCTGATCCCAAGGGCTGAGGCCAATGTCATATACACTGAACAAGAGCTCAAGGAGCACCAGGTAACCAGGACCCAGGCCCCAGCATCCTGCATGAACTCTAGTGAAGGTCGACAAAGAAGGCCATTAATGTGTTGGGCAGCCCTGGGTCCAGGAGAGGCTAGGGAGAAAGAACCAGAAATCTGTCCTTGGAATCCCTGACGTAAGAAAGAAAGAGGCAAGAGCACTAACTGACCATGGAGCAGGGGTCAAAGATCTGAGAGTAGCTAATGATCATAGCAACGAGAAAGGACAAAAGTATGGAGGGCAGATGTTAGATATGAGGGCAAGATACAAGCTGGGCATCGACCAGGGTATTTCTGCAATGAGGAGAAATTAGATTCCCCTCAAGGGTAGGGTCCAGGTCTCATCTTTACTTTATGCCCTAAATATATTGTGATTGCCTGTGACACACAGGAGAGCTGGCTAGTAGCTGAGCACCTAGGCCCAAGCCCTCCTTATAGCAGCACTGCCCACTCAATATGCAAAGCAAGCCACCTAGGGAATTTTCGATTGTCTTCAAAAGTAAAAAAAAAAAGGCACTTTCAAAGTAAAAAAAAAAAAAAAGCAGGTGAAATAAATTTTAGATATATTTTATTTAACCCAATCTCAAAACTTTTTCAGTATACGATCTATATAAAAATTATTAATAAGATTTTTGCTTTTTTCTCCCAACTAAGTCTTTATGTATTTTACACTTATAGCACATCTCAGCTCAGATAAGCCACATTTCAAGAGTTTGATAGCCCCATGTGGTCGATGGCTCTCATATTGGACAGAGAAGCTTTAGAGTGTCAGACTTGGTGGCCTATCTTGCACATGTGGAAGAGATTAATATCCCTGCCTCATCCAGGGCCAGAGTGGAAGCAGTTTTTATGACTGGCTAGAATGGTCTCCCCTTCTGTCCTCACTGCTCCTTCATGTCCCTCCTTGCAGACAAAATGGGTACACATGTGGCGTGCTCCGTTCTAGACTCTTCAAACCAGTCCTCAGGACCCACATGCAGGGGACTATGTGGTAGGTCCCAAGACTTGCTCAGTATTAAAAAAGGAAAAGCTTCTTGCAAAGGGGAGGATGTACTTGTCTACCCAGGCTGCCATAAACTACCACAAACGGGGCCACTTAAACAACAGGAATTTGTTTTCTCACAATTCTGGAGGCTGAAAGTTCAAGAATAAGGTGTCAGCAGGGTTGGTTCACTCTAAGGCCCCTCTCCTTGGCTTGTAGATGGCTGTCTTCTCCCTGTGTTCTCACATGGTCTTCCCACTGTGTGTAGCTGTGTCCTGATCTCCTCTCATAAGGACAACAATCACATCGGGTCAGGGAACACCCGAAAGACCTCATTTTAACTTATTCACCTCTTTCAAGGCCCTGTCTCCAAATACAGTCATATTCTGAGATATTAGGAGTTGAAATTTCAACATATACATTTTGGGGGACACAATTCAACCTATAACAGTGGGAAAACACAGGGTGCTCTGAGATTGCTGACTAAAAGTTCACGAGATCCTTGAGACCTCAAAAGGAAAAACAGAAGCTGGGAGTAGGGGGCCTATATTTTCAAAGCTTTAAGCAGGTCTCTGTTTTACCAGAGTCAAATTCACCTATGGCAAAGATAGCCTTTTATTTGAGGACAAATCCACGCTACATGCCTCACAGTTGTGAAGACGTAGAGCAAATGCTCCTGTAGCCATGGGGATAGTGGAGATAGCTGTGGCTCTCAGGAACCAGACAAGTCCATGAGATGCTGGGAAAGTTCATCCATGGTAGCAGAGTTGGTACCCTGCAGACAGCTTGTCCTTTAGAGAAATGCTTCTTGCACTAGGCATGGATCTGGACTGTCCTGTGCCATAAAACCATTTCTTATGCTTAGGAAGGTGTGTAGTCTTATGCAGGCAACACTCCCAGGGGATGAGAAACTGCAGCACGCCTGGTCTTCGCCTAGAGCTGGAGAAGAGACTAGAAGAAGAACCTGGACCAGACTGTTCGTGTTCCCCTCGTGGTGCTACTCAAGACTGAGCTTGCTGGGGCTGGATCATTGAGTTTTGAGGTCTAAGGAATGTTGTGCTCTCAACATAGAAATACACCAAGAAAGGGGTGGAGTCGTTTCCCAATCAGAAGTAGACGTCCCCACTGTCAGTATTCCTGGGAAGAGGTCATCCTACAAAATAAAATAAAGGCTGGGGCTGCAGGCAGTCACTGAAAAGGGAAGATACTCATCTCCTCTGGGAATTTACAGGAGTGCAAGACAAAAGCTGGGCAAAAGATCGCCAGGCTCTATGATATGCCCAATGACCCATGTCCTGTCCGGGATGGTTGGGGTGGCAAGTGACAACCAGGACAGAACAGTCGAACACAAACGTATTCCCTGGAGAATCACAAAAACTACTCGGAGAGGAGAAGACAAGCAAGACCAGGCCAAGGTGACTATCTGGATAATAAACGATAAAGTAATCTCTTTCTATGGCTACTAGCTGAGGCTTGGACCTGTTGGCTCACTTCCACTGGGTTGTGAGTTCCTGAAGGTCACACCTCTTACTCATCTGTGTGTCTCTGGAATGATCCTGGCACAGAGAAGGGCCTCAATAATCACACAATGCAGGACTAGGGAAGCCAAGCCTAATGCTGCAGAGAGGGACGCTGAGGCACAAGGGTACCGGGCCAACAAGGGTCAGAGAGGAATTCTGGGGAATCTCGAGTGATGGTATTTCTCAGTACTTCCTGATAGAAAGAGGCAGCCTGCCTCCCATTCTCAAATATGCCTCTTGACAGAATTTGCCTCCCAGAGACATGGTGTTGAAAAGCCAGCAGAAGATTTTAACAGAATAGAAAGGGGAGTGGTTACCCGTAAGCCTGTGTCCAGGCAAACATTCTATGGATGAAGAAGAAAAATAATCAGGAGCAAACCCCTGGACAGGGCCTCCCTTTCCTGGCAGTGACCAGCTTCTGAAAATAACTTTTCTCCCAGGGACCCCAACAATAAGGAGGAGCTATGGCATTCCAGAGTCCTCTCTGCCCCGACTGAAGTCAAGGAGAGACCAGGAAAGAGCTGGGGCCTAACCAGTTCATCAGAAGGGCGCTCTGCCAACAGCATCCAAAAGCAAGAGGGTTAGGCAATCTTGGTCTCACTGTTCTCTGCAGTCCTGATAAAAACGACTGACATGGTTCTAGCGCCCAGCTAGTTATTTAAAATTAAAAAAAAAAAAGAAAGAAAGAAAAAGTTTATTTAAAAGTAAACAAGACAAAACATCCAGAAGTAACACCTAAAACAATGGCCTGATAAGGAAACTATCACCAGTGCCAAGGTCTAAGTGCCAAGAACCCAGCCCTACCACAATCACTACTACAGCCAGCACTGTTTTCGCTTCTGTATCAGAAGCTTGACCTTGCTACCTCTGGGAACCACCACAGTTGAGACCACCAGCACCGAAATCTGGACACCCCTGCTGCCATCCACACCAGCAAACATGGCGGCTTCTGCCACAGCCTCTTTCTTCCTGTGGCTCCCATCTAAAATCAAGTCTGCACAGCTGCAGCTGATTGCTGATTGGTGGAGCCTGCATCCCAGTCCTGCATCCCATTCACTGGGCAGGTGGGATGAGTACCGACTTCCTCATTGGGAAGACAGAAGAAGAATCTCCCCAGAAACAGAAAGACAATTCAAAAGACATTGGGCACTGTGAGATGAAAGGGTTCTGGGGATGGATGGTGGTGATGGTCGCACAAACAATGTGACTGTACTGAATGCCACTGAACTGTACACTTAAAAATGGTTAAGGTGGTAAATTTCATGTTATGTGTATTTTACCACAATCTAAAAAAAGTGTTTAAGTCAACAACTGAAATTTTAAAAAAAAGACACGAGCAGCTGTGAATATGACAAATGGCCACCACCGACCTCAATAAATGTTTGATGAATAAGTAAACGAAGGTATTAAGTGAGGACACTGGGCTCCCAGACACACCACAGCTGTAACCGGTCACCATTTAACATTTCTCAGCTTACTGAGCATCTTCAGTATCCTTTGTCCTCCCTGCTGTCATAGCTCATGCCACTCAGGGTGACTACTGTTTATGTAATTACAGCTAATTCATGTAAGTGTTTACAATGTACTGGGTGCTTACACACATTACCTCAATTGCCCCTCACAATAACCTAAGGGTTTACTCTTGATTATTTTTGTTCTTCATCCATGGGAAGTGTTGGGTGACTATTGATCCGAGGAAATAATGTATTATACTGAATGGGGGGAAGGGGCAATATCAGAATAAGTAACAGAAATAAAAAAGTGAAGTTGGTAAACACAGGGTAAGGTAAAGATCCAGAAGAACCTGTAGAGAAACAGAGGAAATGAGAGGAGAGACACTTTGACATGTTTGTTTTTGTGACCACGAAAGTGAGGAGAATGAAAGAGTCTGGAACACAAGGGAAGCTTAAACCAGTGGCGTCGGGACTCAGCAAAGGCTAAAGCGACATATGCCCTACGTCCAGTAGCCCTGGCAACAGGCCCCCCACCTTATGGTATGATGTCATAATGAGAAAAGTCACATGCAAAGAAAGTGAACAGTTAGTCCAGCTGGCTCCCACCTTAGAGAAAGTTCTGGGGAGGAGTTTGAGAGTAGTTTGTGCCACAATATAAATTGAGGTCATGGAAGATATCATCTGAATTATGCTTAATAAAAGATTATCTTGAACTTGCACACTCAAGGGAACTGTGCATTTATCCTATATCTGTTGCCTCTCCCACTGAGGTTGGTCAAAGTATCTGTGACTAGCCAGTTGTATGCTGGTTTGTCCAAATGGTCTCACATGTTGTCCTCCCTGGCACTTCTGCCTGGAAGGAGTCCCAGACTGGAAAGGGGGAGAGATTCACTCCCCCAGTTTGGGGTGGGCAGCTGTACTAGCCTACAGCTTCCACTATTCTCTTGACCCCTACTACTGTCCAGCCAGGGCCTGCCCACAAGCATTTTGGGAATAGAACAGAAAATTCTTAGGGTTATAATTAAAGTGGAAGATTGGAATAGTTAAATACCATGCCCAAGATTCCCCAGCTAGCAAGAGGTGACATGGGGATTTGAATCTAGTCTAACTTCAAAGCCTACCCCTTAATCACCAAGAGCGGTGGCAGATGCCTGGTCAGACTGTAACTAGCTGTGTGACCCTAACAAGTTAGTTTAGCTCACTGAGTCTGTTTTCCCATGGGTAAAGAGATAACAAAAAGATTTACCTAACAGGATGGTTGAGAGAATCGGAAATGATGTACATTGAGCCTTTAGCTCAATAAAAGAGAACCAATGAGCAAAAGTACTCTCCATTTTCAGATGGAAAAATCTCAGCCTCAGAAGAATTAAGGAACACGACCAGAGCTACCTGTCCACTTGCTGTCAAAGACAGATCTTGATCTTGGGTTTTCACCCCAAATTCCACACACCTAGCTCGTTTGAGGGTTTGATCTAAGGGCTCTCCATAAGAAATTCAATTTTGTTTCATTAAGGACAAGACCATATACATCTGCTTTGTGTAAAGAACTATGGATGGCACTGAAGAATGGGACAAGGTGAGAGTGACCCAGCTCTGTCCTCAAGGACAGTGGTGTGGCCAGTGAAACGGGCCTGGTGCAAAGTTTGTAAAAGAATGCCTTTTCTTTCTCCTTCCGTAGGGGAAATGGGTTTTGCTTGCTAAGCCAGTGATTCTCAGCCTTGGCTTGCACATTGTTATCACCTGGGGAACTTTTAAAATGCTGCCGCCTGATCCCAGAGTTCTGAGTGAAGTGGTTAGGAGTGCAGCCTGGGCATGAGTGAATGGGTGCCAGGCTGAGAAACTTTAAGCTAGACAAAGGAGAAGTTCTTGGGCCAATTGGGATGTGGGGGAGGAGGGAGCATGGGGGAAACAAGGAAAATGTTCGGGGTTGCAATCTCTACAGCCCAGACACGGGACCCAGGCACTGATGACAGAAGCAGGATAGAGCCCTTCTCTCCCAGCGGGCAGCTGCAGATGTCACATGCAAGACCTCAGACTTGCAGTCAGGATGAAAATGTTTCCATCAGCCTGAGATTCCGCCTTGATTACAGGAGATGCTCACTAGACTACACGGAATGGAGAAGTGTGACTATAGGTATGGACTGGCCTTCCCAATCATGGGAGACAAGAAGCAAGGCCTCCTGGAAACGGTCTATTGAACCTCCAAACACAAAGTCAGATAAATAAAATACACTACTCTTTTATTAGCAGCTCTTAAAATCTCCTGCAGTGGTATGAGTTACAGCAGATAAAACCAGTTTTATACATTTATTTTACATGTTTGGCACTTAATTCACACTAGCTTACATGACAAGACACTCAGCTGTAACACCTTTTTACTATGTTTATATTCTTCCAATTAATCAGACCTTATTGATTACTCACAACCAGGACTTCTAGAAAGCAGTTGTCTCGTTTCCAGCCATTCCCCTCGTTTTTCAGTGTTATCTTCCATCTTTGTTAGCGTACGGTTCGGTTTCCATGTTGCATCCTCTTTCGTTTCCAGTCTTTTATTAGTGTTTCTTCTGTGGGTTCTCATTCTTCAATATTATTCTACCATTCCGACCTTCTTAAAATATTAAGACATAAGATTATTTGTGTCATTAAAATAGAAAATAATAATTTTTATAAATATATCCTTTTATGCTCTGTATTAAGTACACAATTGGTGGTATGTTGAACATTTCTTGATGTAGGGATTCTAAACTTAGCTTTTCAAACACCAAACAAAAACTCAAAAACATGCACGTATCTCATCAATAGTCACCACCTGTGTCGATCTGCAAGCTCCAGGAAGCGGATGGTGAAGTTAGGAGTTCGCAGTTGGAGTTAGGAGTCAGTGGTTTATTGGGGGGACAATAACTATGAAAGATAAAGGGGTGGGGAGGCACGACGGGGCAGGGAAAGCCTTCAGAGTGCCATGCAGATTTGATCCTGTGAAAAGAGAGAGAGGAAGAATAAAAATAGGGCAGAGAATGTTTCAGACCACACAGTGCAGATGATTTCAAGTCTTGGGCAACCCAATGGGGAGTGGAGTAAAGTTGCCTGTCTGAGGAGGAGTCCCCGTTGGGCAGAAATGGTGGGTGCTTGTGCCTCCACCATGCTCAGTCATTGGCTTGGGAGCTGCCTGAGAAAAGCATAAAGCTGACTCAAATGCTGCAGCTGAAGGCTATCTGCTACTGGCATTCTTGAAGCTGAAAGCACTTCACAAGTTCTTTCTTGCCTCTCTGCAGGTGCCACACCCCTGACATCTCCTGACAATATAAACCTTTATAAATGAAAAGGCACAGCTTCATTAAGGTTACTAAACGCTTGTCTCAATTGGCCTGAAGTGATCAAGTGAACGCCATGCCCTGCCGAACTTGCAGGGGAAATGCAATGAAACACTTTATAAAAGATTACAATTGATTGACAGTCAAAGATAGAACCATGGATAACTTTTTTCTTTCTGCTTGTCTCTATATTCCAAATTTCAGACAATGATAATTAATTTTTTGATTGGAAAAAATTTGTAACGAATATTCTGAAATAAGTCTCCATAATCATACCTTTTGATCCAAAATGGTAATACACAATTTGATAGCCCAACAATTGCTTCAAAGTAAGAGAACATGGTAATAGACCAAGCATAGGCTTTGAGCTCAAACAGTTCTAAGCTTGAACCTTGGCCCTGTGACTATTACTCCACACACTGGGCAGGCTCTGACCCTCTCTCAACCTCAGTATCCTCATCTGGAAAGGAAGACACCAGTCTTTACCTCTCAGCATTGCTTTATTAGAAGATGTAGGGTATGTAAGCCCTCAAGCACCAGATCAACACATAGTATAACTTGTTTAAGGTTCATGTGTCCTACGCCTCAAAGTCCAATATTCAAAATGTTAGAGTTTGGAATAAGGAAAGGTTTATTGATCGAGAAGTCACTAGATCGAGAAGATGGGGGGCCTAAGTGCTTCCACAAGTCCATCTTAAGTGTGCCCCAAATTCAGGCATCTTTTATGTCAAGGGAAGGGAGGAGGGACAGGGCAAGAGGTAAATGAGTACTATAGACAGCTAGGCACCAAAAGGAATCCAAGGAAGAGCACAAAATCTCTAAATCTCTTTGTTCCTAGTCAGTCTGTTGACCCCTGCTGATCTGAGTCTGTTCTTGAGGCTCCTGTAAATCTTTGATAAATAGTCACTATGTTGTACATATTTCCCCACCTCTTTAGGAGAGGCAGTTTTCGACCAGGGGCTGTTTTTACAAAATACCCACGCCTCAAGCAGAATTCTTCTAGTTAATTAGCATATCTATAGCAGGAGCTGTTAGCCTGGAAGCCATGGGAGAAATGCAGGCTGAAATTAGAGTAAGAGAGAGGAGCATTGCACTCTATAGAATAGTAAGAAACCAGTTTGGTGCCCCTCCAAACTGCTGGAAGTTTCAAAAAATCAAATCCACATTCAAAGGACAGAGAGTGGCCTTAGCTGAGGAATTTCAAAACAATATCCTAGAAAAGTCTCAAAAATGAGTTCTAAAAACCTCCGTAGCAGCTATTCCACTTCTAGGCATACATTCCTAGTAAAAAAACTGGAAGAAGGGACTTGAAGAGATACGTGTACACCCACGTTCCTAGCATCTTTATCACAATGGCCTAAAGGTGGAAACAACCCAAATGCCCATCCATGGATGAATGCATAAACAAAATGTGGTATATACATACTGTGGAATATTATTCAGCCTCGAAAAGAAAGGAAATTTTGACAAATGCTGTGACATGGAAGAACTTTGAACAGTAAGCTAAGTGAATAAGCTGGATACAAAAGGACAAATATTGCACGATTCCACTTATATGAGGTACCTAGACTAGTCGAATTCACAGAAACAAAGTAGAAGTTACCAGGGTCTGGGGAAAGGGGAAAGGGAAAAGGGGGAGTGAGTGTTCAACGAGTACAGTTTCAGTTTGGGATGATGAAAAATTCTGGAATGGATGATGGTGGTGGTTGCATAACAATGTAAATGTACTTAATGCCACTGAACTGTACACCTAAAATGGTTAAAATGGTAAATTTTATGTTATGCATATTTTACCACAATAAAATAATTAAAATAATTTTTAAAACCTCCTTGGCAATGTGGTATTACCTCTTAATAGGAAGCAAAGCTTGGCTACCAACAGATGTTCTCTACATAGAGAAGCAACGTAGAGCTTGTGCAATTCACTGCATTTCTTTTTATAACTTTTAATTGTCTAAGAAACCACATTACAGAAAATTTTGAAAATAAAGAAAACCTCATAACTCCATTTTGTTTTTTCTTAACAGGATTTTTTTTTAAAACCTAGTTATAATCATAGTATTTGGACATTATGGGCTCTAAAGACAAATCTCCCAAAATCGCTTCCAGAAACCCCCTTAGCAACTCAAAGAGCAAGATGGACACTGTGATTTCTCCTGGGACACTTAGCCATACTTCCCCCAGGGTGGGAAGCATCATATCTCTGGTACATGTATGGGGGCAGAGAGGGGGCGTGGAGAGTAGGAAGAGAGAAAGCTAATGGCTAAGTTTTCTTTATACTGGCACCAGGTCATTGGTGCATGCATATGCATGTGCATGCACACACACACATACGCACCCCCCATGCTGAGATTCTACCACTGTACCCATGGCTCTGTTTTGGGTTAAATTCCAAAAGAAAAAAAGGAATCAGTATTGAGGCAGCCCCAGGCCCTGGACATGAGAACAGTCTGGTTAATAACTGAGACCTTTTGCAGGGAGCCCAGGAAAAATAAGGTAGAAATGTGGTCTCCTATTCAGTTTGACACCCATCAGGATAGCGCAGTGCAAGTCAGGGCTGAGTCAGTGCAACCTCGAGCAAGTGATTTCCTTTCTCTAAGCTTCTATTTCCTTAGCTTTAAAATGGGAATATTACCTACCTCTTGATGGTGTTACAAGGCCTCAGAGAAAATCCATGTAAAGTGCTTGGCACAGACTATGTACTCACTAAATAGACACTGTATCAGACACAGCCTTCCAAAAGCCCCAGAAGCAACTTTATTGATTCAACCAACAAACGAATACTGAACATAAACAAGCAAATACCGAACACCTTTCCACTGTGGACTTGGTTGTGAACTCACACGAACAACTCATCGAAATTATTTTAACATTATGAAGAAATACTTGAAAGATTTAATAAAAAGTTTACACAAGTATTTTTTCAAACCAAATTATCAGCTATTTTGATGCAGGACAGGACAAATTTCCCCGAGCTGCAGGGGGCGACCAAGCCCTGCACCAAGAGAAGAGGCTCTTTTGGGGGAGAGTGTAGAAAGAATTCAACACACACACCAAAGTTAAAGTCAGAAGGAAAGTTTACTAGAAAAGGGGTAACACTACATAGACAGAGTGTGGTCTCCTCTCAGAGGCAGAGTGAGAGGGACAGTGACAGGGTCGAGGACAGTGAGAGAGACAGAGCAAAGGCACTGAGAGGGACCCTGAGTGTTCAGGGAAGTCAGTTTGTATGACATTCTTTAGTTCCCATTTCCTTTGATATGGGCATACAGTGAGGAAGGGGAAGAGTATGTAGCATGAAAATGTAAGAATATGTAGAGTGAAAGGCCTGCTGGCAGTTCCCAGCCTTTAATCCATAGGTTCCCCGTAGTTTTAGCCATAAAGAATGACTCTGTTGGTTCGTGGTTCCCCTTCACATGTGTTGAGAATGGGCTGTTAGCAATCTCAGCAGAAATCTTCCTCTGTTCTGAAGGTGCCCGCCTGGCTTGGCTACAGGGCTGATCAGCCTATAGTGTCTCTGATTGTGGCTTGATTAACATTTTAATTCTCTTGCCTCCTCCCTACATTAATTTCTCAACAAATAAAATGACCAGGTTAGAAGAACAGATTCTAGAAATAGCTTCAGATGATCTCCTGATACAAAAATTTGTTGAACAAAAGTCATATATATCATTCCAATTAGAAATTTATTTTTAGTCTCCAATCCTATCAAAAAAAAAAAAAACCCACAGGTATAATAGGGGAACACTACTTGCCATAACATATGAATCTCAGAATGTAAGTAGCTTAACATGATAGAAATTTATCTCATTACAGTTAATTTCAGTGTTCCTGGTGAACATGCAGTTTTTCTCCATGTTGTGACTCAGAGACTCAAGCTCCTTCCATCTCTCTGCTCTACCATCCCCTGGGACCTCTGTACAGCAAGTGGAAGATAATAAAAAAAATGGAGAAGCTTCGTTGCTTCTTAAAAGTGGACCCAGGAGCAGCACACGTCACTTTCACTCACATGTCATTGATGAGAACTCGTCACATGGCCACAGTGGAGGTAAGAATGGGAGAAAATATTTGCAAAAAATACATATTTGACAAAGTTCTACAAAGTTCTTGTGTCTAAAATATATATGTATGCATTATATATATATTAAGAATATATTATATATGTATATATCCATAATATTTATCTAAAATATATAGCTAGAATTTAAACCTAGAATATATAAAAACTATATAAAGAAGTCTTATAACTCAGTAATAAGACAAATAATTGAGTTAGAAAATGGGCAAAAGATTTTAACAGACCTCATCAAAGAAGATACAGATGGCAAATAAGCACATAAAAAGATGCTCAACATCATTGGCCATTAGGGAAATTCAAATTAAAACCACAATTAGGTACCACTATATACCACTAGAATGGCTAAAATTTAAAAGACTGAGTGTCCCAAAGGTTGGCGAGGATGTGGAACTGGAACTCACATATACTTGTGGTGAGGATGTAAAATGATTATCTCTTTGGAAAGCAGTTTGCAAGTTTTCTTATATGTAAGATGTAAACTTTTTAAAGATATATACACTACTAGTCCCAAATATTTTAGAATATACTTTTTTGGAAACACATGGAACATATATATGAAATTTAATTACATTCATGTCTCAACAAGTTTCAAAAGATTGGTATCCTATAGACTACTTTTTTCTGACCACAATATTATTAAATTTGAAGTCAATTACAAACAGAAAACTAGGGGAAAAAATCTCACGTGTTTGGAAATTAAGAAGCACATCTTTAAAAGTCATGGGTTAAATAACAAATCAGCAGAAATTTAGAAATATTTAGAATTCTACAATAACAGTAGAACCGTATGTCGGATATAGAGTTCACTCGAAGTATTACTGTGCTAGTGGGAAATTTATACTTTTATGTTTCTATTACATAAGTAAAAAATTGAAAAACTAAGTAGAACAAAACCAAAGTAAGTTATAAGAAAGTAAAAAAATAAAAGTATAATAAAGAATAATAAAATAGAAAAGAAACATACATAAAAGGATCAACAAAACCAAAATTTGGTTCTTTTAAAAGATCAATACTACTAACAAACCTTTGGCAAGATTGATCAAGAAAAAATAACAGAAGACATAAAATTAGGATTAAAAAATGGTATTAAACTGCAGATGCCACATAGATTAAAAAGATAGAAAATATTATGAACAACTTTATGCTAATGAATTTGAAAGCTTAGAAAAACATGGACAAATTCCTAGAAAAATAAGCTGACTCAAGAAGAAATTAAAAATCTGAATAATCCTATAACCCATTAAAGAAATTGAATCAGTTGTTTAAAATCTTGGCACAAAGAAAACACCAGGTCCGGGTGGTTTTACTAGTAACTTTTACCAATCATTCAAGTAACTTCAATATTACGCAAACTCCAATGCTCCCCAATTCATTTTATGAGGCAAGAATAAAGTTAACAGCAAAACTGACCAGGACAGGGCACAAAAGAAAAAATGTGAGACAATTTCATCAGTGCAAATTCCATAAGTGCAAAATTCTTTTTAAAAATTAGCAAACTAATTTCAGCAATGTATAAAAGAATCATGACCAAGTTGGGTTTAACACAAGAACACAAGACTGATTGTTTTAATGTTAAAAACTAATTCACATAATTCACATAAATTAAAGGAGAAAAGTCACATGCTCATCTTGGTAAATGAAAAAATGTTTGATAAAATTAAATATCCATCCATGATAAATATAAAAATAAATCCTTAGAAAGCTAGAAGTAGAATTTCTTTAACCTCCAAAAGTCTATTTACAGAAAACTGATAGCAAAAATTTAGTGGTGAAACACTCCATGTTTTTCACGAAAAGAGAGCGCTCGCTTATAACTTATTCATTCAAATTATATTGAAAAAAAGAAGAGAAATAAAGGTATAAGAAGCGGAAAAAAAGAAATAAAATGTTCATTATTCATGTATATTATTGGCTACATGGAAAACACGAAAATCTATAGAGAAATTATTAATTTCAATAAGAGAATTTAACAAGGTAGTTGAATTTTAAAATCAATATACAAAGTCAATGAGTTTCCATAATTAAGAAGTAATTTTTAAAGAGATAATCATGCCAAAAATATAAACTGAAAGAAATAAATCTAACAAAAGCTATGCAAGTGCTTTATGGAGGAAATTATAAAACTCTTGAAAAACTTTAAAGAAGATCTAAATAAATGGGAAAGTTCATGGATACCTTTTAATTTTAATATACTTTTCTTCTAAAATATTCAAAATTAACTCTTTAAAAACATATACAAAAGCAATTTTAATGTTTAATGTTTTTATTATATTCATTTAAATATTCACTGGCCCATCTACGGAGCATCCAGACAGAAACAATTATGATCAAATTTGGTTATGTTTACTATTTTGCCAATTTCGGTAATAGGAATCTCATAGCTGTGCACATATTTTTACACATATTTTTAAATCTTGTGATTACAAGGGTACATTTGTCAAGATAGGGGATGGAACACATTTAACACTTTGTTAGCTTGATTCATAACTTTTAAGTATTTGGACAGATGGTATATGGGTCTCCTTTTGTGTTTTTGTCATGGGCTTCTCTGACATAGTGGCAGGCCTGATGAGAGGCATTTCAGTGGTCCTGGATGTGGGCAAGGAACACATTTCTAGCTCCTACAGACTCTCACAGAGGGCACCAGTTAGATGAATCAGTATGTCCTATTTGGAAACATCAATCAAACCCTGTGAAGTTAATTCCTAGGAAGAAGGTGCTGGGCTCTGGAGGCAAGCCTACTCAAGCTGCCAAGAGGGAAACTTCAGTTTGGGGGTCCTCTCACTCTGTGGCTATGTTGAGTCAGGGCTGGAAGATGGGTATGTTTGACAGGAGGTTCTAGAGAAGAGGCTGGGGATCACAAGAACAAGAAAGAAAATCTACTGCTCCTTAATTCTCTGTGCATGAGCAAAGTCTGAGATTCATTCAGCAAACATTTCCAGAGTGCTAATCATCATCATCATCATCATCATCGAAACCAATAATATTTATTAAGCAGTTATGTCCTGGGTCCTAGTGAGGTAACTTTTACATATAACCACATACAATAGACATTATACACAATAGCTATATGAATTAAGTACTAGTATTTTTCTCACTTTTACAGATGGGGAAACTGAGGTTTGATGTTAAGCAACTTGTCCAAGGTTGTGTAGTTTGTACATGACAGAGCCAGGATTTGAATCAGGATAAACTTGGGTTTGTCTAGGTCTACACATTGGACTGTGTGCCAGTGCCTATTACAGAAGTGAGTCAGTCATAGTCCTTACCTGCAAAGACATCATGGTCTAGCAGGGAAAGTCTATGCATGTAGACATGTTATGACAACTCAACCTATATAAAACTAGATAATCAAGGGACATCCAGATAAAGCAAAGTAATGGGCTGGGAATGACAGAATGTGTCATTGGAGGACAGTGAGGGGCCAGTCCGTCTCTACAAAAGTCTCATATAGAAACAAGGTGGGTGTGTGGTAACCAAGTTAGGATTGGAAGACTTCCAACTGAAAGTCTCCCTGGATTGTGGAAAACTTCTAATGCCTAGCTTAAGAGTTTGGACTTTATCATTCAGTCAATGTTAAATAGAGAGGTGACATGAAAAACATAGCCTTTAAGATACATTTGTCTCCTCTGGGTGGGTGTTGAGTGGTGGAATGGCAGGATGACCTGGACCATTGAGGAAGCCCCTGGTATGTGCTGATCTGGCCTTAAGGCAGGGGTTAGCAGTCAGATAGGGGAAAAGGAATTGCCACGATGAACTAGGCAAAGGAAAGGTGGATAGGGCTGGCAGCCAAGGGAAACTGGTTAAGATAAAGACTAGGATAAATGATAAGGTACCACCAAAAATGCAATGTAGCCTTTTAAAATGATAGTTATGAACACTACACAGCAAAACTGGGAAATTCTTACGACATAATGTGAAAAAAACAGAATTTCTAAAATCGCATGTACCTATGATTACAAATGTATTTTGAAGATATTTAAGAAAAATAAACCCAAAACAAATTAATTATCCAACTCCAAAAACTTATTTCTACTTAGTTAGTATTATAGACTGAATCATGTGCCACCCCCCATCCCCAACACAAATTCATAGGTTGAAGCCCTAATCCCAAATATAACTGTATTTGGAGATAGGATATTTAAGGAGATAATTAAAGTTAAATGACGTCACAAGGGCAGGGCCATAATCCAATAGGACTGGTGTCCTTATAAAAAGAAGAGACATCAGAGGCCTCTCTCTGTCCACACTCTCACAAAGAAAAGGCCATGTGAGCACACAGCGAGAAGGTGCCATTTCCTAGCTGAGGAAAAGAGCCTCACCAGAACCAACACTGCTGGCACCTTGACTTTGGACTTTCAGCCTCCAGAACTGTGAGAAAATAAGTTTCTAAATCACCCCGTCTGTGGTATTTTGTTATGGCAGCCAGAGCACACTAACACAGATAGCCAATCAGTCACCAATTTTTCCTTTACAATTCTTCTTGCAACTATTGCTTCCTTCCCTACCTTTCCCACTGCCAACATGGCTCAAGACCTTGTACCCAGATGAACGCAAAAGACTCCCTTATCTTCTCTGGCTTTGTACTTCCTGACATTCTCACGTTCCCAGCCACCAATTTTTACCTTGCGCCATCTTGACTATCATCTCAAACATCTGAGATGTTTGAATCTCACAATTGTCATTTTACCAGCTCTAGTACCAGCTCTCAGCTCCTTTTTTCTAAAAATTTCAGGGCTCTCCTCTCAGATGCAAGTCCTCTGGCCTCTCCAAGTAAACTACAGTTCTTCCATTACTATTACAGAAAGAAATTCAGTTCAGATAAGCACTCAGATGGCTGATGTGAAGACAGCCTCTTTCCATCTCTTCTGCCTTGTCTCTGTGTATCTTTCTTTAGCTTCATATTCCCAGGTTTCTATTGCAGACAGCATTATCCACACGAAGGAAAGAGGACTACCAGTAACTTTAAGCTTAAATCATCCCAGTTTACTAGACTTCATGGGAAAACACAGTTTCTTACTCCCAGCACCCATATGTCAAATTCCAGGAAGGACTATAACTGGTCTTTCTTGGGTCAAGTGCCTGCTCATGAGTCAGTCACTCTGGCCAAGAGGAAAGGGGATTCTATTAGGCCAGCGCTAGGTCACAAGATGGCGGTTTGCAAGAGCAAGAAAAGCCCCTATTATCAGAAGAGGAGAGAGATGTCGAGCTGATAAAAACAAAGGTCTACTCTCCCAGGTGCCTCCTCTCTGATTCAGGCAGCACACAGAATGCCTTCCCCAGGGTCACCTCACTGACTTTGCCACATCCCAGCAAGAGTGAATAGAACAGCACCTCTCGAGACAGAGCCCAGCATCCTGTACTGCCCCACAGGGCCATAGGTCACCTGCCCCAATCAGTAATCCAGCAGAGAAGCACCTGAGCACTTCCTGGAACAGTGGCAATGTTTTTCTTCTACAGTGATTCGTACAAACTTGGCTGTGGGGGTTTACAAAGAAAGGGAAATAAACATTGACATCTCTGATGCAGAACTCTAAGAACCTTTCAGAACAAAGCTGAGCCTCAATTTGACAAGAAGGATTTGGTCTGCCACACAAATGGGGAAAGTCTCCTGGCTTTAAAGTTTAGGCTAACACTGGATTAGAGCACAAATAAATCTGCAGGAGCTATAATCTGGAAGATCCTTTAGATGTGGTTAAATCAATGCTGGCAATGGGAAAGTGAACTTGGCACACGGGTACATTGTGGGTGGGGACACCACCATTGCAGGCACTGCACTATTTGAATTTTTTTTAATCACGAGTATGTATTTCCTTTCAAAAAAAAAAAAAGTCAATAAAAATAAAATACATAGGCTATATGTTAGAAAATAAAAACTTTAAAATATTACGTTAAATTCAAATATAGTATCCGTCTATCTTATAGTCCAAATGCAGATGGTAAAATCAGGGGAGACAAGAAGTTTATACATAACTCAAGTTCTTTTCTGCTCCATGATTCTATATTAACCCATTTCTCGTTTGGGGAAAAAAAAGTGCTGCCCACTTCCAAAGTTAATTTAATTTTACATAAATATGCTCTTTGAGGCTAAAGCAAATCTGACTGGTTTTCAATGTAAAGATAAAATATAAAAACTGTTCTTAGAGTTATTTCTAAACAGAACTTGTCTCTAATCCTAACATAACATAAATGTATACATAAATCAGATTCATCAAATGAATCTTCGGCTAACTTCGTGAACAACGTTAACATCTCACTTAGGAATGCTACGTTTTCTAGGATTTGACATTTTCAGCGATCGAGAATTACTATATTTTATAAAGGAAATACAGAATGCTATAAACAGAATGATTTTGTTTGTTTCTAAAGACTATCGAAATACAAGAGCAATGCAAAAATAACAATAAAAGCGAGATATTTTGTGGCAAACTTTGGGTTAAGGTTAGGACTGTAATCCACAAGTTATCTCAGGGTAAACGCTGTAGCTGCAAGCACCTCTGGCGAGTATTCTCGGGGCAAACGGGAAATGCAGTTTGTTATGGTTTCTTAACTCCTTTTTACTTTTCTCCTGCTCGGCAGCTGCTGCCAATAAAGACCAGACACAGTTAGTTCATAAATCAGCCGAAAGAAAAATGTATTTAAAATACCCAATACCAATAAATATACAGTTGGAATGAGCTTTATCAGACATTACTGCATTGCAAATTGATACCAACTTTTTGGAAAGCAATTTGGCAATACAAATCTGAAGCTATAAAAAGTGTTCATGCCCGATGACCTAGTTATTTGACTTCTGGAATCCTAAGGAAAAAACCTGAAATACTGGAGAACTTTAGGCATAAAGGTCTTAAGAGTGGTATATACTCGCAAAAAAATAACAATTACAAATAGCATGTAACAACAAGGGAAAATGTTTCTGACACAGTGTTAAATAAAGGAAAAGGACTACAGAAATGTGTATATCCTACAGCTACAACCACTTAATAAAATGCTATAAAGAAACCCTGGAAAGAAGTACACCAGCGTGTTCACAGTGCTTGTACTCGGGTGATCAGATCTTAGGGGAGTTTTGGGTTTTGTTTTTTTTTTTTCTCATTTTCTCATTTCCAAAATGTTTACAATGTATTTTTTAAAAATGTTTATAAATACTTGAAAATTTGAAGTCTAGGTTGTTTCACAGGAAATAATTACTCTCTATGTCACTATGTCTCTACTTCCCTTTAGAGAAAATAAAGCCCCATCTCATGTAATAACAGTCACTGATATTATTGAGCAACCACTTTCTGCCAAGCTCTTATTTTAGTTCAATGAATCCAATAAAGTAGAAATTCTTATTACTATTTTTCACATTGGGAAAACTTAAGGCTCAAACAGTCTAAATGACACAACTAAGAGATGATGCTACTGGTTCAAAGTCTATGTGCTGGATGCTTCAAAAGGCCGATATTCAATCCCATAAATATTCAGAGTTTGGAGTAAGGAATGGTTTGTTGAACGAGAAGGTGCAAGCTTGAGAAGATGGGGGCCTTAGGGCTTCCCACAATCTATCTTAAGAGAGCCCAGAATTCAGGCTTCTTTTTTGGTCAAGGGAAGGGAGAATGGGCAGAGCAAGAAGTGGTTGAATACCACAGGCATCTGGGCGCCAACAGGACTCTAAGGAAGAATGCAAAATCTCTAAATCTCTTTGTTCTTGGTCTGCTGACCTCTGCTGATCTGAGTCTGGTCTTGAGGCTCCTGCAAATCTTTGATAAACAATGAGAAGCAATCATTATTTTTATACATACCTCTTCTGGAGAGGAGAGGTACCTTCTGGCAACGGGCTGTTCTTTCATAACCTCAAGCCTTAGGCAGAATTCCTCTAGTGATTAGTATATCTATAGCAGGAGATATTTGCCTGAAGGCCATGAGAAAATCACACTAGAATTGAGACCAGAGCAGTTCACTCTGTTACAGCGATAGCATCAGGATTCAGGTCCTTCGAGCTTCAAACCCAGTTCCTTCCACCATATCACAATAACTTCTCATGACAAGGAAAATCCATACACTCTGAGCCCGGGACCCTGGCCACCATACCTGGCACAGCCACTGTCAAAAAAAGCATCTGGCCAGAAGGTTAATGCCATAGAAAGTGGGCTCCCAGGGTTGCCGTGGCTGGGTAGGGTCAGCTCTGTGTACACTCACATACCTGAGGCCTGGGCTGGATGAGCTGAGGCTATGCACAGAGACGTCCATGTGGCCTGGCCTATGGCCAGTATAGATGTCACATCCTCCTGCCAGCGCTGACAGAGCTGGTGTTAACCTGCCAAAAGGCCTTAAGAAAAGCCGTTAAAACTCTCTTTATGAATTCCTGGTTCTGAGGGTGTGGGGAGGCAACACTGTCTCATCTATGGTAGAAAATTCCAATGCCACCTGGCTTGGCAAGAAGAAAGGGATGTCTAACTGCATTGACCCCCAGAGCCATAGCACCCTACTGGGACCCAAATCCAGGGTCCCAGCTGAAGCTCTGTACTAAGAGCTCCCAGAGGCTGAGCCAACAATACAAGCGAGGGCTCAAACTCTCAGGAAAGCAGGAAGTCCAGGTCAGCCTGGAGGTAACCAAGCCAGATATACTCAGGCCAGAGGCCAAGTGGGACCTGAGTACAGCCAAGGGGCCTCTGAGGCATGGACACAGCTGAGCGGAAGACAAACCAGCACCAAAGAGAGCTCTAAGATATGATGTGTTCAGGACCTCATGCTTTACAGGTAGTAGTGTCAGTGGACCCAAGCCTTTAAAAAACAGTTTGGCATTATTGGGTACACACCTCTGCTATGAACCAATAATTTTAATCCTCATAATTTTACCCAAAGAAATTCTCCTAGCACGTGGGCCCCAGAATGTTCACAGCAGCATTGTTCATAAAAACAAAAACCGCAAACAGCCCAAACACCAATGGACATGAGAATGGATTAAAAATATATATACTCTAGTCAAATAATGGAATACTATACAGCCTTAAAAATTAATAAGCTGTAACTTCATGAACGAATCCCATAAACACAATGTCGAATGAATAAAGCAACTCACAATATAAGATGTCAAGTGTGTTTTCATTTAATAGAAGTCCAAAAAACTCTCCAGACTCAACATTGTGTCGATTAGGGACATGTGCCTATGTGGTAAAACTATACAAGTGAGAGAATGAAAAACACAAAATTCAGGATGATGATTATTTGCAAGGGATATGGAGAAAAGGTGGGATTTGAAGGGAGCATACAGGGGGGTTAGAAAGTATTAGAAACATTGTCTTTGTTAACTGAGGTGCTGATTACAAGGGTACTTTTATTATTGTTCTTTAAACTGATTCCATGCATTATATACAACGGTGTATGTATAAAATATTTCAAATTAAAAAAAAAAGAAAAAAAGAAAAATCCGAGTGGGGAGCTGCTGCTCGTTCAGTGGAAGCAGCCCCATACCTGGCAGCCTGCCCAGCTCTGACCAGGTCGCATTGACTGTGAATGCCCCAAGAAAAGGGTAGGGTCACAGGCTTTGGCTGGCCTAGAGGAAGGTAGTGTGGAGGAGACAGTGCAGGTCTGAAGTCAGAAGAATGAGTTCAAATCCCACCTTATCATTGACTGACTGCACACCCCTAGGCAAATAATTTAAAATCTCTGAGATTAAATGTCACCTGTAAAATGAGCATAAACTAAGACTCTAGACTTTTATATCTGAATCCTCAGTACCTGGCATCTTGTTTGGCATAGAGTAATAAATACACATCAAATACCAAGTCTTATCATAAGAAAAACATCAGACAAATCCCAATAGTGGGCCCTCCCACAAAATACCTGACTGGCATTCCTTGAAACTATCAAGGTCAGCAAAAACAAGAAAAGTCGCAAAAGGACAAATTCTGTATGATTCTACTTATATGAGGTCCCTAGAATAGTCAAATTCATAGGGAAAATAGTACAGTGGTTACCAAGGGCAGGGAGGAAGGGGAAATGGGTAGCCGTTGTTTAATAGGTAAAGAATTTTGGTTTGGTAAGATGAAAAAGTTCTGAAGATGGACAGTGGTGGTGATTGTACAACAGTGTGAGTGTGTACTTAATGCCACCAAACTATACACTTAAAAATGGTTGAAATGGTAAATGTTATGTATATTTTACCATGATTTTTAAAAATTAAACCAAAAAACAAACAAAAGTCTGAGAAACAGCCATGACAGCCAAGAGAAACCTGAAAAGACATGACAATTAAATGTGGCATCCCGGATGGGATCCTGGACCATAAAAAGACATTAAAACCTAAAAAAAGTTGAAATAAACTATACACTTTAATCATAATGTATCGATATTGTTTTATTAATTATAACAAATGTATCATATCTGTGTATGATGTTAATAATGGGAGAAACAGGTGTGGAGCATATGGGAACTCTGTACCAGCTTCTCAATTTTCCTGAAAATCTAAAAGTCAATTATAACTATATGTAAATAAATTTATTTATATAAATATATATAATTATACATATAATTACAAAATGTAAAATTATATATGTATCTACATATACATAAAATGAAGGATCAGGGGGACTAAGGGATTGAGGAAAGGAGGGAAGGGGGAGGGAGCAAGATGTCGGCCAGGTCCTAAGCCTCTGTCTTCAGGACCACCACGATGGCAGATCCCTGCAAGATGGCAGACCCTCACCTACAGACTAACCATGTCCATACCTTTGTCCTGCCTGCCTACGCAGAAACAGTGGCCCTTATCCCATGTGTAATGTCAGTCTCTCCCCTGCTCCCTCCACACTCCCCCCAGACCTATGAAGATTTGCTTAATTGCTCTTTATTTCATATTTATTACCACAGACAGTCTACATTTGTCATCTCTTCTCCTGAGCCAGACCCAGGGCCTGGCAGAAACTAAGAGAATGCAGAAAGGCCACCTGAATTGGGAGCTTATGCCCCTCATAGCCACAAGCTCCAACAGAACAGGAATAGCCTCTCAGTAATGTAGAATCACAGAATCTCTGAGGCCAATCATCCCTAAGACTTTATTTTACCAAGTAAGAAGCTGAGGCCCAAAGGATTCGTGTGACTTGTCTCAAACCACAGCTAGTTGAAAGCAGGGCTGGGATTGGGACCAAGGAAGGATTTCTATAACATGCTGATATTTAGAGCTGATTTTTAATGGACTTCTGTTTCTGACAATAGACTTGACACTCTGAACTACTTCCTGCTGAAACATTAAAAAGAGTTAAAAAGGCCAAAAAGAAGGGAAAGCAGGAATCCAGAGAGGATATGGAAGTTGGCTTTCTCCCTGAGGAAATATGCAAAAGTCAAGTGATCATGAGCTTCGGTTTTCAAGGCCTGGTAGAGGGCATGAAAGAGGAGACAAACTCTAACCCAGTCAGGATGGAGAATCTAATGGAGAACTTACTGGAAAGCTGGGCTACATCTCCAGGACAAGAGTGGGCTAGAAATAAACTCAGGCAACCCACAGAAGAGCAAGGAAAATCGCCCATGTTAAACATTAGAAGTGGGTGGAAAGAAAATACACTTTTACCCCAAGTCAGCTCTTATATTTAAATTCATAAGTAGTGGGCAAAAATCCTCAAGCCAATTGAGCACGCCTTTCAGGGGGCAAGAGAGTTAGCCATAAGAACATCTAGGGGCAGAATACTCCAGGCAGGTAGAGGCAATAGCCAATGCAAAGCTCCTATGGCAGAGTCATGCCTGGCACGTTCCAGGAACACGAGAAGGAGCGAGCCAAGGAGAAGTGGAAGGAGGTGCAATCACAGAAGTTACAGGAGACCACGGCGGGTATAAAAGCCTGGACTCCTCTTCCTCTGAAATACAGAGCCATTGGAGGAGTTCGAATAGAGAAATAAGATGATCTAACTTACATTTTAAAAGGAGGTGATGGTTGCACAACAATGTGAAGGCCACTGAACTGTATACATTAAAACAACAAATTTTTAACAAAAATTTGTTTAAAGTTAAAAAAATGATAAATTTTATTATGTATAGTCTACCACAATTTTAAAAAAAATGATCACCCTGGCTGCTATGCTAAGAATATGTGGAATGGAAGTTAGGAGACCAAATAGGATGGTATTCCAGTAATCTTAGTAAAAAATGATGATGGATCCAGCAAGGATGGTAGCAGGATAAGAAATGAAGTTATATGTGGGATGAGTTGGAGGAAAGAGACAAAAAATGTCCCTGACATTGGATATAAGGGATCAAAAAAGGGAAGATTATGATAACTCCAAGATTTCTGGCCTGAGCGATTGGAAAGACAAAACTGAATAGGGAACAGGTTTAGAGGAGAACATAAGAAGTTAAGTCTGGAATTTACTGAGTTAGAGATGTCTGTTAAACACTCAGCTGGCAATGTCAAGTGTTGGTGAAGATATGGAGCAACTGGAATGTGCACCCACTTCTCGGGGAGTAAAAATCGGAATGCCTCTGGAAGACTCTTTGGCAGTATCAATAAAGCTAAACATGTGCACCATCTATGACCCCCCAATTCCATTCCTAGGTACGTGTCTAATAGCAATCTCTATGTGTGTTCATCAGAAAACATGAAAAGAACATTCAGAGCAGAATTCTTCATAATAACCCAAAACTGGACACATCCCATCAACAACAGATTAGATAAATGGTGATGTATTCACACGACATATTATCCAGCAACGCAAATGAGCAAGCCACTGCTATGCAGTAATGTGGATGTATCTCATGTTATAGAATATAATCTTCATAGAGTATAAAGTCGGACAGAAAAAGAATATAAACCATGTGGCTGATTTAAAATTCGAAAACAGATAAAACTGGTGTTCAAACAAAAACTTGTACATGAATGTTCATGGCAGAACTATTCATGACAGCTGAAAGGTAGAAACAACCCAAATGCCCATCAACTGATGAATGGGTAAGGAAATGTGGTATAGTAACACAATGGACTATTATTCGGCCATAAAAAGGAATGAAGTTATGATACATGCTACATGTGGATGAACCTTGAAAACATTATGCTAAGTGAAATAAGCCAGTCACAAAAGGTCATATATTGTGATTCCCTTTATGTAAAATGTCCAGAATAAGCAAGTCCATAAGAACAAAAAGCAGAGTAGTGGTTGCCAGGGACTGATGAGCATGTAGAATGAGGACGGGCATGCTAATGGGTATGGAGTTTCCTTTTAAAGTGACGAAAATGTTCTGGAACTAGGTAGTTGTGATGGTTGCACCACACTGTGAATGTGCTACACACCACTGACTTGTATGCTATAAAATGGTTAAAATGGTAAGTTTTACTTTGTATGTATTTTATCACAATCGAATTAAAAATGTAAAACTAATGGTGCTGTAAGTCAGGACAGCGGTTACTTTGGAGTGTAGAGAGGGGTGAGTGATTAGGAGGAGAACAGGTTTTCTGGGGTACTGGTAATATTCCCTTTTTTTTTTTTTTTTAACCTGGATAGTAGTGTCTTGTTTTGTAAAGATTTGTTGAGCTCGAAGAGACAAATATAGACAATTCTTTTAAGGAATTTTGCTGCAAAGTAGAGCTGAGAAAGTGGGTAGGAGCTGGAGGGGCAAGTAGAATCAAGGAAGGGTTGTTTTCAGATGGGAGAAATGATAGTGGCTTTTGTGCACATGAGAATGATCTAGTAGAGAGGGGAAAATAGACGGTGTAGGAAAAGTATGAGAGAATTGCTTAAGGGAGAGGAGATGAGATTGAATGCATGGGTAGGGGTCTGCAATTAGTCCATTTGTAGTAACAAGCAGGAAGCTGATCACATGGGTGTCAGTGCTGGTGGGTGGGCAAATAATGGTTAGTCTGTGGAATTCCACTAATGGTTTATTACCAGTTTTATGTCCCCAATTTACCAACAAACAATCTAAGACTCAGGGAGAAGAGAGGATTGCTCACAATCACACAGCTGGAGGCAGGAGTGGAACCTAGGTCTTCCCGACTCCAGGTGCACAGCACCAGCTGCCCAGGTGCCTCGAGTTCACCTCTTCACTGTGTAAAGGAGCACTTTCTATCCGTTTACCCCGAAACTACTTCTCATACTTTTAGGAATAGCACCCTAGGCTTCTAAGGATTCTAGTACTTGATAAACAAGTCTATTTTCATTTTACTGCTTTATCGATACACCTTATTATATAAAAGACTTTAACTACCTCCTTTCCAGCCTCCGTCTTTCCAGGCTGAAAAATCCTAATTGGGGAGCTTGCCCTGAGGGTAAAAGCCCTTCATCACACCATTGTCTGGCCCTTTTCCAGTTCTATTACATCTGTCTTAGAATGCAGAACCATAACAACACAAACCACAGTGGCTTCCATTTTGAAAAGCCTTTTGCAGGGACAAGGGCTTCATTTATATAGTCAAATTGATAGTCAGCAAGGCTGCAGATTGCCCAAGGTCACACAGAGTGACAACAATAGAGGCCAGGAGAGGAGCATTTCAGTTGCTGTGATCACTACCCTTCACCCAGCTAACTGACTGCATGCAGGACTCCAGACGGACACATGTATTAGTCAGGGTGCATTCAGCAGCAAGCAACAGAGGAAAAGTCACATCGAATTGGCTTAAATCAATAAGGAGAGTTTACTGAATTACATAAGTGAAAGTCCTAAAGCAGGCAGGCTTCCAGGTTGGTAGACAGGCATTCAACAGTGTCATCATGGTCCCCATTTCATTCTGTCTTGCCATCCACAAGGGCTATAGTGGGTTGACTGGCACTTTCCCCAAAAAAGATATGTCTCCCTCTTTGACTCCTGGAATCTGTGAATGTGAGCTTATTTGAAAAAAGCGTCTCTGTAGATGCAATTAAGTTAAAGATCTTGTGATGAAATCGTCCTGGATTACCCGGTGGGTCCCAGATCCAACAACAAGTATTCTTATAAAAGAGACAGAAGAGAAGACAGACACAAGAAGAGAGCCTTGTGAAGACGAGGCAGTGATTAGGGTGAGCGGCTACAAGCCAAGGACTGCCAGCAGTCACCAGAAGCTCAAAGAGTCAAGGAACAGAATCTCCCCTAGAACTTCTGGAGAGAGCACAGCCCTGCTGATAACTTGATTTTGAATTTCTGGACTGCAGAGTGTGAGAAAATAAATTTCTGTTGTCTTAAGCCACCGAGTTCATGGCAATTTGTTAGGCAGACCAAGGAGACTAATATAGAGGACAAGAAATACAATTATTCAGGTCAACTTAGGCCTGAACCCCATGCCTTGCCCCTATGTCCAGGGTGGGATTAGCTTTCCCCAAAGTCCATAAGCTGCACAAGAAAAGTGTGGGCATCAAGAGGAAGGGAATGGATGTAGGAGAGACAACCAGAGTGTCTACCCCAGACACCTTGTTCTAGAAGGGTACCATATCCTGAGCATCTGCTCTCTGAGAGAGGAAAGCAAAGGACAGACTGAGGATATCCTAAAGGTTCCACATGTTCGAGATGCAGGAGCGTCCTCTAAACTCTGAGAACAAAATTTAACATCTGGAATGAAACACGAAGCACTTTTTTCTCGAAAAGTGGATGTGAAATTGCTTACAACTCTAAAGATCATTCGTACTTAAGTAACCATTCCATCCACCTGGTTGCCCAAGCCAGGGTAGACCTCAAGGTCATCCCAGACTCTTTCTCTCCTTCACCCTTCCCTTACAGGCAAGCTGTCCCCACTCCTGTCAGCTCAATCCTCTGTAAATAGTTCCAATCTGTCTGTCTCCCTTCATCTCCATAGCTGTTACCTTAGTTTAGGTTGCCATCCTCTCTAGCGTCCTGGCTTCAGTCTCAGCCTCTTCCCACCATCTACACCAGGAAACAGAAGGACCTTCTGAAAATAAAAACCTGCCCATGTTACATCCTGCTAAGAACTCTTCAAGCACCTCATAGCTTTCAAGCCCCCTGGCTTACCTGACTTCGTCCCTCACCAGTTCCACAATCCACAAACACGCAAGTCCTCTCACACCTGGGAGCCTTTGCTCTCACAGCTCCCTTTGCGTATCTGATCCTCCACCATCCCTTGCCTGGCCAAGTCTTCTAGGACCCAGCTTCAAGGCTGTCTCCTTTGAGGTGTTTCCTTGACCTTTCATCCCCTCTTCAGGGATCCTACTGCACCCTGGGTTTATGAAGTTCTCTCGTGGTGCTTCTCTTACATGCCATCACCTTCCCCCTAGACTCAGAGGTCCCTAGAAGCAGGAACCAGGTCCTCTACCTCTCCAACCTGAGTACACAGTAAATAGCAAGATATTCAGAAATAAGTTGATAAAGATCAAACCTACACTGATTCTCTTGCTTTTTCCAAAACAAAATTCATCCTAGATTTTGCTACATCTAGCTGTCTCCCACCCCAGTAGACCAAGTATACAAGCCCAAAAGCTTAGAGTCAAGATAACTTGGGTCACATCTTATCCTTGTGACCTTTGGCTGCTTACCTTACCACTCTGGGCCTCAGTTTCTCTTTCTGTAGAATTATAAGACTTACTTCATAAGAAAAACCATCTAACATATCATCTTGTAGAGGAGTGTGATACGATGCATTTTACTTTCTTTTGCTCATATGCATTCTTTGGTTGAAGTCAGTAAGCATTTATTAAGCACTTTCTATGTTCCAGACCCTGTGGTCAGTACAGAGTAATAATGATGATGACTCTTATCCTTGATTTCACAGTAACCCATTCTGAGAAAATCCATCTATAAAATCAGAAGTAAATCCTACTCACAAATTCACCAGTGAATTGGCCAACCAGCAGGAAGCACATTAACAGGAAGGTAACCCTGAGCCAGTTCAGCTTCCTCCAGGGCCCCTCACTCTTCCCAGGGCTCATGGTGCAGACAGCAGAGTCAATAGATCTTTACTGCCACCTGCTGGAGAAATGGAATAAGGCCACATACAGCCGCCAGAAATTCAGATGCCTGCCTGGAGTTGCCAAACACATGGCTCTAACTTCTATCTGCCACATTTGTTCAACAGCAAATGAGAAGTTGTCAGAGAAAATTGCTTTTGAAATCAAAATCACCTCACCAAGACAAAGAAAAACCAACTGCAGCTTGCAATGGTCAGAAAGTAGAAGTGGACTTTTCTGGGCTTTCTGAGGACCAGAGAACCCTGGAAGGTGGAGAGAAATATTATCTTCTAAAACCATGGTTGTGTCTTACTTCTCAGGCCATCATCAACTACAATTCCTCTTGGAATTCTCCAAACCTTGGTGCCCTGGAACCTAACTGAACATAAACACCTGCAGAATCTCGCTCAGTCCCAGAACAGCTCAGTAGAAACTGCAGGAAGCAGGGAGGCCTTTCTTTCCAAAGGCCTTGGCTTTGCAGCCAGACTCACTAAGTCAACAAAGTGGGAGCCAGCCCTGCTGCTTGCCTTCCTGTTAAACCCTTCAACTTCTTCTCCCTGGCCTGCCACGTTCACACATGTCTTGTACAGCCTCTACACCACACACACACACACACACACACACACACACAGAGTCCTCCAGCTCCAGCATTCTGTTATTTGGGTGGGGAATCTGCTCTGGGAGAACTGGGAGGCAGAATCCAGATGGGCTACAGCCAGGGTTTTGGCTTTTTGTTGTTGTTATTGTTTTCCTTTTCTCCATATTCCAGCCATCCTATGAAAAGCTGGACCCAAGAAAGCAAACTCCGGAACACCAAGGGAGGTACAGTGCCAAGATATTTACTTAGCCAATGAGTCTGCTTCCGTCTCCCTAGAAGACAGGCTCAAATTTCCTCAGGGCAGTGGAGCTTTGCTGAGTCCAGCCAGTTGTTTCTGGACATAAAAGGAGTGGTCTTTGCAGCCTCTACAGTCAAACCACCCAGCCACCCAGGTGCCTGAGAGCAAAGCCTGGGGAAACTCCATCCACCAAACCTTCCTAGGGTCTCATGATGACTAAACCTTCTCCATCATAAACACAGCATAAAAATAACTTAAGGGTGGGGTGAAAGGGTTCGTTTCTCTCAGAATCCTCCAAAGGAAAGAAAGGTATAACAGAAACACACTGGACCCATCAAAAAAAATACATAAAATTACCTATACAAATTGCGAGCAGCACAATTTTGCTTCTTCAGCCACAGTACAAAAACTGCAAGTTTTTCATCCACATAGAGAATAAAAACAAAGAAAAAATGATCAGCACTCTGGTATTAATCAATCCATGATGATACTTTAATTGCGCATCTTTACCTAGCTGATATGCTGTCCCCCAGTCCCCAGCAGTAACTTGTCATCAAGATTTCTGTTAACTTCACATCTCTTGTATCTTAGAGATTCAAGAAACAAGTGTCATGCTCTCTGGCACCCTAATTTCTGACCCTGAGCTTCCATCCAGGACTCCTGGGATTCCCCTCACTTCTTCATGCCTTGCCAAGGTAAGTGAGGAGGTTATTCGATGTCCATCTTCAAAGATCCTTCCTGTTCCACAAACCCTCTGGGTCCATCAGGTTTTCCACAGGCTCAAGGCATGGGCATCTTTTGCAAGATGGTCCTGACTGCCTGGAAGCACCATTTATCACTCTCTGAGGACTCGACTTTCCAGACACACATCAGGAAGCAGGGCTCATATTCCATCTGCTCGTAGCACCCCTAGATCTCTCTCTCTCTTCTCCGAATCATTCTCTCACAACCCAAGGATAGATTATTTATTTATTCATTCATTCATTCATTTTGGCCTGGGGAAAATTCTTGCCCTCCAACTTTCTTCAAAACATATAGTCTGTTGGCTCAAAATCCCCTTGCCTTACCCCCAACCTCCCAAAAATTCTCTTTTTGAAAAACAAAAGTTAGAATGGCTTCGTGGCTATTTTCAGCCCTTAGGCATTGACCCTTAGGCAGTCCACTAAGGCAGTGAACAGAAGGCCAACAAACAGCCTGCTCTCCTGGAGAGAGGGCATGAGAGAAACAAATGCATATCTCAAATATCCAGCCACACTCGATAAACACATTTTTACTCTCTTTTTCGTCACCCAAGATTTTTGCTGTGGTCAGTTGTGATTTCTTTCTTGGTAAATGACATTATTCAAAAGAAATGTCATAATAAAAATTTCTCTTTTGTTCCTCCCTCGATACCTGTATTTCTCCAGTAGCCCCATCCACATCTGTCCCTCCTGTCCTCTCCTATCACCCCCACTTCCAAGCCTGGCTCACACGTTCCAAGAGAAGCTGGCCAGAATTCAACACTGACCTCCTAGTCAAGAGAAATAATAGTACCAAAGGCAGTAGCCCAAGTGGCCACATACACCCCCAAAACATTTTAGCCTGTAATGCCCATGTCCCCACCCCTGCACCTGGCCCAAGTCTTTACCTTATGTGAGCACTTTCTAATTCCCACATCCCAAAACACCCTTTCAAGCCTTCATGTTACTTGGATTCTCTCTATAAAAGATGGCCAGTCCTTTCTTAAAACTCTCTTCTTCCTAGACTTGGTTTGAGCAGTGCCCAACTTGGCTTTCCTCTTCCTCCACTGCTACAGCCTGCCTTCCATCTATCCTTTGATTGCTAATGCTCCCCAAGGTTGTCCTCGGCCCCCTTCTCCATTTACATGCCCTCAATGAGCAATCTCAATCTCTCTCAATCCTGTAACTCCTACCAAATCTCGGAAATTCCCAAAACATTCCTTCTCCCTCCCCCCACCACCTCCTCTGTCCTCCCTTCTTCTCCCTTTTTGATTCCGGACACATATATGCCTGTTGACTATTTAGCCTAGAAAACAAAAAGCCAGAGAGGATAGACAGCTAATTTCCCATATTTGAAAGAAAGTCAGGACCACAGAGCAGACCAGGACTAAATGGGGAGATTTCAACTCAATACAAGGGAGAATGTTCTAACAAATAGCACAGCCGGCAATGGATGGGCTCCTTCTGAGGTAGTGAGCTCCCTGTGACTGGAAGTGGGTTGAGAGGATTCTTGCGCATTGTACAAGGCCCAGATAAGCAATATCCATGTTCCCCCTCCCTATTCTAAGATTGATACTCCTCAGCTCTGCATTCGAGATTTGGATACAATGAAGAATTTCTTTTCATTTTGGTGAGTACTTAAAATTACAATTCTTCATTACAGGACACTGGTTAGAAATCACTCTGATAGTTCTTTTTTATTCTATTACTTTTTTAAGTAATCATGATTTGCTGTTTATCAAATAATTTGTATTACAAATTCATTTGTCATACACTCTAGTTTTCAGAGAACAAAATTTACTTGGTCATTGAGTGAACTCTTTTTTTAACTTCTTTAAAAGTTTTATTTTATTATTAGTTTCAAGTACACAGTACATTGGTTAGACATTTATATAGTTTATAAAACAATCTCCCTGATTGCTCTTTCTCTTTCTCTCCTCTGACTAGCATTGATGTAATGGTTACATTACATTAATACTAACTGCATTCCCGCTGCCATGCTTCCCATCCCCGTGACCATCTCTCTACCAATTTGTACTTGATTGAAGTCTTTTAATGGCTACAAAGCTTACTGTTTCTAGACATGTCTGTGTTCTAATCCCATACACTGTTTTAAAAAATAATAGAAAAGCAATCCTAACTAAAACTTAACCTGATTTAACACAAAGACTTTTTAAAGGTTCTTCAAATACCTTATTCTTCCTTCATCTCCAGTTTAGGATGTTATCAGTCACCCCTAAATACAGCCAAAGCATATACTGAACCATTACTGAATTGAATTTGTGCCAATATTTACTGAATACTTTCATGCTGGGCTCCATCCAAGCTATGAAACAGGGATGCTGAGGAGTAAGACATGGCCCTCCACTCAGAGTTCTCACCCTAAAGAGGGAGGCAGACTCGGAAGCCAGTGATTGCCGCAGAGTGAGGCAAGTGTTGTGATGTTTGACAGAAAGCAGGGATGACTAGGCAGAGGAGGCAACTCTGTCTTTGAATAACACCTTGTTTTTAAATACCTAATTGTAAAATCTATATTAAAATAACAAAAATATAAAAGCAAATTGCCTACACCTCTATCAAATTGTTCTCATTTATCCATATTAATCTTTACCACTTGCATACGTAATTTTTCACATTTGCAATACCAGAGTAGTTTACGATCTATATTTTCACTTATTATATCATTAGTATTTTTCTATTTCACTACCTTTTTTCCTTACTCTCACTTCATCCCCTTGAGATAACTAAAGTTCACAGCCTAGGGAGTTATCCTTCTACATCTTTCTCTATTCAGCCTAGGAGGGGCACCAGAACAGTCTTAAGTCAGAACTCCTCCTTTTCCTGTTATCCTGACCTACCCAACATTCAGCCATAAAAACCCTTCTAATGTCTTTATTTTTAACTCTAAGAGAATAGTCTTCCATGTCCTTGCTCCAGAAGACCCTATTTCCCTCCCACTACACTACTTTGCTGCAAATAACCAGGCGAAGCAACCGCTATGATTAACTTTTAAAAAGCAAGAGCATCCTAGATTCACAACTGCTTCATGAATCACAAACCACAGCAGCTTGTGAATATTCTTTGCTGTTACTTATGCACAGATGCTTTTCTTTTTCTTTTTAACACCTACAGCACCTGGCCTTCCTAGGTGGTCTCCCATCCAACTAATAACCAGGCCCAACCCTGCTTAGCTTCCGAGATCAGATGAGATCAGGCGCGTTCATGGTGGCATGGCCGCAGATCCACCGGTGCTTTTCATACTATTTTTCTTCCTTCCCTCCGACACATATGTACTCTCCCTACCTCGTGATTCCTGCTCTTACTGTTTTAGTTTACACATGGGCCAACATAACCTGTCAATAACACCACCTTTCCATTCAGCAATTCTGTCATCCTCCTCAAACCCCCAACATTTCTTGGCTCAGTTTCTCAAGTTCACCTTATCACACCAGACATACTCATTTTCATGCCAGGCTTATCGCCTATGACATTGGGAGGAAAAAAAGAGCAGTATGGTGATATGGTCTATGACTGTCCCTTCAGCAAGGACAGTAAAAGGAACATTTTGTCTCCCTAGGACAGCCTTGGCCATGAGCCCCCTCACAACCAAAGCCTGTTCACACTTTGTAGGGCCGCTGAAAAATAGTTTTAACTGCTATGGAGTTGACTCAGACTTCAGATCTGAAACTTTTTCTTGATTGTTTCAGTAAGGAGGCAATGAGGTAAGAAGCAATTCTTCAGTCTACCAAAAAGGCAAAGGTGACTTAGTCTAATACATCACAGACCTGCCAAGGCATGGCCCCCAGATCCCACCTGTGGGCTCTCACAGGCAGGGCCAACCAAGAGAAGAGACTTCAGTCTCCTGTAGATTTAGGTCCCAATTCTGCCATATCCCGACTGTGTGATCTTGGAGAGGTCAAAGTTTTGAGTCTTATTTTCCTCATCTCTACAATGAGGTAAATTTTTCGAAAACGGTGACTTCATATAAGTAAGGATTAAAACATTAAATAGAAAATAGTTTAAAACTTTCATGCCAATTGAGGTTTCTACAATTGCTCGTTTAATTCATTTACCATTTAGTTTTCCAGCCTACAGAAAGTCCGTGCTAAGTAAATGGTCAATTTTCCATCAACAGGAAAAGAAATTGCCACAAAGTCACCAATGTCTCTTAGTTTCCAATCTCTGGCCGATAGATTAAAAAAGTATTTTCTTTCACAGAGTAGTTTTAATTTCCAAGTGCTCCAATCCTTAAAATTTAAGTTGGGGTCTTTAAATGAAGGAGTAAGGTTTTGCCCAGAAATACCTAATTAAAATAAACAGAGGGGGAAAAGTAGACAATAATAGCACAATGATTTTTTTTCTACCTTTATTTATAAAGAACACAAGTCCTCTTCCTGACACAGACACAAATGCTCATACATCCAAGGGGGGAGCTCATTAAAAACAATAACAACAGAAGTAGAAGACAGTGGGAACTTACTTCACACCAATCTGTGTGCCTGACCCAGGGATCACTGGGAATATTTCCTCAGATATGACATCTCACCTCAAGAAAGGAAGAGAGACCTTGAGCTGAAGTTCCACCCACCCACCAGGCAAAAAGCTGCACACTCAGTCTTCAGCATCATCAAACTGTCCCGTTTCAAAGACCATCTTGGAATAATGGGGTATCAGTGGAGGTGGATGGTGCCAACTGGGGTCATAGATCATATCTCCTTGCGGGGCACAGCACACCCACGGTTTGACCTCTTGAGAAATGCAACCTTGGATGTCATCAGCATCTGCAGGCAATTTTAAAAGACAGATTAAAGGAAGGAGAGAAGGTGAAAACGAATAGCCAAAAAATGTCTAGGGGCAGACACTCGCATTTTGTTTAAAAATACACACACACAGAGTTCTCCTTTCCTGAAGAATTGCAAGCAAGTTCTTTCTGAGGCAACCCACAGTTGTGCTTCTCAGCCAAGGGCTCTTAGCAGTGCAGAGGAAGCAACTGGATAACAGAGCACTTCTGTCTGCAGCTGCTCAATTCACACAAAGATATTTGGAAGTAACACTGTTGCATTGTCAAAAACTGCTACATTATAGAGTCAAATACAAAATTTCCACGTATTTTTTTTCCAATATGAAAAAGAAGCTGTCACAGGAATTGCAGATCTATAACAGGTATCAGGCTAAGCTTCAGGTGTGGGTCCCTCTTCCAAATCATCTGCCTTTAGGGTTAATAGGGCAGGAGAATCTCAAATCCTGGCCTAGGACCCCAGAAACTCCACACCTACCATATGGATTCCCTTGATCTGCTTTCAACTCCAAGTCCCAGTCCTCATTAAAAAGATCAGCAGCCTGTTCCTTGGGCGGACAGCTAGACACTCCTTCTGACAGTTCCCAGGTATTCAGCTCCCCATCAGAATCCTCATCATCCACAGCAAAGGCTTCCTCTTCAGAATGGATGCCCTCACCACCGGCAACACTATCATTAGGGATGCTCTGTGCTCCACTGGCTAAGAAATCAACAAAAGGGGGTCTTAATACAACTGACAAACCAGATACGGCCCTCTCATGTGCTTGGAAAATTTTGGGCAGACTTACTAAGAGGACAGTAGTAAAACAAGTGTACAGAGTCTTTAGCTACTTGAACACTTCAAAAAATAATGTTCTGTTGACAATTTTAGAACTAGGGTTGATCAATTATTTTCAATAAAACAGTTTGCCTTAAAAAAAAAAAAAAAAAAAGTCGATTAGTTACCAGGTCTTCTAATAGGGAGCCAGGCATAGTTTATATTTTCAGGTAGTTTATATGTCATTGAAGCAAATGATAAACTTTCACAATACGGGTGTGAATTGAATTTTTGCTCTTCTATTCCTCCCTACATCCTCAAAGAGCATGTTAGATAGAGGTGAGCACAGGACAAGGTGGGAGTGGGAGGAAAGAGCAGAACCCCCCTAGTCACAATAGACAGACACCACGTCTCTCCTCCTGACATCAGGGAAGGCTGGAAGGTACACTTTCAAAAGGTCTCAAAATAATGGAAGAAAGTTTGGGAAGGAAAATGGATCTCTAAGCATGCAGTGCTATGGTGATGCCAGGTCAGAGCTGGGAAAGAGATCAGCCTGCAAACAGCCATGCTCTTAAAACTATATAATGATGATAGCTATAAGCAATAAACAGTTCAGGGCATGGGTTCTGAAGCCAAACTGCCTGGGTCCAAATCCCAGGTCTGCCAATTACTAAATGTGTGACAGAGCTGAAATGTACTCAACCGATTTCAACTCTTCAATAGTTTGAACGTAGAATTACCACATAACCCACTCCTAAATGTATACCTAAAAGAACTGGAAACAGGTGTTCAGACAAAACTTGTACAAAAAATGTTCATAGCAGCACTATTTGCACTCACCAAAAAGTGGAAATAAACCCAAATGCCTATCAACTGATGAATGGATGAACAAAATTAGGTATATACATATGATGGAATTATTCAGCCATAAAAAGAGATGAAGTACAGGCATACTTTGTCTTAATGCACTTTCCTTTCTTGCACTTCACAGATGTGTTTTTTACAAATTGAAGGCAAGACTATTAACAAAAAGATTAGGGTTTGTTTATTGTGACACTTGCTTTATTTTGGTAGTCTGGAACTGAACACACTATCTGCAAGGTATGCCTGTACTAATACATGCGACATGAATGAATTTTGAAAATATCATGCTGAGTCAAAGAAGCCAGACATAAAAGGCCACATAGTATATTATTCCATTTATATGCAACTCACATTTGCCTGTCCAGCATACGTAAATCCATAGAAACAGAAAGCAGATTAGTGGTCACCAAGGACACAAGGAAGTGGGGAATGGGGTCTGACTACTCACTGGGAACAGGTTTCCTTTTGGATGATGAAAATGTTCTGGAACTAAATAGTGGCGGTGGTTACATAACACTGATTATGCTGACACTGAACTATAAGCTTTAAAATTGTTAAATGGTAAATTTTATGTTATGTATCTTTTACCACAATTTAAAAAAATTGTTTACTCTGTGCCTCAGTTTCCTTATCTGCAAAATAGAAACAGGCTTGTGGTAAGAGTTTTTGAAGAAAAAAAAAAAAAAAAAAGAAGAAGAAAGAAACTTAGAATTGTGCCTGGCACATAGTGAGTACTCAGTGTCAGTTGTTACAACTATACTTATGTGCTCGGTGCTTTATCTAGACCAACACTATCCAAAAGAACTTTCTGTAATGATGGTAACATTCTACAATCTGTGCTGTCTAGCAGGCTAGTGTTAGCCACGTGTAATTATACTGGGCACTTGCAACGTGGCTAGTGCAACTAAAGATCTGAATTTTTCATTTTCTTATAATTAGCTTAAACTTAAATAGCACCAGTAGCTAGTGGCAATTACAGTTCTAGATCTCCTCGCCCAATCTTCAGAACAACCCTCTGAGGTATTATTATTCTCATTTTTAAAAAAGAGAAAGGATAAGTGATTTATCTGAGACCACAAAACTTGAGCCCAGGACTCTGACCCAGTGCTGAAAGTGAAAACAATTTTGCCTGGCTCCGAAACCTGTATTCTTCCACTGTCCCAAGCTGTCTTTCTCAGTAGAAGAGATGGATTTGAATACAACCACAGGACTTAACCCTTAAGGAAGCTCCGGCAGGCTTCCAAACAAGGGCACTATTGAAACACTAGGCCAAAAAGGCAACTCAGCAGCTAAGGGGAGGATTGGCTAGAAAGAGAAGGTAACAAGACAAAGGGACTGTCCTCTTGTTGCTGTCTTGTTCTCTCCCAACATCCATTCATCTCTGCCATCTACTCACCTAGTCGATCCGTGGCCTTCTCAATCTCTCTCTCCTGACCGGAGTGGTCATTTGGGGCAAAGCCGGCCTGCAGGAGGAAGAAACAGTTACCCAGGACTTGGATATCTGGTGTATCCCCAGTATTTAGCTCTTTTCTCTCAGCCACAACCCCCTACCCCCTCCATACTCCCCTTTGTGAGTGGGGCTGGGACTCTGCAACCTACATTTGTGCTTTGCCCTATAAGACTCAATAAGGCTAGAGGGAGAGGGCCTTGATCCTTCCTATCCCTGTAGGCATCATCCCAGTGACACTTCACCCCTGGCAGGAGCATCTTCCCATACGGACCACCGAATCCAGCTTCTAGGTTTTCAACACCTGCAGATGTCACCCAGCCCTCTCTTCAGGTCTGACTCCCAGCTCTCAGACCCCTCCTCCAAGCTCTGAGACCCAAACACCAGCTGGGGCAGTGCCCTCTCCTTAGAGGTTAGAATTTCAGCTCTGTAAAGCCTCACCTCTGAGCTTGTATATTTTAACCATTCCAACCTCATCCCTTTGTTCCCTCAGCACCAGGGTTGGTAGCTGTTTCCTGCAGTTGCTACCTCCATGTTCATTTTTAACTTTTCATTTAGCGTTTTACCTAGTTAACAGCTCTATCAAGTTCCGTCTCCTGACTGACACACAGGGGAAAGAGAGCTTTAGTTTCTCTGCAGTGTTGAGGGAAATCTTCCCCTACAACCAACCATATGTCAACATCTCTGCTCTCATCACTCAAAAGTTCCTGAAATCCTGTCACCTGTAAGACCCCTTTCTATACAGACCAAGAAATGTTCACAGCCTGCATGAGAAGGCCTGATTTCAATCCCAGCTCTGCCATTCATTCAGTGTGACTTTGAACACGTCACTTCAATCACTGTGCCTTCTCTGGAAATTGAGAATGATTGTTCTGACCTTGCAGGGGGCTTACAATAACATTTATGAAAACACCTAGCACATAGCAGGCATGTATCATTTATTAAGTTTAAATCCACCTTCTTTGACTCTACATCTAAACTGCACTTTGCACCTGCCCCAATTAGCTTATGATCTAGTCATACCTGCATTTAAAGCATCAATTCCACTTCCTGTAGGCATTGATAACCCTTGGTTACTACTGCAGACCAGCTGGTGGGACCTCTCACTTTGACCACTGCCATAGTCTTTTAACTGCCTCCCACTCACCCATCCTGCCCACCCTTACAGTGTTAATCACTACTCTCTTCAAAAATCTCCACTGCTGGAGCACAAAATTAGCCATGGCACTCACACCTCCCCCTCACAACCCATCAACCTGTTGAGTATAGTTCTCCCTCCCAGCTCTGCGACCCCAGTTCCCAGGCATTTGCCCTGCACTTCAACATCTCCATGCCTTTGCAGGCACTACGGCCCTCTCACCTTGGAGAGGAAGCGCACATCCCTTCCTGCTATGCCCTGACAAAGCTAGTCTCATCCTATCTGCACTCCAATGTAATTTTCTTTGTAAGTCTATCACTACAACCTTCTTCTTACTTTTCCTCATGTAGCATCTTTGATGCTTAAGCATGTCATTCCTCCAACCAATTAATAAGCTTGTCTACCGTGCCAGGCACTATGCTGTGCCAGGTTAACAGCAGTAAACAGACGGTCCCTACACTCAAGGAGCTCATCATCTAGCAGAGATTACTGACTATAAACAATGCAGGTGATGACTGCAATAAGTCTTTGAAAAAACCAGGAGCTGTCTGGCGCGCAAACGAAAACGAGTTTATGGAAACCATGCGTCAAACCGTGCTTTTAGATTTCATTAAATAGAAAAGGCGAGAAAGCATGAGATATCATCTGGTGCTCAGGGTTAGCTGAGCATACCAGCCAATGGACATAGGTCCTTTCTGGAAAGTCGCTCTCCTCACCGCCCTAATCTGGCCCCTGTCCAGGCCCCTCGCAGCGGCCCCCAACTCTCGGTCACCAGTATCACCTCTCATTTAGCCAATACGCAGAGAAAATCCCCAAGGGCGGACAGCCTTCCTTCCCCGCCCGGCGCGTCCACCCACACTTTCGAGGTGCCCCACCCCGCAGCCCCGCAAGCCGCGGCCCCTAGGCCCGGCCGTTTCCATCTCTAGCACGCGCCCAAACGGCGCTCCACGTTCGCTGGGCGGCCCGAGGCGGGCCCGAGGCGCCTCCTCCGCTCCGCGGCCCCCGCAACTTCCCAACCCAGGCTGCAGGTGGTGGCCGCGCCCAGACCCAGCGCGGCGCTCACCCCCTGGCTGGGGGGCAACCCCCGCGTGCTCGCCAGCGGCGGACCCCGAAGAGGCTCTGCGGGCCCTGGCGCCTGGGCCCCCGCGATCTGAGGGTCCATGCCTGGCCCCGCGGCCCGCGGCTCGGCGCCCTGGACGCTGCTCCGCCACGTGATGCGCCGGCCGCGCTGCCAGCCTGAGGATACGCCGCAGAGGGGCCAATCAGCCGGGGGTGTTCCCGGCCGAGGGGGAGGGACGCGGGGGTCACGAGGAAAACGGGGGCGGGGCGGCGCAGGAGGGGCGGAGCGCGCCCGACAGCGAAAGCCCACCCACCGATCTCAAAGCTGATTCTTGCAGCTTCAGGCAATGCGAGTCCCAGGGTCTGGAATGCCAAGTATTATCTCTGCCCAGCCTCAAAACCTCCAATTCCTGTTATCCGCGTCAACCTGTGTAAGGCTCAGCTCTCAAAACTTCTAATGCAACTATAGTTCTAACATTTCACTGTCGATCTCCTCACAGATTTCTCTAGAAATCAGGCTGGAATTGGATTATAACTTACCCACAGAGGAATGCGACAACTCGGAAAGTGGCTCGGTGATTCTCCACCTTGAGTTGATAATAGTTCTTAAAGTTAATCCATTAGAAACTAGGAAAGATCAAAACAAACTCCTACAATCACAATATGCTGGACACCGTATAGGCTATGACACTTAGTCACAGCACATTCTGTGCTGACAGTAGTCTGATCTGGGAAAAGATACCTTTTAATGCCCGACGTCTGGCCCTCTACAGCCTGAAGGTGGCAGAAGATAGGCAGAGACAGCCTTCACTGCCTTTCCATTCCCTAAACTCTAATTAAACAAACCGGCTCAAAGTGTGATAATCATCTTAACATTTAAGTAGCAGAAAAGATGGAAGCTGGGATTCCTTGCTCACCAGTCCACCTTATGACAATGCTTGGGAGACTAAAGAGTGTACATCTCCTTCAAAGACTTTGTTTATAAACTATGTATTTGAAAAAATTTAGTCTTACGTCTATATTTGTTGATGTATTTTTTTTTCTCTATGTAGACTTTTCTACGGGGAAAAAAAATGTGATCCATTAATGTGTGCTCTGATCCATGAATCAGTTTCCTCAAATCTAATTGGATCTATCTAGTTCAACATTGTCCCACAGAACCTTCTGGGATGGTGGTAATAAAAGTTCTAATATCTGTGCTGTCTAATATGGTAAATATGTGGCTATTAAGCTCTTAAAATGTGGCCAGCATAAATGAGAAATTGAATTAATTTAAATTGCCATATGTAGTTAGAAACTACCATATCTAACAGTCCAGCTCTAGATGAACTAGCTAAATGCATTTTCATAACCTGCAATGATGAGAACCAGATAACCCCAGGGGGACCTACCATCCATAGCCTTGCTACAAGAAGCCAACCACCACCCTCTTTGCTATCATCTTACATGCAACATATATCTCTTTCCCAAAAGAAAAACACCATGTAAAGATTTAAAATGTTAAACTTCCCAGGACTGAATGGAGAGGGAAGAGGAAATTTTTCTTATTTTTAAACAAACGACAAGAAAGTATTTAGAGGACAAAAGCTCAAAATGAAAATGCCCTAAAACACTCTAATATTTGTAGGAATTTAATATATAATAAAAGTAGTATCACAAACTAGCAGAGAAAAAAATGGCTACAAATGATGTTGTGAAAAATTTAGTTAACCTTGGGGGAAAAAAACTGAGTTGTCCTTGGCAAGAGAGTTTCAACAACAGAAATCACACACACACACACGCACGTCAAAAACATACACAAAAAAACCTGGGGGCAAATTATTTGCAATAAAGGAGAGACAAACTAAAGATTAATATTCTTAATATAAAAACTCTTATAATTTAGTAAGAAATGAGTTCAATAAACAATCAAAAAACATGGAAAGACAAGAGAACCAGGAAAAACACATTAATGTCATTAATGTCAAAAGATGCACATTAAAACAATGACATCACTTTTCACCTATTAAAATGATAAAAATAAAAAATATAATATCCACTGCAGGTGAAGGTGTTGACATTTTCATATACTGCTTAAAAGTATTTTCATATGTTGCAAAGTGACAATATATATCAATATTCCTTTAAACAGTTAAATCCTTTAATCCAATTCTGTCAGATGTCAATCTCCTAAAGAAATAACCCGAGATGGGAACAAAAATTTACAAGAAACTTCATCAACAGCATTTATAATGAGAAAAAACTGGACGTGACAAGGTCTAACCACAGGTAACTAGTAAAATAAGTATGGCTCATCTACCCAATTGAATGTTATAAATTCATCAAATGTTTTTAAGGCTATTTTAATGACATGGTAAATAACAGAATATTAAGTGAAACACAAGTAAACTGTACTAAATGCTTCTCCCAGTAGAATCATAATGTTAAGTATATAAAATTCAGACAGCTCCCTCTCCCACTCCCAGAATGCCTTTCTCTGCTCCTAGCCATGCTCCATCATCACCTCTGAAGTCCTTCTCCGCTGCTCTAATCTACTCCCTATTCCTGCCCTTCTTTTGTTGCCAGTCCCCCTCACTATAAACACTTCTCTGCAGATCAGTCCCAGAGATAGAAAACACTTTTATAATGTCTTAATCTTCTTAAAGGATTTTTTTCCCCAATACCCAGCATCCTCTCCCGCTGGTTTTAGGACATCCAGCGTTCAGGACATCCAGCTGTTCCTCCAACCCCTGCCTTCATCTCAAAGACTTTCCCTTCTTTCCTGCTTATGATGGGCACTCAATGAATGAGTGACTAAATGATTTAACAGGATAAATCCAATCCTGAAATCAAATTACTGAGTTTAACTCCAGATGATATCACAGAATGCTTTTATTTTCTTCTAACTATTCTACACTCACCACATTTTCTACAACAAATGTATATAATAAGGAGAGAATAAACAAACAGAACTGTACTTTTTCCTCCACTTTAACCAGCCCCTACATCTAGAGATATCTGTCCTTGACCAGAGGGTAATAAAAGAAACTCAGCTGTATGATTTCCACATATTTTGGAAAACATTTAGGACTTCTAATAGATCCAGCCTCAACAAATAGCCTCTGGACACTAAACAGCAGTTCTCCTTTCTGGAATTAAAGATTAACACATTAACAGAATTAAAGCATGTCTCAAAATCAGCCAGCCATCTCTCAGCAAATTGCAGATGAACTCAACATAAATCTACCAGAAGGCTTACAATACTATTTCACAAAGTTAGCTGTATTCTTCCACTTTTCACAAATGGCCAGCTTGATGCATAGCATGTTTAGCTACAAACACCTCTGCTGACTCTCCCTGCAGCATTTTCATGGCTCGCCAATAGATCTGTCCGCAGTTCTCAGGTCTACCAAGGGGATGGTTCAATTCTTCTTTGATGTAATCTATCCAAAGATCTTTAAAGGGAACCAAAAAATTACTGTAAATATACAATTAGATAACTGATAAGGCTTTATTAGGTAAACTAATTATTTAATACCTATAAAATACCAGATTTCTAAGAAACTTAACTTCTTCTTTCCACAGAACCCTATGAGAAACCATACCTCTCTCAGCTTCCTTACACTGAGGTATACCAAAACTACTTTTTTAAAGTAGAAAACTTTATTCTAATTATGATAATTTACATTATACAGACTCAAAAATACGAAGTATTTTAGAAGAAGGATTTTGCTGAGTCTCTTTCTAGGTGAAACTGACCTTAATGAGTTCACCATAACCTTGTGACCGTGCTTAATAAAACTTGCTTGAATTAGTAAAAATGCCATTTTCACTCATTTCATCAGTGAAGATCTGTTTTCTAAATGTGGCTTTAACAATTACACATGTCAGTTTTTGAGACCCTAAGTAAACAGATTTTACATGACATACCTACACCCACAAGTATGTTTTACAAGTCTTATAAATGAAGACAATGTGGCAACAGCCAATGACAACGAACGTCAATTAGCATCCCACTGCCCCTTTGCTGTAACTCCTACTCCTTTTTGTTCTGACCTACACTATTAACCCTACCCTTACAAATACATTTTTTAAAGAGAACCAAACAAATCTTTCTCTAATCCAGAGTTCTTAATAGAAGACCCATAGACTCTTGAGCTTGTGAACAAATAATAAGCAAAATTATATCTGCAAGTACCTATACACAAAGTGAGGGAAGAGGCAGGGGGAAGATGCAAGTTTTATTCTCAAAGAGGGCCATGACCCAAAAAAGTTAAGAAACACTCTTCTAACCATACTGAAAAGTTACAAACTCCACATGTAAACAGACTCACGTGTCTATAACTGAAGTTTACTTACCAGAATCTACAGATCCATACTCTCTCAAAGCCCTCTCATAATATTCTCTTAAGTTCGCCATCTTGCAGGATTCCTAACAAAAATAATCAGACAATCTTGCCTCAAAAGCCTATTTTATAATGTCACAAACTCATGTCAACCACATTGTTAAGCAGCTACCATCTATTAGATATCTGAAGGAGAGAAAGGTTGTGGCTTAAGATGATCACAGCCTGGCTTTCAACGTACCCAGAGAAAAGTCATATACATTTACTTCCAGTGTGAAGTAAATGTCAAACGGTGATAAAAAGCACTTTGCTATTGTAGCATGGAAAAAGCCTACTTAATTCTCAGTTGGAGGAACATGGGCAGCTTCACAGGAAAGTACACTTCAAAGCCCTGAGGGAGGAGTAGGATTGAAATAAATGGGCAAAGGTTCTACTCCCTGTGGCTAGGGACATATTAGCTTTGTCTACCTTAAAATCTTTTATATCAAGGCAAAGTACATATAACTACTAGTTACATGACCTTCAGCAAGTTTTTTAAACCCTCTGACCTTAAAAGTGTCCTCACACATAAAAAATAATAATAATAATGATATCTTAGAGCAACTACAAGGATTAAATTAAAATGCCTCTTAATTATGCACCTAGCCAAATAGGTGGTACTAATTTTACAATCAGTAAATGTTAATTCTTTACTTCTACTTCCACTTAAACATATTCTCTTTTGTTTCATCTTCAAAGCAGACTAACATCTTCGGTTTAAAAATCCTCTTACGGGGGGTGGCTCCATAGTGTAGTGGTTAGCATGTCTGTTTTATATGCAGAAGGTCCTGGGCTTGCGCCCCAGATAGAACCACGGACCATGCCCCGGGTGTGCGCCACAAGTGTGTAGGAGGAGACACCCCACCTTCAGAGATCCAGTCCTTAAGGGGAAATGGCAACATCCATAGGTCAGGCGGTGGAGGGGGATGGGTCCTTTTACATATAGTCAAATAACTATTTCTTCATTCAAATTTCTCTTCACTGACACTGTACTTGTAGTTTTATAGAAAAGTCAATTTAACCTCATATCTTACACATGCATGGAAACGAGAATCATACTTTTTGAAGAGCTCATAATGTCCATGGCACTATGCAAATTCCCTTCTATTACCTCTGCCTTATAACTAACCTTCATACCCCTGGAAATGTATTATGGCCTCCTTTATAGATAAAGATGCCAAAACTTAGAATTAAGTGACTTGCCCAAGACACATAACTATTATGTTATTAAACCAAAGCCTGGCCATTAATGATTACGCTATACTATCTCTTACACTATAGGACAAGAACAGATAAGTTACCCATACGGTGATCAAAACTATAAAAATAAGAGTGCAACCACTCTAATTTTTCAAAATTCATATAAAAATAATAAACACTAATCAAAATACCAAAATAAAGCAGAAAAAGCAAAACTAAATACTTGGGAGGTATGAAGAAATAAGTATACTGACATATCTGCTAACTGTCACTATAAATAAATCTTTTGGAGAACTACCTGGTAATATATACACAACTATAAAAAAGACTAATATTTCTAGTTCTAGAAATTTATCTCAAGAAAACAATTCAAAAGAAAAAAATACTATACAAACAAAATGCTTGTAGCACTCTGTTTTCAATATCAAAAATCTGGAAACAACCTATATGTAATGAAATGGTTAAGAAAATCATGGGTTTAAGAATAACACTACCACAATTAAAAATAATAACCATGTAAAAACACAGGAATGTGTTTACAAAATAATGTTAACTGAGAGAGAAAAAGAGAGAACCTCCATGCGACAGAAGTCAGAAATAAAACAGTACAAAACTGAGTGTATAAAGTAAACAAAAAATTAAACAAAACAATATAAATAAATACGGTTGGTTGTATTACTGTGATAGGATGACAGATACATTTGAATTTCCGGTATTATTTTTTTAACTGAGATTTTTCTGTACTCTTCCCCACTTAGGTATGCAGTTAAAAACACCAGCAACAGTTACCGAGTGCCTTCTCTTTACCTCACAACCCAATACAAGAGACAAACAGGATGCTGTGGAGACAGAGAAGCGCGTCACCTAGCCTGACAGGGAGGGCTTTCAATAAGAGGTGACATCTAAGTTTTCTATTTTCCAGACATGTACTTTCTCTTCTTTGCTTGATTACCATTCTTAAACCATCTCATGAAAAAAGGAGCTGGATTAAAGGAATGTATATTTTATTATAATGGGAGCTCTTTAAATATCAAAATGCTATCAGAGATTAGTAACCACCAATCCATTTTCCCAGACAAGAAATGCATAGACAGAACACTTACTTGCTCCTTTTCAAACTGGATTATTTTCCTGAAAAAATCAACCGAAAATGGACGGCTTTCCTGTAAACTAAAAAGGAGGAGGCTGTTATCTTCCACAATGACAGAAAACCTCTTATATCTCATGAATATAAATATCTATGGCCAGTGCCTCCACAACATGTGGTTTAATAAAGACCTGGCCACAATTCCATGTAAGAACTGGACTCGACCACCAGTCACTCTCAATGCTTTCAATCTCCAATAACTTACTCTTTACCACCAAATTCTTTCCTATCCAGTTTTCTTCCTGTTCTTCTCTTTCTCGCTTTCAGAATTTTAAGTTCCTTCTACTATTACACTCAAGGTCTTTTTTAAAAGAGACCAATAATTCCACTTCTAAAAGTATATTCTAAGGAAATAATTTCCAAAAAATAATATTTGTATAGAAATGTTCATCAAAGCAGTATCACTGTGCCAAACAAATTATGGCACATCCACAGAATGGCATATCATATAGTTTTAATAAACGATGTTTATGAAGAATTATCACTGATAAAGGCCAATCTAATGTTCACCAATAAAAGTGATGTAGAAAATATGATTATACTATGATCTCAAATATGTGAAAGACAAATTTTAAAATGATATTAACAGTTTTTCCTCTTGATGATGAGGTTACCATGAATTATTAGTTATCTCTTTTTTAAAATTTTCCACAATGGGTATGAACTGCTTTTACTGTTCTAAAAAGGAAAAAGAAAACTTTTAGAGAAAGTCTCCTGGATTACTTCCTCAGATACTACTTGTGATACACACATAATCTGGATATGAGGGTCTGAGTATGGAGTAGAGACTAGAACAGCTATGAACATTTGTGAGTACCTTTTAAACACGGCTCTGGCCTTTTTGTAGCCACCACTTCGATAAGCCCAATCTAGGTACTTCTCCTTCAGAGTGACTGAGTCAGCACCTGTAACAGCTAAGATAGCTTTCTACAATTTAAAAGAAAAAAGAAACTACATGAGGAAATTTATGAATGTCAAAACAAATTTTCCCACACCCAATCCAGGCTGCTCAATTAATAGTGCTTTAGGAACACTTGCTATAGAAATAACCCTAAAGCTAGCCAACTAGTGAACCTATTTGCTCATTCCCCACATACCACAAGATTTAGAACATCAGGCCTATACCTTATAGATGGCTTCAGTGTCTTCTGGGCTTTTGGCACCTTCACTCCATTCTGCCCAAGAAATCCACAATGGCAGACAAGCCTGCTCACAATAAAAATGTTAGAAAATGACAGGTCAGCACTATGCTCTGAAAACTAATCACTATAAAGACAAGTTCCTCCTGAGATAATATGTAAAATATGGCTTCGTTCCCACTCTGTCCTCACTGTGACAGAATCCTCAGTGCCCAGCAGGAATGGCATGCCAGAATTCAGATAGCCTTCTGACCAATTCACCCACAGTCATACGCTCCTGTTAATTCTAGTTCCCTTCTGCTGGGGAATGCTGCCTGTAGTTATCATCATCAATTATCTGTTAATTAATTAATAGCCTATAGAGCTACTCAGCCCCACAGCTACCCCAGATATGTCTCTGCTCTCTAGGACCCAAAAGTACTAATTAATCTAGGTTGAACCACCTGATCTCATGTCTCAGAAGTACACACAAATGAGCAGTAAAATAATTAAATTTTTTTTTCCCACTTTAACTCCTGGAATACTTTCTTTTTACTAATATAAAAGATTCACTGCAAAGGTTTAAGGTTTAGTCTTTTAAACTTTAGGGTTTAGAAATATGTATGTGTTTTAAAATCAGGCTTAAAGTCAGGTTTGGAAGCAAGTGATAATATTTTATTACTGTTTCTCACCTGTAAGATATCTAGATGGAACATAAAATTTATAACTTATATAATATAATCAATTTCAAATAAAGAATTAGAAATAAGACATTAAATGGAAGTAAATTCCTACTCTTGAACCCTGGACCATCACCATAAGTACACATTAGGGCCCACTATCATCACACAAGTACATTCCAAATGAGCTTTTGGCTGAAGTCTTAAAAGGTTTGCCAAAAGAATGAAATATAAAAGACCCAACTGACAGACCTGGGGTTTTAGGTGCACAAAGGCTTCTTCAAAATGCATGGCTATGTCAGGGCTCTTTGAGTCAATCAGCACTTGCAGCTTCATCTGCCACATCATCACGGAGTCTCTAAACAATTCAGTCCCGGCTACTGCCACCTGCAGAGCTTCCTTAAAGAAGTCATGATGCAGCAACAACTCAATCTAGATAAGACAAAGGATCACTGGAATGTTAACTACTGAAAGCTAAATGATCTATGTAATAGAGGACAAATAAAGACCTCATATGAGGCAGTAATTTCAACAGCCTTTCCACTAAGCTTTTTTACCATAGCTGCCAAACAGGCACAAAGTGGAATTTCTCCTCCATTCCCTGCTCCTACTCGCAAGGGCTATCCAAAAACAAAACAAAACAAAACAAAACAAAACAAAACAAAACAAAACAAAACAAAACATCAACCAGGGAAGAGGTGAAAAGTAAAAGGCCTACATTATTTAGATTGGAAGTTTTAAATAAAATAGTTCATTATAATAAAACTCACACTCACCAAACAATGTAAAAAAATCAGTAAAGATAAAACCAGTATTTGTGGGGTGATAAGGAAATAAGTTAGTTCATTCAAACACAGTTGGGCACACTATAAACTAATATAATTTTCCTGAAATATAATTTGATACTATGTAACAAGAAATAAAAAGTGTTCATATCTTAAACTTGGGAATTTTATTTTAACAAATATGACCCAGCAAATAAATCAACAGAAGGAATTTTATTTGTTCAAAATGCCTATATCCACTTCACTTTAACACAAGGGGAAAAAAACCTAAAACGAATTCAATTTTATAAAACTGTGAAAAAGCAAATAAATGGCAGTATACAATCTTTTCATTTAGCAAACATTTTTATTTCACACTATCTATGTTAGATTCGATAATGAGAAAATAGGTACATTCTCTACTAAAGAGCCTCCAATATGCTATTGGAGGACAAAGCAGGAGCACCCAACAGAGTCTATGACAGTGATGAGAAAGGACTCCCAGAAAGGAATCACCATTTATGCTAAGACTTGAGGAAGAACATGCACTAGTCAGGTGAAAGCAGAAATCCACAGGAAAAGAGAAAGCTCTCCCAAACAGCATGCGCAAGAGGCTCAAGATGAGCAAGAGCTTGGATACGAAAGGAAATTCAAGTTCACAATGGCTAGAGTAAAATGAAGAGCTGGCAGGTTAGGCTAGAAATACAGGCAGGGGCCAAATACATGAGACTGAGCAGCTTTATCCAAAGGACAATGGAAAGCCCCAGAATAATCTCATAATTAATTTTAAAAGATCATTCTGTGGAGAATAATGTGAAGAAAGGATGGATGTAGAAATCAGCAAAGCTTTTTAAGTTTAGAGGCAATATGTTGAGGAACTCTCATTAAAGGCAAAGTCACCAAATGAGTGATGAGGTGGCCTAGTTAGGAAGGGGAGCATGAGAGATTTGGAGAGCAGAGGATGTTTGCAAAAGCCAGAGTGGCTAGTGGCAAGATAAATAATGGAAAGAGCAGGACTGCCAAGGCAATACTCAAAGCAAAGCCCATCTAGATGTATGTATAGGGTGTAAGTGTCCTATTGACATTCAATAATTTAAATGGGGGCAGCTGAACTCATTCAGATATGGGATTTTTGCCTGATAGATGCCATTGCACAAGAAGGGTACCTCATTAGTAATATAATACAATAGGCTAGTATACAGTATATGCATTATACAAGTATATATAAATGCATCTTTAAATGTTAGATAAAAATAGAATATGAAATAGCAAAACATTAATAGTAATTATATATAAATCACATGATGATATGAATCAGGAGTTATACAAAATAAAGGCACCTGACAAATATAAAGATTTCTGCCTATGAAGGTATTTAAATACCTTCGTGTAATGCTCTCGACAACTCTGAGTTGGCAAAAACAAGGATCGCTATTACTATTTTAAAATCAAGTAAACTCTGAAAGGTTAAACGATTTGCCCAAGTCATCTAGCTATTAAATGGCAAAATCCAATCTAGAACTGTGTACTCCCCCCACCCCCAGCACATTACTCTGGTCTCTAAAATAATCTTTATCCACCCCAAGAGGTAAGGATGGGTTAATACGCCTCTATGAGAGCTTCTAAAACACAGGGAATACATTTGATTTATTTTTATTGTACCAGTGGTTAATCTGGGCCAGGCATTTAGATTGAAAGTTCAGGAAAAGAACATTCAGTAAAAGATGGATGGGGGAACAAACAAAATAAACCCAAACTGTGATTCTTTGAGTGTTTTCCACTAAATATTATTCCTCCTTTTACTGGTACAGAGTTCATTTTTGACATATGCCAAATACTGAGAGCCAAATGTAAATACTTTATACATCTGCTATACCAAACTTACAAATGGGTTGTGACATAACTTTATATATATTAAAACACATGATGCCAGCACAAACCAACGAGAATTAAGTTCATGTAAATGGCAGTGAATGTGTTCAAGTACTTACCCACTGCTTGTATTGGAATTCTGGTAGAAGTCTGAGTTCATGTGCCTTCCTGAATGCAACCATGGTTCTTTCCAGCCTCTGAAATCAGAAAAATCCCTCAGCTTGTTACTAAGATCCCAACAAAGGTCTTTGGCCTGACAGGATCAAAAGCAGTTTTGCACATTTCTAAGTGCTGAGAGAAGGGATTGAGGTTGTTTTCCTTATGGTTAGATGAATTGGACAGCTGCACCAAGTATAGCCCAGTAAGAGAGCACCTCCAAACCTGGTGGTCAGTATAAGAGCAAATAAAACTCAGACTTTCCAAACAACAGGTCATTCACAAGGAGAAAGAGCAATTAAGCATCAAGTTGTTGGAAAGTGTCCCAGGAGCCAAAAGAGACAGTCACTTTCTAGTCAGCCACTATAACCATGTAACAAAGTCCTTACCTTCTCCCTGAGGGAATGACTATTTGTCTTCTTAGTAAACCTTTCCAAGCAAAAGTTAATGTAACACTTCCACATGGCCTCTGAAAAAAAAAATACATTGATCAGATCAGCAATTCTCTTAGTGTAACGATCATCATATATCTTTTCTTTGAAGGAAAAATTCCTCTGAAGAAGAGCTTAAATCAACCTGGTTAAAAAGAAAAAAAGCTACTCTGATTACAGCCAATCGAACATTTCCAATAGTAGAGAAAAACAAATGAATAATGACATAAATATAAAAATTAAAAACCTTACCCATGTTATATATCCCCTCTACCTTAATACTCTAGTATTACAAAATTTAAAAATAAATCTATATCAAAAGATAAAGCATTATAGTTAATTCTGAATTATCACTTCCAAATAAATGAATGTAAATACCACTGCAATTGAGGAAGGTCATAAAAGCTCCATCTTTTATCTCTAGAGAAAGAACAAGTTGGAAAGCCAGGTACACTGTAAACTACCACAGAGAGATTCCTGAAATTGATTCTGATCATAAGAATGGGAACTTCAGTTTCATATTCATGAATGCTATTATTTCTGTATACCACACCTCAGTTTGGTGAAGTTTACCTGTAGGGAGAGTCTTTACTGCTTCTTCATATACAGCACAGCACCGCTCCTCCTTCCGGCCCACCTCCGCTGCTTTGGCTTGTTTCGTGGCAGGTTGCTCTTCTCCTGGCTGCAAATGGATCTCTAATTCTCGTCGTGCCACATAATCCCAAGTGAGAGGGTCATCTGTGTGCAGAGTTTGAAGGCTGAAAGATAACAGTTTATTGGTATCAACCGCATGACACAAGACTAACTTAGAATACCAAACAGAAAGACAGTTCTCTATGCTCTAAAAATGTACCCAGGATACCCCTGCAACAATTCCAGTACCATGAGAGTCATTTCCCACTAGGCTCTTCAGATATCTTCACACTCACTGTATAAATTTTGTTAATGAATCAGAGTTGTCACACATTTATTAGGTTTCAAAATATTTCAGACATTATTCACAAATGTTAATTTTCAAGTTAGCTCTCAAAGTCAAATCAGCAGGTATGCGTGATGACAGAACCTTCCTTAAGCCCCAGAGAACCTTATTCTATAATACAGGCAAAGATAAAGCACAACCTAACCCTCTACCAAAACCCTGAAGATATCCGAAGAGCAAACTAGTCCAAGTTCTATTTTAATTCCTGTGAATGTAAGCAGTGCTACCTAAGAGTGAAGTGCCCACAAGGTAGGTGGCAAAATCATTCTCAAACAATATAATGACATTAAAGAATAAAATCACTTGTAGCATTCAACTATAATCATTCATGAGTACAACTCTCATTTTATGGACAAAAAACATGGCAGAAAAGCCGGAATATAAATTTTTATTTAAGCTGTAAGATTTACATGTTATTGCATAAAAAGAAACTATTCCTCAAGGGAAGTAATAAGTAAATCAAACAATTTCTCCAAGAATATGTTTTTGTATTTGATTTACTATGATAAAATGATCTTAAAACTTAGCTTTCTTCCAAGAATTTATTGTGGTATCTTCTTTCCTACTTTCTAAATATCCACCCTCAAACCCTTACCACAAGATCAGAAACAAACATATTCACTTTTCTCCTATTTTACTTACTCATCATAAATTTCTCTTTGCAGATCTTTGGCAAAGTCGAATAGCTGTGCAATTGAAAGCAATGACACATGAAATTCTGCACCTAAAATTTAAAAAGTGGGGGAAGGGGTAAGACTCTAAAGTATCACTTTACTCTAAAAGTACCACCACCTTCTTGATATACTGTAGTTTATTTTTTTTAAATTGAAAAATAGGACAAAACAGAGAAAAAAACACCCACTGTCCCATTATACAAGCAAAACCATTAATAATATTTGGGGGTACTCATAAGTACTTCTAATTTTTATTCTAAACTTCTTAAGGGCATAAAAGAATGCATTAAATCATCTATTTCTTTTCCACTCCCCACATGAATTAAGTACTCAATAAAAATGTATTGAAATGTTCAAGTACATCCTAAGGAGCAATAAGTCTCTTCTGAAAGTAATAGGACGTTATTACCACCATCGGGGTTTTATACACATTCTAACAGAATTTCTTATGGAAATTTTCAAAATTAACAGGTCTTCCTTATTATAAATAGGTTATTTCACTTTTCCACTATAAATAAATTTTCAAAAGATACCTACCTTTAATTATGCTTACAGAATTTTTGTAGATGATCCGTGCCAATTCGCCTGTAAGGATTTCTTCAGGACAATCAAGATTCCCCTAAAGAGTGTTATATTAAACATAACTGGTAACACCAGTAAGTAGATCCTAGACTACCTATGCCATATGACCTCTGGCAAATCTTGTCTCTCTCTGGGCCAGTTCCCTCACTTACACAACTTGCAGCTTGAGTAAGACCACTGATCTTCAAACTGTGGTCTCTCCAGCCCCTGGGGTGGTAGCAAGATCACATGGTTTAAGGCCTTGCTCCTCTTTTAGACCAGAATAGGTCAAGTTTTACATGCCCTGTTTACTCTTCTGTGTAAAGCTTTTACTTAAACAGAAAAATCAGAGCTAGAAACCACAATAACAGATGATAACAAAGTACATTTTTCAGCTCTAACATTCTAAAATTTCTCTGTAAAATTATTCTGTCATGTAAAAAATTAACATAAAAAAGAAGCTAGGAACCACACATTTCACAACCTTTCTTGAGCTCCCTCAACCCATTAATATATTATTTAACAAAATCATAAAGTACTAAAGAATAGCATTTGGCCGTTCCATGAGTAATAATTTTGAGGGCCATGTCAATAATCCAAAAGTCTATTTTTAAAGTACAAAATTCCACTTTTATTACTAAGCCCATTTAATTAAGTCAAACTCTCGACTCATCTTAAATTTTCAAAATATGACACTGAATTGGAAAGAAAAATACATTCCAAAGATTTTTCTCTTACTCTTAAGCAGGCTCAATACCTCTATACGTTTTTTGTTTTTTTTTTAAATCTTAAAACAACAGAACTTTACTGAAGGGATAAATAAATAAATAGTATTTTTTTTTCTTTTTTCAGGCCAATGCCAGTGTTTTTATTTTTGTTATTTTTTTTAATTTTTTTTTTTTTAATTGAAGAAATTATTTAAATTTTTTTTCCCCGTCTACCTCCCCCTCCCTTTCCCCTTACCCTCTGGTAACCACTAGTCCATTGTCCATGAAACCTCTATACATTTTTAACAAGAGATAACACATTAGGATCTTACCATATCCATGTTGGCTTTTTCAAATTCTTGCTTTTCCTTCCTCGATTTCTCAGCATGCATCAGCTCCATCCTAAAGTACTACAGAGGGAAATAATACATTGAAAATTTTTAGAGATGACTTTTTAAGTTAGAAATACATAAGATGCCATTTTTTACCCATAAATATCAGATCTGGGAAAGTTTGGGGGAATAGTACACGTGTTATAAAACTAGCTAACACCGACAAGGAGGTAGGTCTCTGCGCATGTAACAGTTCTGTATTCTGACTTCAGTGGTGCTTGCGCAAATCTATGCATGTGAAAAAAATGACAGAACTATATGTACATTATGCCAACGTCAATTTCCTGGCTTTACTATTATGCTATAACTTTATAAAATGTAACCATCAGGGCAAACTGAGTAAATGGTACATAGGACCTCTCCATATTATCTTTGTAACTTCCAGGGTATCTGTAATTATTTTGAAATAAAAATCAAGGGTAAATATGTAACATCAAGCTATATTAACAGAAATTAATGAACAATTAACATGTACTGTAAAGTTGGGCTTATCCAGAATTTTTAATACTTTGAATTCTATTTCAAAATATTAAAATGACAAGTTTAAAAACAATGCTTAGAGTCTACGGCCATGCTACCCTGAACAAGCCCAATCCCGTCTGATCTCAGAAGCTAAGCAAGGTCGGGCCTGGTTAGTATTTGGATGGGAGACCACCTAGGAAGACCAGGTGCTGTAGGCATAAAAAATAAAAAAATAAAGGATTGTAAGCTTACAGGGTCCTTGCAATCTGTGAGGTCAACCAAAGGTTGCCTCGCCTAAAAAATTAAAAATAGATAAATAAATAAAAACAATGCTATACCCTTTAAACCAGGAATTGATTCTAGGAATCTATTATAAGGAAATAATCCTAAATACCTAAAAGATTCATACATAAAGATGTTAAGAGCAATTACTGGAAACAATCTAAAAGTGAAATAGGTTATAAAAGAAGTACATTGCTGATGTAGTCATAAAATAGTTACGATAATTTTATAATGGTGCATCACAATTCTAATGTTATTCTACCTGGTTTTTAAAGCTGGCTACAAAATTTTACATATAACACAAGTATATCTTCCGCCATGTGAAAAATGTGCACAGAAGAAAAAAATGCACCAGATCGTTGATAGCATGTCCTGAATTAGTCAAACATTTTTCCTTCCATGCTTCTGCTTTTTATTTTTTCTCCAAGATTTTCTACACATACACTATTACTTTTATAAAAACCATTTTTTATAATGTGGCTATTAGAACAGCTAAATATACATCAGAAGTTCTCAAAATGTGACTTGGAGATACCTGGGGGGTTCCTGACACACTTTCAGGGGGTCTGCAAGGTCAAAATTACTTTCATAACAACATTAACATGTTATCTGCCTTTTCACTCTTATTATATCAAAAGTTTAAGATTTTCCAGAGGCTATATTGATGGGCACTATCACCCATAATGAATGCAAAAGCAGATCTGAGAATCTACCTGTCCGCTATGATAAAATCAGATATTCAAGTAATTAGCAAAAATGTATAATGCCATTCTTCTCTTTAAATTTTGTTTTAAAAGAGTAATTTTCATTTAAAAATAAGTAATTTATTTAGCATGTAAATAAGTTTGTTTTTAAATGATTATTTTTTATATTTCTTGGTTTTAATTTTCAATAAAATAAGAACTGATAGATATAACCCATATAAACAAAAGATCTTTGAGTTCCTCAGTAATTTAAGATTGCAAAAAAATCCTAAGACCAAAAACTTTAAACGCCACCAATATAGAGCAATATATACTACTGCAGAACTATACTCATGATGCATTAGATAAAAATACAGAACACAAGACTATGTGGTAGAATCCCACTTTTCAGAAACAAAACCTGTTTTAAATATCTGTAATATGCATAAAAGTATGTGTAATGAGTACTTTTTCTGTCACTTTGTCATTAAACTATTTTCTCTGAACTATTTATAACAAATTCTAATTACTTTTGTTAAGAATAAGCAATAAATCTATTTCCATTTTGGAAAATACAAGTATGGGTATTTATGAAAGCCTCCAAAAAAACATATAAATAACAACACCACACAATAACCCTCTAAACAGCAGGGAGAATTGATTCTTACAATAGTTTCTCAATAAAAATAAATAAAGGCAGCAAAGAAATATCTAACAGAAACATGACTACAATATAAAACATCATTAAATTATGAAACCAAAACTACAGCTGAGACAGCTACAAAACCATTTAGCATGAAGACCCGTATCTTTCTCCCCCCTCAGCATACAAGGATTAATATTCATTTGAAGACTAAACAACAGTTTCTCCCTTACTCTGACAAATATCTCAGAAAAGGGTGTAGCTTCCAATAATACACTATTTCCAGTATTTGTTTGTTTTAATCAAAACAATGGCCATCATTGCTCTAGTGCACCCCTCTAAGAGGGAGTAAGGAAGTATCCATCTCAAGAATAAGAGACAAAAAGAATGGGAAGTGGAAAAAAGGAGAAGAGAAGACAAAAGGGGAGAATAGAGGAGGAAAAAGGAAAGAAGGGGGAGAGAAAGGGGGAGGGAAGAAAGGAAAATAAAAAAGGAAGGAAGGTAGGATGGAAGGCCAAGAAAAAAATAACAGAGGTATATCAAGATGGCTGAACCCTGGTCTCCCAACTAAAAACAGGTAAGGTCCAATTCCCTATCCTTCCCAATCATAATGGGCAGGTCAGAGTTTTTTCAGTCTCTCACTATAAACCTGGAAGATGTACAAGGTCAAAGTCCATTACTGGCAAAGAAATATCCTACTGGTCCCCTTTCCCCAGCAGCTCCCCTACATATCCTTAGCCTCCATAAAGTGAAGGCATTTTTAAATTAATAAAGAATGTACATCTCCAGAGGACCTAACTGAAACATCACTCTCTCATCTTATGTGCACGTACACTCCCTTTTTTTTCTTCTTCTAAAGGGACGATTTTATTTTTATTTTACACACTCACTTCTTGATAAAGTTTTGGGCACTGTGGATGAAAGCGCAGAGCTCGAAGAAACAGTTGTCTTGCGCTTTCTGAAGACAAGCGATCTTCCATTTCCCATTTGGCTGCCATAATCCACAAAGCTATAAATGAAAAATATCAGGCTTCATTACAATAAATAAATCAAGTTAGACAAAAAAAGACCATTGTTTCAATTTTAATAGTCAAAGAATTTTTTTTCAGTCCTACCAAAAATGGAAGGGGATGGAAAGGGGGAATTTCTAATAGTTCTCTGTATTGTTGCTTTATCTAAAATTACAAAAGTATTCTAAAGCAAATAGGTAAATGTTAACATCTAAGGGTACTTATGTGCCTATTACTGTATTTCATCACACCTAAGGTCAACATCACTTTAAGACACAGAAAAATTTTAAGTGTTAAAATGCCGGGAAAAAATTATGCATCTTAGAATCAACAAAATAAAATTATTTTGTTCTTTTCTCTATTTAAAATAGTTCATATATATTTTTTTAATGGCTCATAATTTTAGCACCACACTCTAACCAACTGAGCTAACCAGCCACTCAATGGCTCATAATTCTAAAATAAATTTTTTATCATATCTGTTGGTAATAAAGGCTTAAAAAAAAAAAAAGCAACTTCCTACCATGCTCTTTCCTGCATACTTTGATGTGGCAACCTTGGGTTAACGACCACCATTATTTCCAGAAGGCACTTAATAAAGGTCAGCTCTGTTACCAGGCAAGACTGCTTTTGGTAAAAACGACCTATGGTTGTTAACCACATTTATACTAGGAGGGCCACTGCTTCAGGCTTTCTTGAGCATGTGACTCCTGAAATTGAGTACAGTCCTTTCTAGTATTCCTGGAAGCTATGCCCATACATGGATCTTCTAAGCCAGACTGGCTCTTATACCCACTCATGTGGTATCATCCCCTCACACCTGAACTGCCACTAGCCTCTGAACTGCTAAGAGTACTCTAGTTTAGAAATACACCTAATCCTGTCCTCCCATATTCTTCTGAATAAACTGGTACCAAATGTAGACTATTTAAGTCTAATGTAGTATAAAATGTCTGGTTGAGCCTAATACTTGATAATAGGCACCGGAGTACCTTCCCTGCAAAATAACGTACCATTCACACAATGTTCACAAGAGAAGTCTTTCTCTTACAAAACACAAGTATCTACCCTATGCCAGTCACTCTTTTAAAATCTGTATCAGTATTTCCCCTTTAAGTTTTTGAAATCCCCTAAATATGACTGCCTCTAAAAAAAATGTCCCTCAAAGGACCAAACAGTTTCTTTTAGCAACAACTAAAAAAAAAAACATAGTTCTTCTGGCCTATAAGTATAATACCTTACACAGTAACTAGTATACGATACAGAAGGATAACTAAGAGGTTGATATTTAGGAACCAAAACCGCTAAGGCCAAGTGCCTAAGCTCAAGTTTTCAAAATAACCTTTTAGGTTTATCAAGCAAAATAAATTCCAAAATAGCCTGAGTCTACATAAAAGGTAAAAAAGAACTGACAAGGATTTCACCATACCTGGCTTGTTTGAATGAATGGCCAACATGGCAGAGAATACCTTGCTAAGTTGAGCTTTGGTAGCCTGTAAAAGAGGAAGAAAAATTCTATTTACTGCACAGGGAAATCATTGTTATTAATCTAAGTAATCTGTACTGTACCCTTACCAACTGGAAAATCCAATGGGCAAGAATTGCTATTGCTAGGGACAAATAAACAAATACAGACGCACTCATAGTTTTCTTCTATCTAAACCACTCTACACAAACATTCTAAATACAAAAAAAAAAAAATTCAACTTTAATAAACAAATAGACATAAAGATCATTTTCTTTTCAACTGACTTAAAAGACATTCAGTCATTCGGATATGCAAATGCTGTTATACTGAAGTTCAGCCTTCTTGTGTTCTTTTCCCATTTGTTAACCCTACACCTTTGGAGAAAACATGAAGTTCAATAAGCCAACTAACCAATAGAAGAAAGGAGAGCAAGACACAGCTGCCCAAATACTTACCCATTTCTTACAAAAGACTACATAGGATAGCCAAAGTTGAACGTCATCCTGCAAGAAAAGTAGTGTAGTAAGCTGCCTGAATTTGAACTTTATATATAATACACCTTTGAAACAGGTAGATTTCGGAAATGTCAATGTGTTACGAAAACCCTCAGCCTATTAGGCTGTCCCCCATCAAGGCCTGAGATCTCTTAACCATGATAAGCTGTTCCACCACTCCTACCTATCATGCTCTAAGACAAAATCTGTTGTCTATCCAATTTGTTCAATGTAGTTTTAAAATGGTCTTAGTCAAGGATAGCAACCCACAATTTGTCATTTCCAGGAATCCAAACTACTTCCCATATAATATGTCCCAGTCTCAGAGCTGAAATTGAAGAAAATCAAGTTATTGAGGTACTGCCCATACTCTAACCATTTATCTTTCACCTCCAAGTCTTCAGTGTATTTTACTTAGAGATATACCAAATTCTAGTTCTTTTTATCTTTATGTTTCAAAACTACTCTTTTCAGCACCGTCCTCACAGAATGAGATAAATTTTCTTACTAGTTTGTTAAATGGTTTCAAGTTATGATACTATCCTGAGAATAAGTATTGAGATACTTAAGATAAGACTAGAGAACAATATATTTGAATATCCAAATCATAACACGTATACTACGTATCTTCAGTTAAGGATGCTCTGATCACTTACTTTCCACTTTGCTGAAGCACGTCGGAAGACACCTTGTACCCGATGTACAATAGAATTCTCAATCTCATCCTTCTTAAATGAATACCCAATGCGCTAAAAAGAAACATAAAAAAGCAAAACCTCGGTTTAATCATATTTATCCAAAGCAGCATTCCCACTCGATCATTAAACAGTACTGACAGAGAAAACAAATTGTTACAAATATCCATTATCAGCACCCCACAATTTATCAATGCCAACTGTTTCCCAAACCCAAGTTCTAGCTACAGAGCCATACCATTTAATTTTACATTTTTTACAACTTTCAGAAAATTATCTACTTACAGTTCTTCTTCTCTGGATTAGCTCCAAAAGATTAATTTCATACTATGGAAGAAAAACATACAAAAAAAGAGGAAACAAAAAAAATGATAACATTTTAAATATATAAGAAATGCATTAAGTATAAAATAAATAAAAATCAAGAACATAAAACAATAATTTGTTCTCAAAAAGCATAATTTACAGTGAATGTCTAGTAGTCACTGAATTCACCTTACATCTGCAAAACTCACAAATACATACATTAGCAACCATGCAAACATAAGTACAAAAAAGCATGTTATTAAATTCATAAGACTTATAAGATATATATCAATCTAACTTTCTAATCCACAATAGTGTATTCAAACTTTTAGTAAATTACCATACAAAAATTTTAGCTGATGCACAAGCAAATAAAGCAAACAAGCTTGTTACTAGCTGAAACAGGGTGCCTAATTGGCTCTCCCTTCCCATGCCTCTGAAGAACCACTTAGAACCTCTAAGGCTCTCTAAAAACCACTACCACACAATGCCTCTGTAAGTTTCAGCTTAGTCCCTTAGAGATAGAAAGCTCAGGACCTCACAAGATTGCATGTGTCGTTTTAAAACTTTTATGGAATATTTCAAGCACACAGAACACACATGCAGCTAGCAACCACATAGTTATGTCAAAGCCTATGTTTACTTGCTTCGAATCTTTTTTAGAAAGAAAACATCTGAAATAAAAGTGAAGCAAACTATGTGCCATAGCTGATTCCACTCTTCTCCCTCTCCAGAGGAAGTAAGTATCTTGACTTTATCATTTTCAAGCACGACTTTGAACTTTATCATAATGCTGTCTTGACTGCTTTTAAACTTTATATAAATGGTATCATATTGTACCCATCGCTCCATATTTTTACTCAACATTATGACTATAGATATATCCCTGTTGACACATGAAATTCAAGTCCATTTATTTTAACTGCTATATAGTATTCCATTATATGAATGTACAATTTACCTACCCTTTTTCCTGCTGATGAATACTTGTTTCCACTTCTTTTATTACAAAAAGCTGCAATTAATATTCTTGTACATATCTTCTTGTGAACATACACAAGAACTTCCTCAGGGTGTATACCATCTTCTACCACTAATATGTAACCTCCTCAAGGTAATGATTTTTGTTTAATTTATTGTTGTACCCCATCGGATTGGATCAATGCCTGCCATATACACATCAAGTACTCAATATTTACTGTATGACTGAATGAATGAAATTGCTAGGTCATAGAGTATCCATATTTTCAACTTTATGGGATATTATCAAATTGCTCTCCCAAGTGATTATACCAATTTTATACTGACAGTGTCGGTCTTTAAACATTTGCTAATATGATGAAAATAAAGTAGTTTTGCGCCCTGGTTTGAATCTATGTTTACCTGATTGCTAATGAGGCCAACCTAACATCTTTTCATAAGTAGACCAACAAATGATGTTTCCCCTTTGTGAAGTGCATGTTCACATTTTTCCAGTTGTTTTCATTTCCTTTCCAGTTGTCATTTTCTTCTTGGTTTATAGTTCTTTATATAATCTACATCCTAATTATACGTGTTCCAAATATTTTCTCCCATTATACGTGTTCCAAATATTTTCCCCCATTTTGTGGCTTGTCTTTCTTTTAATATTATTCATGGTGTCTGACTTTTAACATGTCAGACCAATCTTCTCTTCATGGTTTGTACTTTCACAGTCTCATCTATTTTAAGAAATCTTTCCCTACCTGAAGTCATCTTTTCATATTTTTTGTAGATGATTTAAAGTTTTCTCCCCCACATTTAGCTTTCCAATTCAGCAGGAATTTTTATGGATTATGTGATGAAGGGATCTAATTTTTTCAATGTGAATAACCAGAACCTCATTGATTTTAAATGCCACTATGTCTCATAGCAAGTTTACATGGTTATATGCAGGCAGGGGGGTATAAATATAAGAGTGTGTGTGTGTTTAATCATATTTCAGTTATGTTCCCTAAAACTAAATAAATCAATCTAATCTACACATGGCTCTTAAATATTTGAAGACTGAAGAATATTTGAAATTATTTGCTACTCTTAAATTTCCTTAAGGTTAAACAAGTCTACTTCCTTCAATGATTTCTCTAAGTACAAGGATTCCATCCTGGCTGCCTTCCAACCAACCTCTTAAAGTCTTTCTTAAAATGTAGTCTTGAGCCTAACACAGTGCTCCAGACATGGTCTTATAACTGCAAAACACTTTTTTTCAAACCAACACCTTCTGTGTGTCTTTTTGCCACTTCCTCTGCTCAACTAACTTACCTAACACTCCACTTCTGTCAATTAGATTATATTTTTGACATAATATGCTCTCAACTCATTTTGAGTTAGCAATCTACTATGAGGCCTAGGACCTCTTCCGAATACAAGATTTCTGGCCATGTTTCATAAATTGTTTGTTGATTTTTCTCTTTTTTTTTTAAGTCTAAGCTCAGAACCTTCGGTCTTAAAACCATTCGTCTTTTTATGGGTTCTTTCTGAATTTTGATTTCGTCATCCAATGTATTAACTATTCTCCTCCATCTAAAAGTAGGTCTAGCATGTGTATTTTATCTTCACTGAAATCTTCGATTTACTTATAGGACTGAGAAGTATTGCAGCATACCTCTAAGTTGACAAACACGTATTAACTTTCTAACCAGCTACCATCATCAAACTCATTCTCCTTTATTTTTCCACTCAAGAGATAGTCTGTCAAATCTCTTGCTAAAATCCTGACATGCTGTGTCTTTGACAGTCTCTGATAAAGCCCATAGAAGAAAAAAAGAGTTCAGTCTACCAAGGACTAAATCCTTAGTGGAGCAATGGTATTCTCAAATCACCTTTGTTTCCTGTTCAAAAACTACCTGTCTAAACATCAGTTCTAGAATTCTGTAGAAAATTGACACCAAGCTCACCATTCTATAAGTGACTTAAAATTTGTGAGAAGATTAAAAGGTAATGAAATTATTCACTTACTTGAACATAATTGATAAAGTCTTCCTTACAAAGAGCTCTTCGCTGTATTCTGTATTCTAGATCCGAGGCTTTCTTAATGATAGCCCTGAGAAGAAAGCCATTTAAAATGTAACACTTAAAAAGTGTGAAATCAAGTCTGCAAATCAAGTTATAACTTTGGAGTTTTTGTTAAGTTTATTTTTAATATATTTAAAACACATTTTTACGAAAACATAATTCTCAAATAATTTTCCTTCATAAGCAAATACATGATGACGTCTGTGTTAAGGGCATCAGGATGTATTTTAAAACATTCCTGAAAATCCTTTTAAGAATACAAAACTGAATTAAATAGTCCTCATCTTAAAGTCACATTAATGTTAATCAATTACCAGGACCATTAACATTTCCACCAACGAAACAAATATTAAGTACTTTATATTATTTATATGTGGTATTAAAGATTTCCTTTCCTCCAAATTCAGGTCACTTAGGTTTTAATAATCAAATCTCTTTCCTAAATTCCTCTTCTGAGTTTTTAACAGGCAGATTGAAAAAAACAAAAAACAAAAACACCTAGATTGTCTCTACCTAGAAATGTTTATTACCACTACAAAGACTGATGACAGAAGACTCATTGTATTTAGCTAAAGAACACACAAGATGTGCATATTAGGAGAATTTAATGCAAGATGTGCAAGACCAATAATTGTCTCTAGTTAATAACAATAACATTTACTGAGCATTTATTAAGAATCCACACTGTTGCATTTCATTAACAAATGTTTAAGGCTCCCACAGTCACATCACTACATTCAGTCACTGTGAAATTAAGAAAGTCACAAATAACCATTAAAAACTATTAAACTTAATTTTAACAAATTACTGAATGCCAACTTTATGCCAGACGTTGCTGGCTAAACTCTGGGGTAGGATACGAAATTGAATTAAATGGTCTCCATCTTCAAGTCGTTAGAAAGATTTATCTACTCCTCCTGAGCTCTCTCTTCACATCTCTAGACAGAACACTCTACTATAATCAACTTAAAGTACACCGCACTACAATCAAAATGTTTAATTCGTCTCTCTCCCCCACCATACACAGGGCAGTTAGCGCCTGATGAACAGGGATCTTGGTTTTATCTCCTTTATAGCTCCAAGACCTAGTTTCTTGAAGAGCTGTCAGAATTTTGGGTGAGTAAATAAATGGACAGATCATCTTACAATAAATGAGAAATTAATTGTGGGCATCATCAAAATCTGGAAATAGGCTTCCGCCACGGTAGGAAAAATAAACACAACTGAAGTGTTCCCCATCCCTGCACCCGCCACACACACGACACAACCTCCCCTCAGCCCGCCCCAGCTCTCAGCTCTGTCCCTCAGTTCTCACTTAATCTCCGCGTGACTGAACAGTCCAATGCGCTCCAGTTGTTCCAATTCAGGGAGTCGATCTTCAATGCGCTCCTGAATTATCTCTGCCATGAGGTCTGAACTCTAGAAGCTAACCGAGAACCTCTTCAACACGCGTAGGAGGTGCCCATCTTCTATCCCGGAGACCCAGCCCTAACGTTCGCACGTGCTGACGTAACGTGCGCCTTAGGTCCCGCCTTTTCCGCTTCCGCCGCCTCCGCGGTTGGAGAAGGCCCTCTGGCTCTTGCAGCCGCGGTCACCTCCGTGCGGCTGACTGTGGGGTTGCAGCGAGGACCCCCTCCCTCACAGAACTCCAGTGGGCCAGAGTGGGGAGCGGGGCGAGGATGGGGGCGGGCGAAGTCCGCGCGCGGCAGGACGTGGGCGGGGATCGGAAAAGCGCCTGTGGATTACCTAAAAGGCGTGAAATGCGTGTTCTGCAGATTATTGTGCCCTTTTATTCTGCTCTGTTCTCGCTTTCCACGAACCAAAAAAAAGAAGAAAAGGGGAAGAGTAAAGGATATCATATAATTATAGTAAACATTTCAAAAAGTCAGTAATGAAAATCGTAGGGGGTGCTAAAACTTACCAGGCTATCGAAAAACATTGTCTTTGCTTTGGGCTTTTTCATGTGCCAATCAGACTCTGTAATTGGCCGATAAATTTTTAAATGGGGAGACTTTTTTTTTTATTTAAATAATTATCCTGGCTTTGTAGACAAGATCTTTCGAAATGCATGACCTTGGGTGAATATCAGAAACAACATTACTTCTAAAAGAGGGGATCTTGGTATTGAACAGTTTGTGAGTTACAGAAATAAATCAATAAGATACAGATCCTCCTTAATTGCCCAAGTAACTTAACATTTCTAAGAGAACCTTCAGACAACTCACCTTAGAAGCAACATCGTTGGTGAAATTACTAAACCTAAAATAATAACTACATGGCTCAGTTATTTTTAAGTCCTGGAAGATGATAAAAAATCAGAGCAGAAGTTCTGGCTAGACTTGTTTATTTCAACATTCGCATTAGCACCTTGATTCTCTGTGTGATTCGCGAAAGGGGAATAGGCTTAGCCATTAACCATGTTCCACTTCTGTGCCTTTCTTTTTTTTTACCCTTTCACATTTTACCCTACTGTTCTCAGAATTGAGGCTAACGTTGGCATGAGCTTCATTTCTTGATTCCTTCAGCTTTAAGACACCAGGCAAGTGGAAGGAAATCATGGATGTAACACAAAGATAAAATTTCTTTGCAATTGAAATTTTCTGAGACCTGTGTTAACAGTAAGAGTGGGGATGCTACCAGAGAGTACGCTCCATATGGGTAGGGAATTATTTTGTTCACTAGATACTTAGGAGCTTAGAACAGTGACTAGATAAATGCATAACAATAAGAAAAGGCACTTGATAACATTTCTTAAGGTATAAGGGAGTCAACAAGCCTGATTATAATCTTCCACTAAAAAGCAAATTTGATAGATAACTACAATTTTAAGTCAACACAACTACAAATACTCTCATTTTCAAATTCAGCTTCTATGTTAATCTTGCTCTAAGAATTATAATGATAATGTCAAAGCCTTCTTGTCTCTTCTGCAACACATGTTACCTATTAACTTATCTAGAACTTATTGTGTCCAGCTACTATGTGCACTGTTCTAAGTTCTTTATATATTATCTAACCTACTTCTAACACAAATATTTTAAAATGTCAACCCAAGAAGGAGCTCTTGAAGAGGTAAAAACATCTACTAGAGAAAGCCCAATACAGAAGAAATTATGTTTGAATAATGCCCATTGGGTCTCTGAATCCTTAGCTGAGCATACCTTCTAGTTAAGGAACCCTAGGGCCAAAGAAAAAGTGCTCTTGAGTCTGGAGCTCTAAGGCGCACCTCATAAAGTTTGACATTTCTTTTATTCAATCTTTAAAATTCACCATAGGTGGTAGATTAATAAGCAGGTAATGACTGGGATAGGGCACAAGGGGGCATTCTGGGTGCTAGAAATGTTCTATACTTGATCTGGGTGTTGTATGTACACATTCGTAAAACTCCACCCACTGAGGTATACACTTAAGATTTGTGCATTTTACAAAAGTTATACTTTAAAATAAAAAAAAAATTAATGACCAGACCCTTTCTTCGAGGATATCATTCTCTTCAAGAGCTTTATGTGTGTGGTGGGATCAAAATATTAAAACACAAAAGCCTTTTTCCCTCTCCAAAAGAATTTTGCATTCTAGCGCATAGTGTACTAGTACTCATTTTAATATAAATTGTTATTTTTTCCAGATGGTCAAATAAGAATAATCCCAGAAAGATGTAACCTGCTCACCCCATGTTGTAGAAACATTTGGCCTCATTGTGGTACTCATGAGCCAGTTTGGAAAATAGCGAAGAGGAGTCTCAGACAATCTCTAGGGTCTGGAGACAAGCTCTTAGGGAGTTTGACAGATGAACAATAACCAGATGTTTGCAAATCAAGTTAAAACTTCTTTTCTTGCCTTCAAAGTACTTAAATGTAAACTTAAAAATAACTTAAACTTTTCCCTGGAATGATTATGGTCATATCTGAAGATTAAGTTCGCAGACAGTTCAGTGGTTATAAACAGCAGAAAAAGGAATGCTCATCTTTTCTTTTTATTACACTATTATTTGGTAAAGGGAAGTACCTAATTTCAATAATAATTTACCTGGAATCCCATCCCCCTATGTTGCTGAAGTCCCCCCAGCCTGCTTCTCCCACACAGAGAGCTCTGGTTAGACTTCAAAGTCAGAGCAGAAGTGATAGAAACAGACTGGTCTTTGATGCCTAAGAACATCATTTGATGCGAATGCAAAGCATCTGTACTTCTCAAACCTTTCATGTTATCTCACATTGCTAACAACAAAAGCTAAAAAGTTTGAGGTGACATACATTACACATATTAAAATATTTGGAACCAGAAACTTTTCATTTCTTTTTCTATTAGATATAGCTTCTTTTACTTTGCAAACCACACTAGATAGTAAATTACTCCTGGCACGCAGCCTTGTCAGCTTGCCAAATTTCAACTGGAGCAAGTTTTTACAGCCGGACTAATAAGCCCTGAAAATTAGGAGGTAAGTATAATGAAAATAATGACATGGGCTTTAACTGCAGGAGCATAGAATGACAATGTGAGATTCTAATAGAGTCTACTTTAAAAGTGTTTTTTATTCTAATGAAATCTTTAAGAACTCTTTTAGGTTATTCCAGTTTAAACACATATAAATGGAAAGAGTTTCTTTTAATTGGTAAAAAGCATTTTTGTGGTTTTTTTCCTGTGGCTTAGTTATTGCTTTTTGCAAACAAACAAAAAACAGAAAAAGAAAAAGAAAACCGAGAATATGGTAGTTTGGGGATAACAACCTACTATTAAAACAAACTGACATCTTGAAAAAACATGTTCTGAAATGATTGGCTTCCAGGATGGGGCCTGGCAATTGTTTGTGTATGAATACATTCATCAAAGCCATAGCTGATTAGGTACATCAACTTTTTTTCCAGTTTGCCTCCAATCCAGATAGAAACCCAATCCCTGCTTAAGTATCTTTCAGGTCTTCATTGAACAAAGCTTCAAAAATTTGAAAATGACTATCACATTTAATTTTCATCACTGAAACCGGTAGTACCTGTTGTGAGGGAGTACCCTTTTCTCTAAATTTAATTCTCACACCACTCCCATTCACAATTTACAAGTGACAAGGAAAATTCTTCCCCTTCTCATTCTGCCCTCCAATTAGACCTGGACTGATTAGCCTCAGCACCACATGCTCAGTCCAAAATTATTTAAGCAAAAAAGAAGTTTGGAGGTGTGTGTATGTGTGTGTGTGTGTGTGTGTGTGTGTATACGTGTGCATAAATGCCTTAACTATACAAAAAATATGGCCTTGCTCCAGAAATGCCAGCTTTCATTTGTTCCCCAACCATTCCATGCTATTTTACTCACACTAGTTTCTGTGCCTGGAATGTCTTCTGTCCCCTTATTTCTTTGGTAAGTTTAGTTTGAAAACGGGGGGTGGGGGGAGGAAGCCTGACCTTAACACCCACTATCACCACCAATTCGTGTACTTATATGCATTTATATAAAGGGTTTAGTCTTCAAATCCCTTTTTACCCCTCTCACTAATTGTCTGACTTTCTAGGCGATCTTATCCAGGCCCATAACATCAAATGGCATCTGTCAGTACTGTCCAAAAGAACTTCCTGTGATGATGGAATGTTCTATATCTTCACTGTCCAATACAGTAGCCCCAAGCCCCAAGTGGCTATTCAGTACTTGCAATGTAGCTAAAACAAGTAAAAAATTAATTTTTAATTTAATTTAAGTGATTTAAATTTAAATTGCCACGTGTAGCTAGTGGCTGCCACATTGGATAGTGCAGATCTAAATGACTTCCAAATTTACAGCACCAATCCATAACTGTCCCCTAAACTCCAGACTCATGCCCGTATATCCAGTTGCCTATTCAACACCTCCACCTAGAACTCATACAGGCATGTCAAATTAGTATGTCCAAAATTGAGCTGCTGATGTTCTCCCTCAAAATCTGCTCTTGCTATAATCTTCTCCCTCTTGGTTGATGGTAATTTTATCCTTCCAGTTTCTCAGGCCAAAAGCTGGGGAGTTGTCTCTGACTCCATATCTAATTCATCAGCAATCCTCTCTGTTCTACGAAATATAGACAGAATATGACCTCTCCCCATCATTGCTACGCTATCATACTTGTGTAAGCCACCATTATTTCTCACCTGAATTATTGCTATAGATTCCATCTGGTCTCCCTGCTTTCACCCTGGCCTTCTTCAGTCTATTCTTAGCAGGTATCTATTCTTAACATCAGCCAAAATTAGTTTGTTAAAATATAAGTCAGACCACATAACAGCTCTGCTCAAAGCCCTACAGTGGCTTCTTAACTAGGAGTAAAAACTAAAATCTTTCAGTTGCCTACAAAGTCCCATACGATCTGGTGCCCCGCTACTTCCTTTCCTCTCTCTCTAGTTTTCTCTGTTCTAGATATATTGAGATCCATGGTACCCCCTTAACTCGGTAAATGCAAGGCCTTTGAACTGGCTATTCTCTCTCCCTGTAATTCTCTTCTCCATATAAATTCATGGTTCATTCCCTCACCTCTTTCAGATCTTTCTCAAATGTCACTCTCATATTTAAAATTGTAGCCCCTACCCTTGATAATCTTTATTCTACATTCTTGTTTTTTTCCTCCATATCACTGATCACCATCCAACATATTATAGTAGTGTTTATAATTTGTATTTCCTCACTCATACACTGAATCATAAGCTCCACTGAGCTGAAATTATTTGTTGCTTAACCTCCAGAGTTAGGCACATAGCAAGTGCTCATTACATATTTGTTGAGTAAAAGAATGAATATTTGTATAGTTGTACTACTTAGTTTGTATTGTAACATTTCTTTAATCTATATGCCTACCCTTCAAGATACTGTGACTTTCATGAGAGAGAGAAACCTAACATTTTATTTATCTTTTAGGTCTCTAGAACCTAGCATTAAAAAACATTAAATACTCAATAAAAATTCACTAAAAAGAAACAACTCCACATAATACATACCACCTGTTATAAGAGTCACAGTGTTTAATATGTTCAAAACGCTTTCTAAAGAAAACTGATCTACCCACAGCTACTTTTTTCTTACCACCAGACCCTGGGCAACTGACACTACTGATCAGACCACGAGTAAGATCCTGACTCAAAAATAACCAATCCATTGGCTGCCCAAAAACCTATAATATACCCTGGCATAAGAAGATGAACTGAAATAACTTTCCCCCTTTGGACTCTGAAGAAGGAAAAACATAATTACATGAGGGAAACATGTGAATTAAAACCAAAGAGAATCCATGAGTTAGAGGGGCTTGACAAGCCTAAGTGTAAGGAAGCAGAAACTATGAGTAAGTAGAAACTAGGAAATATAGAAAAGGTATACAGAGTAAAGGGGTTGGGGGAGCAACATAGTACCTAAAAGAAAATGGGGAGTCACTGAATCACATTCATAAGACCACCCTGGAATGAAGATCCACAAATCCTGGGCAATTGAAATCCCATTTTGGACTGTTTTGAATCCAGTTATCTTGAAGTTCTGTGCCCCTTCTTGCTGTATCAGTTTACAAAAATGCCTAATTGCATGAGATGCCTTAAGATATTGTCTCTGTTCTTTACGATCCTTAGTCCTAACTAAAATACCATTCTTGGTTCATATAATTGTTATCACATGTAGAAGAGTGCGGGCATTGCATTTTCATATTTTCTAACAAATGAAACATTTGAGATTTTTTCAAAGCCATAGGCCATTGACACTTGGAGCTTTGAACATTTATTAGGAAGCACAGAGAGGAATGTCCACTTTTGAACCATTTGATTTCTTTTAAAGTCACACTCCTGTGACAAGCTAGAATCCACTTACAGTGTGAATGCACCTTGCTTAAACAAATTTGAAACTCTGGATTTACAGCAATAGATAATTTGGTCACTTTTAACAATCTCTATTTTATTACAAAAGTAATATACTGTTAGAAATTCAAATCCCATATTCTTTTAAATAGTGAGGATTTATGAATCACAAGAGAGCCACAAACCTAAAGTTCCCCTGCTACATTTCAATGAATAACATAGGCTTGGGTAAACACAAAGCAGCTAAGGAAAAGAGCTTTCTGCTTCAAAGTCTTAGTTACAATCTTTCTCTCTTTTCTTCTCCATTGGTAGCCTTCCCCTGTGGGTCCCATATAGCTGCCACTAACACAGAGATAGCCAGCAAGTTTTAAATGCACTTGTTCCTTTGCTTGAAGGACAGTGGAGCATAATGATTAAGGACACCAGTTTTATTTTGAGCACATTTTGGCAGTATCTACCAACATTTTAAACATACATGTCTAAAGGCCCAGAATTGCAACATATACAAATCTACCCTACAGGCACGCTAGCAAAAGTGCACAAACATATATGCATAAGGATGGTCACTGAAGCAATGTTCATAATAGCAAAACATTGGAAAGATTCTAAATTGTCTATCAGTGAAGTGGTATAATATGCAACTATTAAAGAAAATGAAAGTGTGTATGGAAATATGCTGATTATATGTTGTTAAATCTAAAAAAGGCAAATTGCAGAACAGTAGCTATTGTCTAATATATTTTAAATGTTTGTGTATTATGAGCAAAAAAAGAAAAAAAGCTTGGAGGATTGCCCACCCAACCATTCATTCACACATTGAGAAGTGGAATAGGGATTTTATACCTTGCTATATTGTTGAATAACACAAGCATAGTATTTTTGTAATTTCTACTTAAATAAAACATTTTAATAGAGAGAAAAAAATGAAAGAAGTTGCTTCAGAATTGAGTTCTGGTTCAAATCCCAACTGCATCATCTTTTTAGGATTGTTTGAGAGATTAAAATCACTTTATCTTAACTTCAAATCCACACCTCACAGCCTACTGGAAACACCTCAGCTTTTATTTTATAAAATTGTTGTTTTTAAATACCAGAGAAGATTCTGCCTTAAGGGACTCATGATCTGCCTTTCATGCGAAGAACACTTTTTGTAAAGTGAATAATTTCACTCCTTAACTTATCTGTTCGCTAATAAGATCCCATGATAAATAGGCCATATTCTGTCTCTTTCACAAATTCTGCTCCCTTTTCTCCCCATCTCACCCGAAGCCTCCATAACCTGGGAGCTGTCCAGGTACAAATTAACATTTAAAAAGCCCTCAAGTTGTTCACACAAGCAGCTCTATTATTGCTCTCTCCTTTACAGCTTTGGTATGCTCAAAAACCCACATTCAAATTGGATCACATCCACTCCAGCCCTTCAGTACTCAGGTATTGTAGATGAGAGGCCGCTTTTGGCTACAAACCCCTTTATTCATCCTAAAATAACTTCATTCATAAGGTTCATTGAACAACTAGTTTGTGCCCATCACAGGCTATGACAAAATACTTTTTACCTACCTTGTCACTAATCCTTACAGCAACTCTGTGGATGGGTGAAGCTTCATTTAACAGATGAGCAATCTGAGATTCCAAAGGATGACTTGCCCGAGATCACACAGCTAGTGAGCGGGGGAGCCTGCTGGGAAATTTAAGCTTTGGGGTTACAAAAGGTTCTTTTTATATTTTAAATTAACTAGTTTAAAAAGCCAAATAGTACTCTAAAACTTGAAAGACAGCACTCCACACTATCCAACCCGTCCCCTCTCTCCTATTATAACTCTCCTTTTCAACCACGGGGAACTTTTTAAGCTGTAGCTACTGTTTTACCGCCATATTTCTAAATAACAGGTCCGACCAGTGTGTTGCACAAATTTAACCATGACAAAAACAAAACGCCACTCTACCGTCAACTCCCTATATTCCTTTCTACTCCGTTCACCGGGTCGCCCTTCCTGCCCAGGTGGAAAACTCGGTCGAGTGCCCTCTCTTTGCTCACTCTTCGTCATGCTGCGATAACTAGCCTGACAGGGCTGAGAGAGCACCAGGCTGGGACCCCGGACCCCGCCTGGCCAGCGCCCTCGCGGTCTGGAGGTTGGGGTCCAGGCTACGGTCAGGGTCTGAGAGTGAGGATTCGGGGGCCAGGGGTCGGGGTCGCAGGCAAGGGTCAGAGTCAGAGGGAGAAGGCCGTGCCGCGGGGCGAGGGTTGAGGTCCCGGGCGAGGTTCGGGGTCACAGGCAAAGTTCAGAGTTGGGGTGGGAGCGAGGGTCTGTCTGAGGGATTGGGGAAGAAGGTTGAGGTCCAGGACAAAGGTCCAGAGCCTGGGATCCAGGGCCGGGGTCTGAGGCGGGGGCCCGGGTCGGGGATTGAGGGCCGGGGTCCGGGTGGCGGTGAGGGGAGTGAGGGGGAGCCTCAGGCGGGTTTAGCCGAGCGGCGGGGGTTCTGGGGCCGGCAGAGGACGCCCCAAGACCGGGCTACCGCGGCTCCTGCGGAGAGGGCGTTGACCTCCCCTCAAGCCTCGTGCCAGCGGCAGATGGGCGCCTGCAGCCCCAGCCCAACTCGACAGCCTTTTGCCCCAAGCAAGGCGTCCGCCTCCCCAGCACGTATTCCCTGTGGGAGGCAGACCCGGCGCCAGGGCTTCGGGTTTCCCGGCTCCCGCAACGAGGTCGGAAGGCTGGGGGTTGAGGGTAGTGCACCCTGCCTCTTCCTCTTAAGGAAGGGGACACAATACCGCAAGCTTGTTCCAAGGAGACCGCTCCACCAATCCCCTCCAATTTTCCCTTCTGACCCCCTTTTTTGTCCTTTATCAAACCGAGAGTGTCCAAGACTTGAGCAGTTTCTGAAGGAAATTTTCTTTGTTTAAGAGGGTGCGTGTATCTGTTTCCTACTAAGTGTAATATCCTATTGGCCTTTCATCAACTCTGTCCCCTCCCCTACACGTTCATTCATCCTTCCCCATCTTCCTTTAAACTGTCATCACAACTGTCATCCATTTTTTATTTACGTTATAAATTTGAAAATACTTTTCACAGTAGCTCTGTGTAATATGCTATGATCATATTTCCTTTCTTATCAGACTTTATTCCTTTTCCCTGGGTTAATTATTGTCTTAATTCTTTACTAAGCATTCTGTGTACCCATCATTTTCCCCCCAAATGTTCTGCCAAAACTGTAAATCCCCGTTCATTCAAACACATCAGGTAACACATCTGTTATTTTTTTCTCAGAAATATTCCTCCCACTCCAATCTTAACTGTTGCTCACTAAACCAACTGCACAGGTGTTGTTCTGGGATTTCCCTTCATCATTATCATCCCGGGATTTTTCCTTACTTCTTTGTGTGGGTCCCCTGTGTCCTGGATTCCCTATATTGTTTTTCTTCCTCATTTTGGTACAGCACATCTTCCAGTAGCTTCCTGAGAAAGGGTGTAAAGTAGGTAAATTTTTCTTGAGATCTTGCATGTCTGAAAATATCTTTATTTGACCTCCTCATTTGACTGATGTGATCATGTGTTTGGGTTTGTAATTTCAGGTTGGAAATCATCTTCAGCAATATTATTGCTGAGAAGTCTAATGAAATTCTTACTTTTACACATAACCCATATACTTTTGTGTATTATCATATATTTATTATTGTTTCCGGAAGCTTGGTTATCGTCTTTGATGCTTTGAAAATGCACAATAATATGCCTCGATGTGCATGTTTTCATTCATTGTGCTGGACATGTAAGGTCCTTTCAATTTAGAAATTCTTTCCTGTCAGTTCTAGAATATTTCTTGCATTACTTTTTTTTTTCCTTGCATTACTCCTTAGATATCTCCCCTCCACACGCAAATACTCTGCCCCACTCCATCTCCATTCATTTTCTCTGTTTTTACTTTCTCAAATTCTTGTTATTTATATAATGAAATCTCCAAATAATTATGTCTCTCATCTTTTCTCTTCTACTTGTTGTCTCTTTTTTCTACTGTCTACAAATTTCCTCAACTCTATTTACCAGACTTTTCATCGCCCCTTTGTCAATTTGCATTCTAAATAATGGTGTGCTAGTCAGTGTCTAACAACCAACTCTCCAAAGATGGGGGACTTTGATTAGTAGTGTTTGCCCATTTTCATAGTGTAAATATTTCCACGATGACTGATTGCAAGCTACCAACATTACGTCACTGAATAGAGAGTCAGGAAGAGATGTACAGTAGTATATGCTAGTATTTCTACCATATAAATGTGATAAATAATCTCAAGATCATAAATAATAAAATATAGGAAAATGATTTGGAAGTGATTAGTTTTGAGTATTACTTTTGTTTTTATTGTAACATTTAACTGTAACTTTATATAATCTATTTTTTAATAATGACTGTTTAATAATGGCTTGCAAAATTCCTGAAAATTCAACAGTTGGCTCTTACAAGTTGGTATGAGCAAACTCTTGCAAACTACTGCTTCAAAATAAAAAATCACAGTCTCTGATATAATAAAATTAAATCAGAATAATCTTCCAAATGCAGTTCTAATCACAGTCATTCCCCTGAGTGACGCTCTTTATTACTTCTCTGACTACTGAAAACCTCAAAGTCCAGCCTCAATTCACATTCCACCTTTCCTATTTGTTTATCAAATGAATATTGTTCAGGTCTTAAATAAGAGGCTGAGGATACAAGGATAAATAATATATATTTCCTTTCTATGAGGTATTCACAGAGTAGTAGGAAAAGCACAAATTTAAATACGTTCTATTGAATGTGATAAGTACCGTAAAAGAAAGAATGCACTACAGAAAGGCCTAGCAAATTACTAATTCAGCCTAAGGGAATCTGCCAAGGAAAAACTCAGCATGTCTTTCCTTGTCTTTTAGGTCTACTAGTATGTTGGGGTTTTTGTTTTATTAAGCATTATATGCTTTTCTCATCACGAGCCTTAAAGGTAAAGTGTAGTGTTCATTTTGAAGACTTTCAGTCTATTTTTTTTTTTTTTAAGCTACAAGTGATATTTTCAGAATAAACTGCTGGTTCATTCAGTTAAGTGCAAAAAACTTATTTTGTTTTTTATTATTATTTTTATGCCTACAACACCTGGTCTTCCTAGGTGGTCTCCCATCCAAGTACTAACCAGGCCCAACACTGCTTAGCTTCCAAGATCAGGCATCAAGCTTGGTCAGGGTGGCATGGCAATAGACCATGGACTGTGGCTCCACTGGGGAGTGAATTCAGGACCTTCTGCATGTAAAGCAGATGTGTTAAAAAAAAATTTTAGACTGAACAAATAAAGGATTTCTTTAAGCTATTAGTGTAGGGAAAGGTAGGAATATTAAAACATGTACTGCTAAGTTTCTGGAGTATATTTACAGTATGAATAGAAGAAATGTCATGGAAATAATGTGAAACATAAATAGAAGTAATAGAATATATGACAGTGGATAAAATACACTTGAAAGTTGTAACTGAGCCCATGAGCTTCACAGAAATCATATTTCATAGGATTAACAATCATCTTATCAGAGGATCGCAAAGATTTTTCTGACCCAAAATATTTGAGGCTATAATCCTATTCCAGACTGAGAATTAACTGGTCTAGTAAAATCTTCTAAATGTGTAAAGAAATAGGCCCAGAAAGCTGAAGCGACTTTGCTAAGGCTAGGTGTCTTGGCTCCCACTTCAGTGTATCTTTTCTTCTAAATACTTTAAATATTTACCTAGAGGGAAGCTCTGATGTCCACTAAGCAGCACTAAAGCAACTTTATGTTGATATGCTCATTCCTTTGTTAATTAGTTCTACAAACATTTATTGAATGCCTATTCTATGATAGGCTTTAGAGATACACAGATGAATTAGACGTTAGCTAATAGGGTAGACGGCACATGCACTATGGGTAATTTATTCTGTCTGGGAAGATTGGGGGATATTTTCATGTCAGAGATAACATCGGAGTTAAAATGATGAATGTGTAAAACTTTGATGAGGGAATGGGGGAAGACATTCTAAGCCTACTAAGAAAGCGTTCATGGAATAATGCTGAAATTAATATGACTGGAGAGCAAGTAGGATGGCCAGGAAATAGAAAGACATCAAATAAGAAGGTAGGAAGGACTCTGCTTTTGCAAGGCCTTTATGTGAGAATTAGGGCTATTTATTAACTTTGCAAGGGGGTCTATCACAGTGTTATTTGAAGCAGGAGTCAGTAGCTTGATACTTGAAAAATCTTCAAGATCATGGCTTTCCAAACTTCTTGTTATATGCTATCTTTCTCTCTGAAATACTTCTGAATTCACAATGTCAAGAAACATTTAGTCCAGAATAAAAACAAGTTCCCCAACTCTGAGAATTTTATGGTGAACTCATTTTCTTTGTCCATAATATATTCTGTTCTCCCTTCTTTTGCAGACACCTTTGTGAATTTTAAAATTTCTAAGGAACGAAAAGTAGCTTCTGATAAGGAAAAAGAAACTCTGCTTTAATTGCGTATATAAGAAACATAATTAGAATCATAAAAATATAATTAATATTACAATTTTCTAAGAGCCCTTAGAGTGAGAAAACTGAAACATGCCCCTTATGAAGGGAACTCATATTTAAGTAAAGAGGAAGTCAGTCCCCAGTCTGGACAGTGAGTTCTGCCAGTGAAAAGGAGGCATCACTGATAAGTAGACCTTCAACTCATTTGCAACTCCCATTACCTCTTTCTCTCACTAGCATTTGCTGAGAAGGGAAGTGAGCAGTTTCATCCTTTCTTTTACTGAAGGATTTGGTTGTCAACTCACTCCTTCTTAACATTTCAAGATTCCTGGGAAAAGAAAATCAATTCTTTCTCACTAAAATATGGTGGCACTTGTTGAACACATAGTAATTGTGTTAAATCACTAACTGAGGCCCTTTGGAATAAGTGCTCTGGAAAAAAATAGATTGAAAAAGATATGACTACTCTCAAAAAACAAACAAACGAAAAGGATTAGAGTCAAAAACTCTAATGTAAACTCATGGTTAGCTTAATATAGAGATGGATAGACACAGAAATAACTATAGATTTATATGTATGCATGTGTTATTATACATACACATATTCCCTAGCTCTGTCCATTGAGAGGCCCTGGAAACAATGACAGATCAGAAGCAGTGAGCACACCCAGCTCCCACATCTTGGTTTCTCTCTCATTTTATCATAATAAAAGGAACCATGGCTCCTTCAAGAAAAGGCTGATCTAGGACTAAGGTAAGGACTACACAAGATGAGGCTGGCACTTGTTGTAACAGAAGAAAGTAAGGAATTGCTCAAAAAAAAGAAAAAGAAACACACAATGATGGTGCCACGTCAAAGGGACAGAGGAGCCAACTTAAAGATCTCCTAATGGCCAAAGCAGGAGCACTTTGAAGAATAAAATGAATAACATAAATGACATAGTATTGGAGATAGCCCAAAGAATCAAGTAAATATCCATGAATTCATACTGACACAAATAAAAGATCGAATAAATAAAGGAGGGAGAAGAGAAAAATTCATTCAGAAAAACTGAAAATAATTTACATATGTGCTCCCCCATCAAGGAGATGGAGCTTAGTTCACCACATTATCATCATCACCGGGCCTGAGTATGGACTACACTTGGGGACTGGCTTCCAAAGAGTATGGTATGGAAACAGGAGAAAAAGTAATTTTACAGTAGAGAAGCCTGAAAAATCCTAAGCCAGTCCAGTGGTTGAGGTTAACGTCATCCATGATAATCATGTCAATAGCACATACCTGGATATGATGTGATGAGAATAGCACTTTATTTTACATCTGTGAACTTCTTCTCCAAAACATATAACCCAACTCAACTATTAGAAAAACATCAGAAAAACCAAAATTGAGTAAGCTCCTATAAAATACCTGACCAGTACTCTTTCAAACTGTCGAGGTCATCAAAAACAAGGAAAATCTGAGAAACTCACAGGTCATAGACCAGAGGAAAAAAAGGAGACATGAGAATGAAAAGTAATGTGTTATCCTGGATAATAGATGGACAGCTAACTTTGTATCCAATAGAGAATATACATATTATTTAAACATCCTTGGTACATTAAAAATAATTAACTGTTTTAGGCCCCGAAAAAAATCTCAAAACATTTTTAACAAAAATTATACAGGCTTTTCCCTCCCTCCTCTTACCATAGTGCAACACTACGTTAATAAAAAGTTGGTTGAATAAATTATAGAACATCAAAAAATCTTTATTTTTTAACATGCCTGTCTGCGGGTGCTCAGATATTTTTGTATTCTCAGTATTTTTCAGATATTTTTGTCTTAATTTGTGAAAGAGAAACTTTAGATTCTTGCATGGTAAGTGCAATATAAACTTTCCTTTTAAATTTTATTTCCCATCCTAAATATTGTGTAGTTCACCTTCTTCCTGGGAACTCTTTACATCATTTGACAGGTTTTGAGCTGAATTTGTAACCTCTTTCTGCTCCATTGGAGAAAAGATAACACTACTCAGCTTTTTAAAATTGATCATTCAGGAACCCAAAATGGAACCCAAGCTTTACAATTATATAGAAAATGAATATTAATATGAATTTAACTTTGGAATCTCACACCGGAAGATGATTTTTATGATTTTCTTGGAATTAAAGATAACTTTAACAATAACCCAGATCAGCATTTCTTGATCTTTTTTTTCTCTTGCATTTTTATTTAAGTCTTTTAAAAAGTCCTATTCTCTTACCTTTGAAATTCATCTCGCTCTATAAAGACATGACTTAAAACTACTGATGTGTGGAAGACTATCTCTTTATATATTCACTTATAAAGAATTTTATTTTCAGCGATTATAGTGTAAAAACTACAAATAACTGTTTTTGCTTTCCAAAAGTGAAATTATAATGTTGAATATGATTTTCCAAATTACACATGACCCATCCTCAACTCCCAGGGATTCTGTTAAATCACTGGTCTAAATCAAACCTTAATTTTATATTTGAGTAAACTGAGACCAGAGAAATTTAATTTTCTCAAACTCGTGCTGGGAATTAGTAACCAAGTGTTGATTCACAGAATAACGTCCTTTCTCCTAAGTTTGTTGCAAAGTAGAACTTGAGGAAAAAGTAGGTTTTAAAAACTGAAACAGGGCCAGAAGCATTTCTCTCCCTTTAAGAGAACCCTCTTCAAAGAGTGCTCTCTGAAGAAATCCCCACTGAAAAATCCCCACAAATTCCTCTCGTGTTAATCTGATCCTGATACACTGAAAGTACAGAAACTTATCTTGATATAAAGTAGAAGTCCCACTCTTACATTCTCTCTCTTTACAGTGCCTCTGTGACAGAAAATGTTTATAGAATTCTGAATTCTATTGTTGAATGCTTTTATAATCTCAAGGAATTTCTTCCAGGCACATAGAGTACAAACTATCTTAGTGGCAACATATAAGCCCTGTTGTTCTATCAAAAACAGCTGCTAAATCATTCTGTGATCTCTTAAGGACACCTCTCTTATTCAGCCCAACCATGAAAGTAGCAACTTTCTCAAACTAATCCCATGAATAAGTTATTGTTAGAATCTCCCATGCCCCAAATTGTTAGAGTGCTAATGATTGCAGGGAATATGGAATGACAATGCCTTGCAATGGTTTCACAGCAAATTTCGAATTGCTACAGGTCTAAAGGAAAATTTTCCTATAGGTTAAAGTTAGGAGATGGGAAGCCATATTATGAAGAAAAAAAAATAGTTCAACCAGGAATAATAGCTAAGTTTCCCCAGGAACTAATTCCACTGAATAGAGTGCAAGCAGAAATAAAATCCTGAGTAGAGTAAGGTGGCTGAAAGTATTTTTTTTGTATGAAATACATGAAACAGTCTAAAGAACACTGAATTTATAAGCTAAGAAACAACTTTTCCATAAATGGTCAACACTACAACTTCTCTCTCAACGTATACTTAATCTCTGTGTCATCTTGGCAAAGTACTTAAACTCTGAAACTCAGTTTCCCCGGGTACGTAAAAAAAAGGCATAAGCTAGATAATATTTAAGTTTCCTCTAACTATAAAATTTGTCTCCATATAAGTTAATTTCTAAACAGTAATTGCTAAATATATCCTTCAAACAAAAATCATATCATGAAAATAAGAATATTTGTAAAATCAACTAGCTAAAAATAAAGGCCTGAATCTCTTAATTTTTCCAATTAACAGTAATCAGCAATTACAAAGGTGAAATAAAGATGAGTTTATAAACTTTAAATCCAGTTTTATGGAATTGGTGTAATACCTAGTTATGTTGACATCACTTGTGAAGGACAGAGACATAGTAATATTCTTCTTTCCTCAGAAAATGAAGGAAACATTTATTTTGGAAACGGTAAGTTCATACAAAGATAATAACATCAAGTTCACATAAAGATAACAACTAAATTTTTTTTCTAGGCAAGATATATGCAAGATACACAGAGACTGATTTTTTCATCTATTTTTCATTACTATGAAACAAAGTAATTTTCATTACTTTTAGCATAGGTTTGTTTTTAATGCTGTCAAATTTTGAGGTGAGGTTATCCCAGAATACATTATTAGTACCATTTTAGCTCATTGTTTATCATTATCAGACTTGAGAAGGCGGCAGAGTGTATTTTAGCGAGTAGAACCATTATCTTTAAACAAATCATGAAGCAGAACAGTTCTGAGTGAACAGGGATGCAGAGTTCACCATATTGCAGCTTTGCCTGTTTTCCTGAGGTAGCTTCCTGAAACTCTGGGGCTTCCAAGATGACTGTTTGGATACGTTTGTTGTACTGGAAAACACATAAGGTTTTGAGTCCCCTGTAATTTGGTTCAAATCTCAACTCATCCTCTTAACAAGCTGTGGGATGATGAGAGAGTTATACATGTGTGAGAGGTTAACAATAGTAATTAACATTACTGTTTATGATTGTTGTATGGATAGGATACTCAATAAATATCAATTCACTTCCAATATTGTTTAAAATTAAACATAAAACATTTGTCCCACCGTTTAAAAAATGGACACAGTAGTTGTCTCCAGATGTAGGCCTTCTAAAATTCAGGTTTAGGTATTTCCAATTTGTCTCAGGTGGTTTTCCCTCCCTCAGGTTATTAGTGTCAAGTTTCTTGTTGTCCCAAGGGTTCTAACCATGTCTTACTATCATACTTATTATACCTAGTTAACTCTAGATAAACACACACAAATCAGTGGTTTATTATGAAAACTCCATAATACACAGTGAATGATCCATGGGTCCCATGTTTTTCTTTTCTAAACAAAGGAAACAAAAATGTATAAACTTTTGATTTTAAATTTCAGCTAGAACTGTTAAAAATTGTTCCTTCACACTAACTTTTATTTTTACTTTGAAGGCCATTTCTTTTTTAAAATCAAATGTGGTTATATTTCTCTCATGATTTAACAACATAACTTTTTAGTTTTCTCAAAGCAAGATTTCAATATTTTTTGCTGATATAGCATTTGTTGGCTTATTTTAATAGTCAGACTTCAAGCTTAAGGTGATGGCAGTAGTTGGAAGATAGAAATGCACTGTACAAATAAAAAGGAAAATTGGTATCTAGGTTATTTTTCAGCAAACACATTCAACACTGATGATTATTCATCCAGCGTATCAAAGGCAATATTTACTGATCTTTCTTGACTTAGAAACAACATATGCAATATCTTATGTCTCTAATACTCTCTAGTTTCATGGCATTATGGTCAAGAGTGAGGACTCTGGAGACAGACTGGGTTAGAATATCAACTACATTACTTACATTGTGCAAGTCTTGCCTTTGTTTCTTCATCTATGAAATGGGGATAATAATAGTTACCTACATCAGAAGGTTGTGTGTGGATTGAATGAGTTAAAGTATTAAAAACTTAAAATACCTCTTGGCACATAGTAAGCACTCAGTCATTATTATCATTTATACTAATGCACTGGTGTCCATCCTTGTTAATCAAAACTCATTGGATGAGCTCCTATTCTATGCTAGGCACAGTGATAGACACCTAAATTACTAAGGCAAATCACCCATCATCCTTGCCTCCAAGAGCTTATAGCAAAGTAGAAAGAAGACTTGGTGCTATAACTCAGGAGTTGTTAACTTGAATTTGACTCAGGGAGTCCATGAACTTAGATGAGAAAAAAATTAAATATTTATTTTCTAACTGAAATTTAGCATTTCCTTAACCTATTAATATAGGCAACAAATCACAGTAGTGCTAGCAGTGCCTGAGGTTTTGTTTCCAAATTACAGATACTTCCATATCACGTTACAGTTCTTACAGGTATCTCAGAATATCATTGGCCCTCATCATTACTCTGAAATTGTTATCAGACTGACCTGCTGCTAGATCTTCTTTTGTACATTCAAAAAGAAGCACCTATATTACTATATCACGACTTTATCTTTTACTATTTTGGTAATGATATTTTATTATAATTGGTTTCCTTTATAATCTGATTTCATATTTGTGCATTTTTAAAACAAGGGGTCCATAGTCTTCATCAGACTGCCAAAGGGGTCCATGGTACAAGAAAGGTAAAAAAAATCCCACCACAGAAGCCCGTGGAAGGCAAAGTGGGGGCACCAGTGAAAGAGTGCGCAATAGAAAGGAGTATATGATTTTTTTTTGTAAGAGAAGCTAGGTGGTCCTCATTTTTTAAAACAAACTTAAAAACAGTCAACTTGAGGTTGACTTTGTTCTGATTGCAAAAGTGCATAGAAATTGAAGTTAAAAAACCTGGGTTCAAGTCACAGCTGTGCTACTAAATAAGTAAGTCACCTAACCTCTCTGAGGCTAGTTTCTCATCTGTAATAAACAAATAATTCCAGTTTCATAGGATCATTATGACAAAGTGAGATAATAAAGGTAAAAGCATATTGGTAACTATAAAGGTTAAAACGATTGCTGTTCTCCTTTCCTTGAACACGTATCTAGTCCTGTGCTAGGAAATATAAAAGAAATGGACAACACCTTTGCTCTTTAGGAGTTTACCAATTCTAGATATGGCATGAAGGCCAAAACAAACAAAACCCTAGAAAGCAATTCAAATTCAGCGTGAGGTAGGGAACTTGTGAATTGGCGCCACAAGTCTCAAAAACAGTTGCCACGCCAAACTTAGAAATAAATGAATGAGCTGGCCACAGAAGTGACCAATCCTGAGATGCTCTGTAAATGTTTCACCAATAGAACAAAATATGATTAAGAAGACTGTAGTGTAACCAAGACAACCCCTCAATTAATAACTTGTCTGAGGCAACGAGGTTATTTTTGTTTTGTTTTGTTTTGTTTTTAGTGTTCTACATACATTCTAAAGAACATAAAAAGTGAGAATTTGTTTCTATGTCTTTCTCATAGCATGGTTGGCTTTGATTCTCATGACAGGTACTGGTTAGCTACTGTACATTAAAACCATGCCCATGCTGAAGCCTGGAATACTACCATGGCCTTCGTTCTTAAAGGAATCCCCTTTAAGAACATCCCAACTCCCTTTGCTCCATTTCTCTGTTCATCAAAGATTTATGATAACCTGTAACTTGTCTTTTTCTTTGACTGTACCCGTGCCTCCACACTCTCTCCAAAAGGGAAGACCCCGTATAAATGATGAAGACTGGTAATTTTGCCACTTAGATTTACTGTTAATTAATAAACTAGCATTCTGGTTTCTAACTTGATATTTTGTGATCTGCTTAGTGTGATTTAATTCTCCAGACCGTGATCGAATTGATGAAATTTAATTTTCTAACCCAGTAAAGCTGAAGTTGAGCGGTTTACCAAGATCAAAAACCCCACAAGTGTCTGTGGGGTGGCATTAAACCAGAAGGTTTTTTTTTCCAGAAATCTGAAAAAAAAAAGCGCCTCATTTTGGGGGGGGAAAGAGAGAACAGAATAGTATAATAAGAGCATTCTAAACTTTTTGTCTAAAAATATGGGGTGTACTTAAAAATTAGCAACAGGTATACCTAATTCATATGTGCTCCTGAAATGTCAAATTTTATATTAAATGCATCATTCGAAGAGCTCACTTTCTTAAGTAGCAACTACTTTGATAAAATTAGTATTTCAGATATTTGAATAACCATTCTAAAGGTACTAGTTTTGTAAAGTGCTTTGAAGATAACTATAAATACTGAAGCAGACGTTTGAAAAATTGAAAATATGAAATGAAATGGTTGTTTATAGATTGGGATTTTGGGAAGAACATCCTTAGAGATCATCTTGCCGAACCTGAAATTCAAATCTTTGAGTATTAGCTCAACTCCATACCTATCTGTATCAGAGACTGAATTGGGCCTATGCATCCATCTTTTTAAGCAATATCCGCAAGTCTCTCAAGTTTTTGAACTGCAAAATCAATAGGTTCTCAAAAAGGGTGCGCGTACTTCTAAGAAATCATCCCGTTTATCCCTCTGACTCATACGGTGTCTAGGGTGGTGGCGGCGGTGAATATCTAGGTTTTGCTTCTAACGTGTTGAGAAGCCACAACCTCTCTCAGTAACGATCCTGAAGCCTCACAGCACCTACAGAAAACAAGTTTTCCTCATTTTATAGTAAATTCCTGTTACGTATAAATCACTCCCTTAGGTGGAGCCCAGTCGCGTCGGAGAGCAGCCGCAACCCCTTAGCTGCCCCCAGTCTTCTCCAGGACTTTACTGGGTGGGATTCGGTCATAGGCGGCTTGAGGCACGTGGTGACGAAGGGACAGGGGACTCGATCCCCGCCCCGAGAGCCCCTCACAGAAGAAGCGACCTGACCAACCCCTAGGCAGGCCCTTTCCTGTGAAGTTAGAGACTCGATCGGTAATGGATCTCAGTTCATTTAACAGGCCCCTTGCCCCTTATTCCTCAGAGGCCCGCCTCTCTTCAGGGGTCCTGTACCCCCCTGGGGGTGGTGACTGACGACGCTCGAAAGGCGAGAAACGGTTCCCTAAGCCGTACGCCGGGTCCCTCTCTCCCCCACAATGCACCGGGGCCAGCAGGAAGGCCGCTCCGACCCCTAATTTTCCCGCGAATTCAGTTCAAAGAGGCGGCCGGGCCCGCGATCGGCAGCGCGCACGGGCCAACCAAGCCGCGCCTCCGCGAGAAGCGCCTCCGCGTGACTGACGGGGGAATCCGCGGGCCAACGGGCTGGGCGGCCGGGCGGCGCGCGCTCCCGCCGGCCAATCAGAGCGCCGGGCGGGGGAAGTGGGCGGAGCCAGGCCAGGCTAGGGTGAGCGGCCTCCCGAGCGGAGCGGGGCTCTCAGGAGGAGACACTTTTTTTTCCTCCCTCCTTCCCTCCTCTCCTCCTCCCTTCCCTTCCCCTCTCCTCCCCTCTCTCCTCCTTCCCCCCTCGGTCCGCCGGAGCCTGCTGGGGCGAGCGGTTGGTATTGCAGGCGCTTACTCTCCGGGGCCGCCCGGCGGGTAGCTGGCGGGGGGAGGAGGCAGGAACCGCGATGGCGCCTCAGAAGCACGGCGGTGGGGGAGGGGGCGGCTCGGGGCCCAGCGCGGGGTCCGGGGGAGGCGGCTTCGGGGGTTCCGCGGCGGTGGCGGCGGCGACGGCGTCGGGCGGCAAATCCGGCGGCGGGGGCTGTGGAGGCGGCGGCAGTTACTCGGCCTCCTCCTCCTCCTCCGCGGCGGCGGCAGCGGCGGGGGCTGCGGTGTTACCGGTGAAGAAGCCGAAAATGGAGCACGTCCAGGCTGACCACGAGCTTTTCCTCCAGGCCTTTGAGAGTGAGTGTGTTTGAGGCTTTGAGGGCAGGAATACCCACTCTTTCAGCATTCTGGGGTCGGGACACTCAGGCTGGCTCCCCCCCCCTTCCTCGCCGGGAGTCGACTTGATTTGGGAGTGGAGAGAGAAATTGAGGGGGCTGTTCCCCCTTCAGGGATTACGGTTCAAGAGGGCCTGAAGTCTGGGGCCTTTGGGGGAGGTGAATGGGGGAAGGTCCAGGTGAGGTTCTTGACGCCCCGAAGATTTACACAAGGGGTTAGGCAGCGGGGGCCCCACGTTAAGAGCAGGCTTCTTTCAGAAGAGGTTATAGCTGGACTGTAGGTCTGTAGTCTCGGATCTGCAGTGAGATCCCAAGACTAGTTTTTGCTTGCTTTAATGCTTTTCGTACTCTACAAGTACAAGGGTTTCGGTTGGAGGTTTTGAGCAGTATTAAGCCTGTGAAGAGATGAATGCGGTAAAATCGACAAAATTGTCATTAGTCCGAAATGCTTTGGCAGTACGTGCTGCATGTTATCACGGCACCTTTTGATGCCTTAAGCCTTTCAAATCTATCCACCCATTTCATGGATACATAAACTGAGACAAGTGGTGATTAAGCTTATTACTCATCTTGAGATGATCTCGGAAATCTCCCAGTTGTGCTTGTCTTAATTCCGAAATCTTATGTTTTAAGGTCTTGTTTCAAGGGCAAAACTACTAGTTAATTTGGAAAGCGGAGCAAGGTGTCTGGAAACAATAGAATTTATAAATAATTTCAACTGTCTTTTTAATGAATATTATATCCTGATTTCCTTTTTGCTTTTGTGTGGATGTTATAATTTGGGTGATCTTTAATATTAAATATCTTACAGAAACTTGAATAAACTTGGTTCTACCGCTGAATGTCTTTATTTACAATTTTTCCGTGGCATATGTTAAGGGCATGGTATCAGCTGTGCTTGGAAATACGTATTACATTGTTTAATACCCTTCTTTCATTCTCTCTCATTAGTGCTTAGTGACATTCTAATTGAAATCTAATACAAGGAATTTCAATTTCTGTTGAAACGAGTATTGAACCTGCTTGAGAGAGATTCACGTTGTTACTTTTGCTTAATATATTTTCAAAAATCTGGAGAGGATTTAAATTAGTAATATGCTAGAGAACTGAAATACAGTAATGACAATAAACATGCATGTTTGTACCCCTTCTAAAATATTTCCTTTTAGTTTATTTGGAACAACACTAAGATTAAGTGGATATTTAAAAATTCTTTCTAAATGTTATGAGAACCAAGTCCTCCAGGAAAGTTTTAGCTGTTTTTCTTTCTGTCCAGTCTACCTTGGAGAAGTAAACTGTCATTAAGAACTAGATTGAGTCACAAAACAACTCTATTCTGCTCTAATATTGACCTTAGTTTCTGAGATGTTTAAATGCTTCGATGTATACTGATATAGTCATATTTAGTTCATTTTGATACTGCTTTAAAGAAATGTGATAGTAGTAGGTCATTCATGAAGTTGATATGATGGTATTATATTTTCTATCTATAAGTCCTTTATAACAAATTTTAACTAAACAGTATTAAAAAGACTAGGAATCTATTACTTTGAAAATATGAATTGAGGTAGTATTTATTTACATATTGCAGTAATATTTACAGTGAGCAAAATAGATTAAAAACAAACTACAACTAGAAATATTTATTGAAAAATTTAACTACAGTTTGTGTCTCAGATTTCTTTCAGTGTTACTGACTTTCATCATATTTGCATTAAGACATGAAGGAAACAGTTTTATTCTGTTTTGGCTGACTACAAATTTTTAAAGAGACCAATTAAAGAGTGGAGATTTCATTTTGTTATTGGGCATCAATAAGTAGTTCTTTTACTGAATCCAGCTGCATCATTTCAGCTACTTTTTGGGAAGAGATGGACTCTAAATAGTTTAAATAAGCTAAATTAAATGAATGTAACTATATAGTTCTGCATACAGACTAGTTTAAAAACTAGTTACCTTAGAAATGCAAGGCTTAAGAACAAGATTGTAGAGCATCTTAAATTTAAAATAAATGTAGATGAATTTTGTGACTATGCCATAGATCTAATGTCTTTTGATCTTATTGTGCATATTTTTGTGATGTAGATAATTTAGTACATGATTTCTATAACAAGTGATTGGTTTATGTTAATTATAACATGAGCTGGGTTGGTATTTTCTTGACAACTTGAGTAATAAGTAAATTTAGATAATATTTGGATTTTGTTTTCTGTTACCTAGAACCAACGCAGATCTATAGATTTCTTCGAACTCGAAATCTTATAGCGGTAAGTTATCAACAAAATTCATTGATACTATTTTTTCCTAGAATTTCATCTATTTAATTTTAATATTTTTAAAACTTTTCTTATAGCCAATATTTTTGCACAGAACTCTTACTTACATGTCTCATCGAAACTCCAGAACAAACATCAAAAGGTACATTTTATGAATCTTTATTTCAAGTAAATCATGTTAAAGTTTTGTTTTAAAGTACTATTTCTAATTAAAGATTAAATATGAAAACTGAGGCAAAAGAGTGACGGGTTGAATTGGTTGCAAAGTGATAATTTTAAGTAGTATAACTTTCGTAAATCCCAGTTTATTACCAACTTTTTCCTAATATAAATGATTTAGTAGTGAAGTGAATGAAATGATTTTACTGACATACATTTTTACTCTGTGCTATAGTTATTTTCAAGTTTGGTAGAAGTTGAAGATTTAAATATTTACCAGAGGGCTCAGGGGAACTCTTTTTGATACCTAAACTTAACAGTTAATTTTTGAATTTTTTTATGTGTTCTAACAATAAAGAATTCACTTCTATAATGATAGTTTCAGAAAGTCTCATTTTACGTCTTTGGTGGTGTTACTACAGGGAAATACTTTTGAAGTCAGTGGGATGAATGTCCTTAAAAAATAAGTCTTAATCATTTAGTCTTAAAGTGGAGTCTGGAAGTGTCAGACAAAACTTACTTTTGCTTTGTAATATTTAATATTTAACCATGTATAATTAAGGAATACTATTTTCTTGTCCTACATGCAAGATTATTTATTGAGCATATCAAGTGAACAACTTCAAATTTAAAGGAGAGAATTTTTATTAAGCATTTGGTATTGTCATCTTGACTTGGTAAAACCATTAAGCTATCTCAATAGCCTTTGAAACTAAACTCCTTTGGAGAGTCCTGTTGGTTACTAAGTAGGCATTGTGTTTTCTATAGCAAGACATACTTTAGTTTTAATATATATCTAGATGGATTTCGAAGAATTGAAATATTAAAACTATTTGTCTTGTAATCTTTCTGAATCTAGAGAGAGAAAAAACATGGCATTTAGTAGGTGAAACTTAGTAAGTGCATAAATAAGTAGAAAGGGGGTGATGGATTAGACAGCAGAATTAAATTTGTCATCTTTTTACCTGATTACTCCATTATTTGATCTATGCCAGGGTTCAGAAAACTTTCTATAAGGAACCAGATAGTAAATATTTTAAGCTTTGTGGTCAAGGAAGCAGATTTGAAGATATTAAGTAGGCTCTGGGTACTTGGACAAAAAGACAGGAAACAAATGTCCGCAAATTTTTTATTGATGAAATTCAAACTATAATAATTGAATACAATGTTTCATAATACAGGCCTACTAGTGAGAGGTGTGGGATTCTTTAATTTTTATGTGGTGGGGGGAGATAACATTTAGCTTAATTGGGGTTTAGAATTAGTGTTCTCTATTATCAAATCAGTTGCAAATGTTTATCTGTAAAAACCATTCTTAGCTTGTGAGCTGTGTATAAACAGATAGTAGGCCAGATTAGTAGTTAATGTTTATTTTACTATTTTTAATATGGAAGATCAGTTGAGTTATCTAGGATGCTGCCTGATTTATATTTAAAAGTAATTAAGTTTTTCAGAATAAATTTGGGTTAACCCATAAATGGATAAAACCAAAATATACATTTAAAATCTAAGTTTGTCATTTTCCTGTCACGTTTGTTTATTAGACTGTTTGTCTCATTGTAGGATATGTTTTTGTTATCTGCTAATGGGCGGAGGCAATTTTAAAAACTTGGTAGAAACTGATTTTCTTAGTTTATTCCCTGTTAGGTAAAAAATTGTCTTTTGGGGGAGTTTTGAAGCAATTCACCACCTAGGAAACATAAATTCCCCTTAGTTTATTTCCATACAAAATGCATTAGTTGTCATCTACTCTTAATTCTTTTGTTATATGCTTGGTCTATGTAAGACATTTTTAACAAATTATACCACAACTTATATCTTCAAATAAGTGTTGTCCTTTTCAAAATAGTTGGTGGCTTTGAAGGTGGTATTTAGCTCAGTAATTGTCGTCTTTGTTTAAAATGTTTTTGGAACTCCCTTTTATGGAATTGCTTTTAGTACTATCCCTTTGCTCCAAATGTTTTTGGAACTCTTTTATTATTACAACGACATAATATTAATTGTTAGAATAAACATATCATTTCCTTGAAGTTACACACTCAGTTGTAATATTAATTTGGGTACATTTGTTAAACCTGCTGTACTTTAGTCTTATTTCATAGAGGTATTCGAATTCTTTAGGCTAACACAACAATGACACAATGGAAATACTGGTGAGGAGAAGGGCATCTTTTACTGAATCCATTTTACAGTTTTGTGTAAACTGTTTCTGAATTCTTCCAAGAAAATTTCCAAAAATGTCTTGAATTTTAAAAAAATTCTCCTTTTTAATGACTTTTTGGTAACTATTTCCCTTGTTAAACTTGAGCTATAGTAGCAGTATCTTTCTAAAGTACAGAAGTACTCTGTGTTGGAGGATGGGACTACTTTCGTATAGTTGCTTATATGGTTTCTTTTTTCCTAAGAGAAGCTGGGTTGCCTTTGTGATCTTAACCTACTTCAAATGGTGGTTAATATTCAGTTTTCCTATGCACTTCTATGTAGAACTCCATAATTTTGGAAGAGATGAACCTTGGGACTTATAGTCTTTTCTTCCGACAGACAGGATTTCTTCTTAATCGTTACATAAAGATAAACATTATTCTTAAAGTTTTCAGTAATTTTACAACCCTCCTCAGTAATAGATTTCAGCATTTATACTAAAATGTTCTTTGTCACTAGCCTGAAGGAATCTTACATTTTTCTTCTTTCTTCTCTCTTATCTGTGGAGATTGAAAATGTATTGCCATCCTTCATAAACTACTACTTACTATGCTCTATTGGATGAAACTTTAATATTAAAGTTTTCGGTAACTCTAAAAGTAAAGAGAGAAGCTTTTTTTTTTTTTTTACGATCTTTTGTTAATGGGAGCTATCTATTCACCTGAAATATAGATTGTATCAATTCTGTTCTTCCTATCAGTATTTTACTGCAACATATTTACATTAACATTTCTTTACTGATAATTTTTTTAATTGAGTACAATAGAGGTTTTGAGAAATGAGCATATTAGTAATTTCTAGTATCTAAATTCCAGCTTCACAAACTAATTACCACAGACTATGTTAAGTTTTTCAAGTCCTAAATTTTAAGAGTATATGAGTAGAGAAATATTTGTTTCCATATTATATGTGGCTTTAGATTTTTAGCCTTTATCTCTAGGACATATAGTACACCAACTTAAGAACTAAGATGAGGCTTGTTTTAGAATCCATTCATTCTTAAATTGCTTGGGCCAGGGGGTATCTTAATTTGTTTCTATTTTGTGGAAAAATTACTTTCTTTTCTTAAACTTGTCAAGTTAAAAGCTAATAATTTTGAGTCAGTGGGTATTTCCCCCGAACTTCAAAATTTTTCTGATGATGGCAACCATCTCTTTAATATGACATATTTAACTTTACTCATTGCTGATAATTTTTGAGGATGTTTTGGTAATTTTAGATATGTTTTGTAGAATATTCATTTTTATGTGATAATGCTAGCATATTTGTCAGGTTACTTAATAAAAGTATGAATATTTCAAAATATACATAATTTGCATTTGTTTGGCTCAGTCCAGCAGATGCTTGGGTATCTACTAAGTATAAGGCACTGTTCCAAGTACTATGTGGCTTTTCCTGAAGAAAAGCAATCCCTGCCCTTCATAAGATAGCAGGAGAAATGAAATATTTATGCAAGTAATATTTAGGAAAGTAAATATTAAAATAAATATAAACTAAGTGCCATAGGTAAGGAGAAATTCTGGTTTGGGAATAATTACAAAAGGTTTCATGGAGAACCTTTTAAGATGGGACTTGAAGGCTTGTCTGCTGGATTATAACATACACTGTCTCAATAGTATTCATTGTTATGGCTAACCATCCATAATTTATCTAATTAAAAATAATAAAAAATCAGATTTCCAACTTGCCTATTATAGTGACAATAAAGTATAATCTGTTTGTTTTTCCCAGTTGAGAAGTGATTATTTTGTTTATCTGTTTCTTCCAGGAAAACATTTAAAGTTGATGATATGTTATCAAAAGTAGAGAAAATGAAAGGAGAGCAAGAATCTCATAGGTAAGATAACCTGTCAATCAGTTTATATTAAGTGACATACTTGAGGAAAGAGGAAAAAATGATAGTGATCATTTCCCTAATGATCACCTCACTATTATAAGGAGTTAGAAGGAATCTTAGATGTCAGTTGGTCCAAACTCACACAAACCAGAAATTACTTCCTTTATACCATCCCTGGCAGAGAATCTTAACTGTCATCTTGAATACCTCCAATGTTGGGAACTCACTGTTTTCTAAGGCAGATGTATTCATTATTAACAGTTTCTTGCATTTTGAATCTGAATTTCTGTAACTTCTGCAGTTGGTATTAATCTTACTATCTCATCTAAGGAGGAATGGAGACTTGTATTCATGGTATTCTTATGATATGTTAGGTGCTATGCCAGGTGTTTCATAGCATCACATCTCTTCAAATATGAGAAAAGCTCTCTTTTTTTTTTTTTCCATTTTGCCCTTCCCCTTATTTATATCTTTCAGGCAAAATATTCTGTATTTTATATTTAAAATACGTTTATCACAAGATAGTTTCATAAACTTGACCCTTTAGACAGAATCTACTTACTGTATGTTTTCAAATGTGATACCCACAACTAATTTCTAAATATCTGACTAGCCTAATATCTGCCTAGGCTAGACAGTATGCTTCTGTTTATTCTTTGATATGTAAACTAAAGGAAGCTGAATACTGTTCTAAAGAGAAACAAGAACTTGGGTGGTATTTATTTAATTCATTGACTACTTTTAGGGAGAATGCAAAACTAAAAATACTAGCTTTTTTAAAAAAAAATAGAGTTGTAAAATTGCCACAATGGATTTTTCTTTTTCTCTTGAAATTTTCAGAGGAAACTTAACCAATCTTAACAATTTAGATGGGATATATACTGATGTAATGATGCTTTGTATATGGTTTCTCATTTTCATGGATTGTATAAGATGTTGTTTTTGCAGTTGCTTATGTTTAAAGTTGGGCTTTTGATTCGGTTATTTTGTTACTTAAATTATAAAATCACATTTTTAATTTTATATCTTACAGTCTTAGAGGACCAAAGTGTGATTTCAATTTCCATATCTAGGCAATCTTGATTTGAAAATAAACTTTGATAGTCCGTTCTAGAAGCTAAGATCCCAAATCTTTATCTGTTACTGCCCAGAGAGTACCTTACAATATAGGACTGAGAATATTCCCAGTGCATGCATACTCTATTATTTGTTTGAATTCCTATTCCAGATTTTTATCTGGTTACCTACCCTGGACAAAGCTCTTGGGATCCTCAAGGCCTTTTTCACTTAAAGTATAAGTTACATTCAGAGCCTGATCTGACCTGACCTCCTTGCTTCTTGTCTCCTTAACACCTTAATAGTTTGCCCTCCAGGTCTTTCAGGGTTCATGTGAGAAGGAAGAATGAACCAAGAAGAAGAAAACTCTTTTCTTCATCTTTTTCTATCAAGGTTCTACCTTCATCATTGCTTAACCCTACTACTGTCTCATTGTGACATTGGCTTTGATAAGTATTACAGAGCTTACCTTAGAGTGTGTATTGTGAGGGAGATAGAATATACTGGTCAGTTCTCTCTGAATAATCACTTACCCAATAATTTTGTTTCTTTTGACCCAGTGGGTTCAACAATTAGGCCAGTACTGTAACAGGTGTTGTTAACCAACTCATAGAAACATGAGAGGTTTGCATAGAATTCCTGCTCGTAATTTTGAAAAACAACTTTTTCAGTCTTTAGGATCCTGCTGGGACCAGTGAGTTGGCCTTTTCAACCCCCCAAGATCTTTATGAATGTCTGACTGTTGCTCCCAGAGTCACTAAAATGAATTGAGGAATTGCTTCATTTTAAGTTTACCTGCAAGGCCTTATATTATTAAATGACTTCAGTGTATTTCTCATGTCAAATTAGACATAATCCTGTTGTTCTTCTAAACTTATCACATAAGAAGTTTCCTAGACACCAGTATGTAATGCCAGCACTATAAAATTTTGCTTGTAAAATCTCTAGTCAAATTATCTTACAAGAGAACAAAATAAATCTTTGTTGTTCCATGACATTAATTAGTAGAATTTAAAATGTTAAGTCATATACAAAAAAAGTATCTTTTATATCTATATTTTTATTCTGTACCATCTCAGATTTAGAAATCTTGTTTAGTTTAATTGGATCCTGGATCCATTTAAGTTATAGTCTGGGAATCTTCTATTTGAACTCATGTTCTTTTAGCACTTCCAAAATCGTAATAGCTCCACTCTCAAAGCCAATGTATTTCATACTCTAAAGTTCTAGAGGAATATCAAGATACACAGAAAAGCTCCAAAGTTCCAAGGGACTATCAGTATACACAAAAATATATAGTACTACAGCCCACAAGTTAGATTAATCAAATGCCTGACCTATTTATGACATTTGTAGTGACTTATAAACCAAACCAAATTCACAGCATTATCTGTGCAAAATGAAGTTTGTGTTCCAGAATTTTTATGTAGTTTATAGTCCAGATATACAGTTGTCTTATTAACCACAGATAATGGCAGAAACTTATTAGGGGAAGGAGCTGATAGAAAAAAGAAAAACAGGATACTTCATGATTTTTACTTTAAGGTGTTAGTCAATTCATGACAATAGACCAGAATTGTCATTTGTAACCTTGAAATTCAATAAAAAAAGCCTACCATCGTGAAAGATTATTTCTTGAAGAATGGCTTCTGAAAACTCCAGTGAGCAAATTTTAGAAACTCATAGTGGTCTAACCTCTAGTCTCCAGTTTCTTTTTTTGATGTTTCTCATTTTTTTGATGTGATTATATATATTTAAAATATCTTTTTTCTTTTAAGAATGTCTAATATGCCTTATATCCTCTCCAAGTCTTGTTTCTGGCAGTCTAATTTATTGTGGGTTTTTAATTTATTTTGGGTTTTGACCAAGCACTATACCTTATTGGAATAAATTTCTGGTCTTTCTGTAGTATTCTACCCCAGCAGGATCCCAAGGGCCTCTTGTGCTATTAATCTTACCAGTTTTGGAATTACTAGTCATATTTCTTTACTTCTAGTGCGTCTCCACTAAATGAAAGGTCAGCATGAAAAGATTTCTAAATTGGCGTTGCTTCCAAAAGTATTTCCTCAGGCCAAATGAGAAGCAGAACGTCCCCTCTCTCTCTCCCTTTATCATCTTTCTTTACTGATCCACTGTTAGTAGCTGGAGAAATCCCCTTAACAGATACCTGAACTAGAACTTTTAGTAGGGGTATTTCAAGCCTGTGTTTTTTAGTAGGTTAATAAGGAATAGTGCCTTTTATCACTTTTTTGTTGTTATTACAACCTAAGCTTTTGAATTAATAATCTTTTCTAAGCATTTCCTTTTGTTCTATAACAAATCCTGGATCTGCTTTTCTGGGATTTCCATTTACTTAGTATACCATGTTCCAGACACTATACTTAAGTCCGAGGGCATATAATGGTGAGCAAAACAGATGAAAACCCAGCCTTTATGGAGTTTATTGGCATTTAAGGGGAAAAGACATAATTGTATAATAAATATAATCATAGAATAAGTGCTGGGAAAGAAAAGTATAAGGAAACCGAATGTACAAAGCAGGAAACCAGCTCTTGTTTGAGATACTGAATTTGGGAATAGTGATGGTGAGGGAGGGCTTCCCTGAAGAAATGAGCTGAGATTTGAAAGATAATATAGGAGTAAAATGGGGCGAGAGGGTGAGATAGCTGATTCTAGATAAAGGGAAAATTATACATGTGTCATTTGAGGCCAGAGTAGCTGACAGGGAGAGTGGCATTAGATGAGGCTAGAGCAGATGGCCTTGGCCAGATAATGCAGAGCCTTGTAGGCTATTTAAGGATGTTGGTCTTTATCCTAAGAACACCATAAATTATTTTAAATAGATATGACACATTAATGGCACTTCCCTACCCTTCTCTTTTGTAGTTATAACTGCGTTTTGAAAACTTCAGGCTGCTTAAGTTGATTGTGTTTTTCCCACCGTTAATAAGATCTGATATTTTCCTTCTTTATTCTTTTTTTAACAATCCTATCTTGACTGTACATTTTGAAGTTATTTTCAAATCAGTATCTTCACACTTGAGTTTTAGTTGTTCCTTTTTTAGAACCTGGGACAAGAATTTCTTTTTACATATCTACTCCTGAAGGTGCCTTATCAGTCACCACCAAGCATATCTGATTCTTAAAATCTAAGTGTTTAAGAACAAATTTTAAAAATGTCTTTTCTTGTATGATCTTGGGGTTGACAATAATTCCTTTAAGTTTTGGCTACATTCCTTTAGGAAGGTGATTCATTTATATTTAATGGATTCCCTCCCCTCATTCAACTTTATCTTCTCACTACAAAGAGTTCCCTTTCCTTGAGACTGAACCTCAAAAGAGACACTCGATTCCAGAATAGTGGGCTTAGTATAGTCCTCAGCTTTATATATCATAGCATTAAATGTGTAAGAAAAGTTGGGTAACTAAAATAACAATGTAAGATGCCAAATAACTTACATCAAACTTGTCCTGTTTGAGGTAATAACAGTCTTGACTCTCGAAATGAAGCCTTATACTTGCCATTATCAGATTAATGTATACAAACTAGAGGCACTAACCTTGGTCTCTTTCCAGAATGAAAACTTTGGTTCCTCTGTGGGATCTGACTATTCTTAAAATTTTAGTTTTCCTATATGAATCTCATCTCAAAATCTTAATCCCTTATGAATTTAAATTTACTTAATCTCATTCTACAGAGTGCTTTAGAATTGTCAGATGTTTGTGCTTAGAATCTTATCCCAGAATTTCAAGTTTCCCATTTAGTTTCCTGTTGCCATATTGCTGGCTTCCTCAGAAGATAAGGATAGGGAACACATCACAAAGATGAACCAATTCCTTATCTGATATCTTATATTGATCTTCTGAGCTAGATCCTGTACAGCGTAAAACCAAATAGGCCCAACCAATTTCTTATGTTTCTTTTCCTTCTCTTGTGATCTAGCTTACCCAATTAAGAGGTAGATACAGTAGCCAAAAGAAAGGGAAGAGGATAGATCAGGAAGGGGAAGAAAACTAGCCTTTTTCCTTGGATGAAACCACCCGTGGAAGGCATCAACTATGCCTCATTGTTACATTTTATTCTAGGTAATATCAGAGTGTTTACTTTTAGGAGGGGGAGGAGGAAGAGAAAACGTGCCTAGCAAATTACATTTCCAGAGTTATTTTTTAAGTTAATTGAAATTTGGAATCTCTTTTCTCAAAGAAACAATGTTATGATGATGTTTAAATGTGCTTCCTGTCATTTAACTTATAATGCACAATTTAAAACTGTCTCAGACCTGTTATGATGAAGGACCTTTCTGTTTGTTTTTAATTTTAAATCTTTCGTAAAGTCTTATTCTTAATTTTTTGCCTTATGGAATGGTAAGTTTTCCCAGTGGCCTCGTACATATTGAGTAACACTAATTTAAAATATTTTCTGGGGTAGATCAATGCAAGATGTTTCTAGTATTGCAAACTTGGAAGTTAGAACCACATTTCCTATAGAAACAATGTAAATAATACTATAAGTACTATAGGTAATGAGTCATGATTCCTAACTTTCAATCTTATTACTCTAGGAAGACATCATTATCCTCATGAAAAGCATTTTTAAGTGCCTTTCTGTTTCTGTAAGACACTGCTAGGTGCTAGGGACACCAATAATAAAATGATTGTTGAAAGAGAACCTGTTTGAAAAACAGTGGTAAATACAAGTGTTTGTAAAGGAAGTTAATCTCTGATCATTAAGTTTTGGAATGGTTGGGGATGAGTTCTTCATAGAATATGGTACTTTTGATGAGTTTTATGCAAGCCTCACCACCTTGAGAGGTCATTTTCTCATTTTATAGATATCAGGTCACAGCTGGTATCTGGAGCCAGCATTCAAACATGGATTTTCTGTCTCAATTTTATCATTCTATTTTCCTATATAAGGCTTTAGTGGAGGTAGAAATGGGAGCCTTATTATAGACAGCATTTAGACAAAAGATTTGGCAGTTGGGGACTCATTAGAAAATTCGGAGAAATGTATTTTTAAGAAAATTAACCTGGCTTTAGTATGTAGGTTTACTCAAAGCAACTAAGAATAGAATGGGTTAGTTGAGACCAATCAATGTATCATCGTCTAACATGTGGAAATTATAGAATTTTCCTGTCTTTCAGTGATGTTTTGGAGTTTTGCTAATTCTACTTTGAAGGCGACATTTATGGAACTAATTTTATAGGAAATGCTAGTTGTCTTTTAGTAAAATGGCAAGTAGATTTTGTAAATGGCAGATATACTTGAGAAAAATAAACTGTATAATTAATATTCAATAAAATATATTCACCTTAAGTATATAGTTTCAGTTTTGATAAGTATATACACTTGCATAACCATAATCACAATTAAAATAGAACATTTCCATCACTTTGAAAAATTCCTTGGGCTTCTTTACAGTCAGTTCTTTTAATGTATTTTTTTTTTAAAGGTATGAATTATATGCAGTAAAATTTACTCTTTGGTATATAGTTGAGTGTTTTGACAAATACAGTCAAGTAACAACTACTACAGTTACTCATACCTCTTTATAGTTGCCCTCCCCTCCCCATGTGTTTTTAAAATTTATCTGATTTATTTCAGAAAGTGAGTAAAATTTATGAATTACCTGTTTTCAAGAATGCCATTGTATACCTTTCTTATTTTGCTATACTTAAGTTATAATTGTTATTCTTAGTTTTTCCCTCATATTTTTGCTTTCTAATTATGCTTGGACCTTTACACTTCTCTTCCATAGTCATTTTATCCTCCAGTGCTATCCTAGCATACTTTTCTTACTACTGTTCTAGAAATGCCCTTTGAGACCCTTGTCCTATAGTTTTTCAGCATATAGTTTTATGGCTTACCTCACTGAGAACATAGAGACATCCTCACATCTTCACCCCTCGTTTCTCTAAGAAAAAGAGGAGTCCCAGGCAAACCTCTTTATAAAATATCCTCATTTCCAGTCATTACTCACTCATTAATACTCTCTTGTCTCAATATCTTTCTGTAACTCTTCCTCTCTGATTATAAGAATGCCTAGATTGTCACTGTTTTTACAAAAAAAAAAAACATATCCTTTATGGATTCTTAATGCTCTTTAACTACTATTTACTTTCATTTTTTTATACTAGTAAATTTCTTGAGTAAGGGATCAATACTGCTTCCCTTTCCCCAGTATCTGGTCTTTATAGCCTATATAATCTGGTGTCTATCACAAGACAGAAACTATGTTCTGGAAAGTTATGAACGGCTCCTGATCAACAAATTGTTCTCTTTTGCAGTTTCAAGGTACTACATAAGCCTGTTGCTATTTCTATTTATCTCATCTTACTAGTTTTTCCATTGTAAATAGATATTTCCCAAACAAAAAGGATCACTATAATTTATGCTTCCTTTTCCTTTTCTATTGCTTCTAAAACTAAAAGTGAAAAATGACATGTTGAAACAGTAGATTACAAATCTATAGCATATTTGTCATCCTTGATTGAAATAGAAATTGATGGTTCTGTGTCATTTGTTAGAAGGTTGAATTTCCATAGCTTTAAAATATTCACCTTTACACCTTTACATGGATTTAGCTACGCTTTTCAAAAATTTTTTGAGGAGTGCGAAGGGAACCTTATTCCCATTTTATTGGTACAACACTAAAGCACAGTATATTATCTTGCCTTTCTTTTGGTGGTCTGTTTTTATCTGCCTTACTCCTTTGATGTTTTTATTTTTGTGTGTTGTGTTTTTTTGTTTTTTAATGTGTGTAGACACCGTTTTGGATGTCCTACTTAACAGGAAAAGCATGGAGTTGGGCTCAGTAGAGTTAATAAAAAAATCAATTATTTATAAACTACCTGAAGTAGCTTTGATTGCAATATTATATTTTAAAGTCTAGGCTCTTTTGATTATAGAGCATTAAAGTGATGAAATCTTTTGTTTGTTTTGTTTAGCTTGTCAGCTCACCTGCAGCTTACCTTTACTGGTTTCTTCCACAAAAATGGTATGTACTTGAAAGTAAACATATTGGCATCTTAGCAGCAAAATACCTTGTGAATGTAAAATAAATTTTTTGTGTATAACGTTTAATGGAAAAGATGTTAATTCTTTAAATTCTCATTAGTTGACCTCCAACAATTTCCAGTGTTGCTTTATGTCCTCAGTGATGGAATGTACAGGGATGTAACTTGCAACTCTTTAAAAGTAGTGGTTCTTAAATTTTAGTGTGTGTGGAAACATTCTGACATTTTGTTTAAAAAACATACACCTGGACCCTACAAAGACTCAGATATAGTAGGGTTTTGGTGTAGCTTAGGAGTTTGCATTTTAATAAAGCACCAAGATAACTCAGAAGTAGATTTTCTAAGGAACAAATTTTAAGAAACTGCCTTAAAAACTTTTAAAAATTGTAGATAGACTGTATACATAAGATCTTGTTCATAGCTCAGTCTTATTGCTTTCCATTTAAGTTATAAGTAGATTTTGAAATTGTTAAGTTAATCAATGCTGCGATGATTCTTGAATGTAAATGTTAGTTTCATGTGGCTCATACCTAGAGGGAATTCCAGCTCTTATCTCTAAACCATACTTTTTAGGGCTGTAACTATTACTGTTAAAGCTATAAAATATTATCTTACCCAACTCAGAGCCATCATTTTTCCAGAGATTATAAGTAGAAAATAATGGAAGAATCTTTTTGTAAAATTAAATTTCTTAGATTTTGACACTTTTTAATTTCTAATGGTTTTTGAACTTTATGAAGACTGAAGATGAAAATTTTAATTAATTGCCTTAGAACCTAGAATAGGTCAAGATCTCTTGAGTAGAAGAATCTTTTTTGCATAAACATTTGCAATTGCTGTTATTATATATATATATGTACATATTTTAAAATACAGTAATAAAACAAATGAAACAACCAGTGGGATATATCAATATGCTAGATATTATACAAAGAAAATTGCATACATGTTTACTTCATTAAAAAAAACGAAAACGTGGGTTAAGTTTCAATTGGTTTTTCAAAATGAATACAATGTCTTGGCTTGTCCATCTTAAATTTGTATGTGTATATCATTAATTATCATCCAATGGAATGAAACTTTTATAAGAAACACATCAAGTTGGTCATCTTTGGTATTTAGTAAGAAACAAAGTTTAATAATACACAAAATGGTTTTATTAGAACAGTTTGATAACTCAGCTTTTTTACATGAGAAATTTGAACTCTAGTCATATCTCTGTTAGCAGCTAGTATAACTTCTAGTTTTGCCTTATATCTGGTCCATTTTTTATATAGAAGTATCAAGTAGCATTTTAATCTTTTTGTCTATATCATTTATAATTATCTTGTTGAGTCTTTATTTTTAATTATTTGTCATTATTTGGTTTTCTGTGGTATTTCTAAAGTACCTGGACTCTTTTAGAAGCTTATCATTTGAGTTTTATAGATTCATTAGCCCTTTGTCTTCAGAGACTATATAAAACAAATTATACCTCATTGGAATTAGTAATGGATATTATTAATTGAATAATTACTAATATTATTTGGTTAGTTAATATTTAATTGAATTAATTTTACTTGAATTAATTAGTTGAAATTAATTGGGAAGTAGTTTGATAAAACTTTCCTGTCACATGACAAAATATGTAAAGTTCAAAAATTGCTTTAATTCACTTGGAAGTTTTTATTTTTGCTTGATGCTACTGAAGTAAATGAAAGTAAACTGTTGATACTTGTTTCTAGGAAATAATTTCCCATTATAATCAAATTAATGGAAGTTGGGAAGAAGCAGATATATTGCATCTTTCTTGTCAGATATTTAAGGTTTATTTGTAGGATTTTGGGTTTTTTTTAAATAACATTTTTTAGAAACCAGGATAGAAAAACATCAGGATCCCTAAACTCTGATTATTTTTTTCTTTTGTTTTTAAATGAAGACTTTTGTTTAGCAATTCTTACTTGAAACTGCTTAAACTGAATACACAAAGATTATTAGGGTACTATTTTCATGGTGAGTATTTATTGGAGTGTATTTTTGTTAATCATATTAGAAATTGGACTATTTTTTGCTTTATTAAAGTTTTTTTATCCTGGATATAACTTTCAAAGAGGCTAATTCAGATGCATTTTGTGCATATACTCTGCATAAGAAAAATCTTTTTAAGTAGGAAAACATGTCCTAAATCTCATAACAAAAACTATATGTTTATGGATTCATCTATTATAATATTTCTACATGTTATTGAAACTTGAATGAATAACTATTTAAAGTTTGAACTATTAATGCCTTTGGTATTTAAAAACAGTAAGTTATAGACAAGTAAGTACTCTAGAACCTTAATTTGCAAAAGCATTTGTTAATTGATAAAGAGAATATAGGTTATTATTTAAAATTAAAATACCTGTACTTAGTAAACCAAGAGATTCCTCTAGGTAGTAAATAATATCATCATTTTTGCTATTCCATTTAGGCTTTAGAGAAATTCTGGGGAAAAGGTCAAAAAATAGCTGTCTTATGAAATAATATGATGCTTATATAACTTTTATGGTATTTAGTGTTTTTGAAATCTGCTTTTTTAATCCTTTGGTCATGAGTCCTGGTCAAATTAAAGATTTTTTAGTTTAACATCTGTGCACTCAAAGTGAAACATATAATGGTCACTGGTTTAAATATATCTTAAACTAAGTAATTTTTAAATAGTAGATATTGGGAGAAGAAAAAATGAAAAATGTTTATTTTGTGTGTAGTTGTCTCTCCTGAACTAAAAACACTTGACAAATACCATTTTGACAAATACAGAGAAGTGCAGTTTATTATATTCTTTTATTGTCATAATTGTTAAATGTTTATAGCAGAAGTAATCAGTAAATTTTTTGTTTTAATTAAAACAATTGAGCCATTATTTGATTCAAAAGATCACAGTATATATGAAAGTAATTATAATTGTCTTATGAAAGTTTTATTTAAATGACTTTATATGTAATATGTAAAGGCTTTTTAAGAGTTTGATGCGAATTTGAAACTGATTTTGGGGAGAAAGAATGGATAAACTTCTGAAAAGTCTTCATTATAGGAAGTCTTTTTGTTTGAAATTTCTAGGCTTAAAATGAGTACTGTATTTCCGTTTTTAAAAATACATTTTAAAAAATACATTTTTATTTTCTATTTAGATAAGCCATCACAAAACTCAGAAAATGAACAAAATTCTGTTACCTTGGAAGTCCTGCTTGTGAAAGTTTGCCACAAAAAAAGAAAGGTAACATAAAATTATATTGGTAGATTAAGTAAAATAATTTTTTAAACTGAATACGTTCATGTGTATATACTTTTAAACCTTGAAAGCTTTTGACTATATTGATGCCTGAATTGTAAAATTGATAACCTCTTTGCCAATCTTCCATATCTTTTATTTTTCTAATCTGGCTATAGGTATATGTGTAAAACTTTCTTCTATAGGAGTCTGACAATGATGGGAAGAAGCTGTCTTTTAGCATCTTAAGACATAAATTCAGTTACTTCCCTACCACACAGTCTCTTAGCTTATTTTTTAGCTATGTTTACCAATTAAAATTTTAAATAAGGGCTAAAAGAGTTTTTCCCAAAAGGATTACCTTTTGTAATGCTACTCTGAGGCAGAGAAATTCTGTTGCCAGCATTCCCAGCCATTAACTTGGTAATACATTGCTTCAAGTTTTTATTATAAGATCATATCATCATAGAAACAAATGTTATAATGGTTAAATTTGCTAGGTAACTCACCAGAGCCAGCAGAGACACTTTTAGCAGCCTTAAGTCCTTGGGTATTTCAAGAGTAGGAATGACTTATATGAAGTTCCTGTTTCTGATGTTCTTTCAAAATTGTAGTAAGGTGATACAGGGTTGGAAAGCTGTGCAAGTGCATTGTTATGTAGTGGACTAAGATGACAGGAGACAGAGTAAGTATATATTAAAAACTTTAAAGTTGAGAAATACCACTCTCCATACCTACCCAGCCCTGTTGTGCACATGACAAGCAGTGATGTGAAAATTCTTCAATATATTTTTTTATTTAGGCAAAAATATGTGAATATATTTATAGTATGATCCTTTCTGTGTTTCAAAAAATAATAATAAACATTTTCTTGGGAGGATATGTTAATATTAGTCATCTCTGGAATGTAAGACTTGGAGCATGGGGGAGACTTATATTTCTCATTTTATACTCTTGTAGAATAGAATTTTTTTTTAGATCATAGCATGTATTCATTTGAAAAAGAAGCTACCATAAAATATGTACTGTATTTTCGTGTTATAAATGTCTAAGGCATCTTTTTTCAAATGTGCTCTTTCAGTGTAACTAGTTATGTAGTTACAGAACATTACTCATAAGGTGATTAATATTGCCTCTAGTAAACATTTAAATATACAAATTACCCCTTTCATAATGTCGTTTACAGTGGGGTTATAATTATCTTTTTTCATTGCCATTGGTCTCATCAATTATTTTGTTAAACAGAAAATTTAAGGGAAAAGATTAATTTATGTGAGTTTAACATTTTAATCCTGGTTTTAATTCCGTATTTCTAATTTAAAACTTTCAGATGACCGTCAGCTAAATATTTTCAGTATGTTATAGAAACCCTCATTTGTGTTAATATTTGGAACATAGTTGTTCCAAATTTTCTTTTTGCTTTGTCAACAATTTTCAGAAATACGGTTAGAATTTTAGCATACCAATTATAGCAAATCATGGCCTCTACCATGTTTCATATAGCTGTGATTACAAGTTTTATTGTAATTCTTATGATTGCATATGTCTAAATAAATATAATTTAATAATCTTTACTTTTGCAGGATGTAAGTTGTCCAACAAGGCAAATTCCTACAGGTAAAAAGCAGGTGCCTTTGAATCCCGACCTCAATCAAACAAAACCTGGAAATTTCCCATCCCTTGCAGTTTCCAGTAATGAATTTGAACCTAGTAACAGCCATATGGTGAAGTCTTACTCATTGCTATTTAGAGTGACTCGTCCGGGAAGAAGAGAGTTTAATGGAATGATTAATGGAGAAACCAATGAAAATATTGGTAATTTTAATTTTAATAATTTTACTAGATTTGTCATTGGAGGTTAAGATGATTAATGAAAGTGATCGAAGCAGTATATCTTTAATAGTGTTCATAATTTTGTATTATTTTTGAGTTATTTTAATAATGTAAGGCATTACCATTCCAAGGAACAAAATGATGCAGAACTAGAAATAAATTGCATATGTTCTAATCGCATGGCCTTTTTTTGCAAATTTCTGATGGTCTAATAATATAATTTTATGGTAGATTGCCCAGGCTCTTAGACTGTTGGCTATTGTGCTATACGAGGTATTTAATTTATAAAGTTCTCATTATTACGTGATGAAACATTTCATGTAGTAAAAAAAAATAAATTGAACACTGGATGGAAAAGACTGGTATTTTAAATTAGTCTCTCAGCAAACAATAAATTCACCCGTCCCCAACACTGGAAAATTTCATACATACAGAATAGTCAAAAGGATTTTATAGTGAACATCTATATTCCCACCACTTAGATTCTACATTAATATTTTATTATACAATTATACTCTTATACAATAGATTGGTTATCACTTATCTATTCCACTAATTCTGAATCACCTTTGTGGTAATCATTCAATCAACATATAAGTGCTGGGGATACAAAGATGATTAAAACATCCGTCCTATCCTCCAAAGGCTCACAGCCTTAAATATGGAGATAGACATAAAATAAATACAGTTGACCCTTGAACAATGCAGGTGTTAGGGATACCTAACGTGCCTCCCTGCAGTTGGAAATCTGTGTGTAACTTAAGCCCTCCACATCTTCTGTTTCCAACTACACATCAGAAATACAGTTGATCCTTTAAAAGAGTTTGAACTGTATGGTGTGTATAAGTGGACCTGAGCACTTCAAACCTGTGTTGCTCAAAAGTCAGTTGTATTTACAGCAAAATGATGAGGGGCATAATAGGTATATGTGAAGTTCAGTGGAGAAGCACCTTGAAAGAAATAATCTTTGGGTCTTGAAGTATCCTTTAAAGTTCTTGAATAGTAACCATGAAGAGGATTTTTTCTCCTAGCCTAGCAGGATCATTCTGAACAAAAGATAACATTCACACAAATGTGGGGTTAATGTCAATGAATGTCACAAAGTAAGGACATATGTATATATACACACACATATATATATGTATATACATATATATGTATATTACAAAAAAAAAAATAAAATCAAAGTGTTAAATTTGGGTATTGTAACTTAAGTGTAATTTATACCTCATTTGGGATGAATGTGATATGTTAAGGAACCACATATCATAAATATGACATTTTTGCTTGAATATTTGATTCATGAGACATGTTTGTTAAATTCAGATGTCAATGAAGAACTTCCAGCCAAAAGAAAACGAAATCGTGAAGATGGGGAAAAGACATTTGTTGCACAAATGACAGTATTTGATAAAAACAGGTAATATTGATGGACAAGTGAGGCTCCCATAATATTTTTAGATATGTTTTTATTCTGAAATAGAACATGATAATAATATTTCTTTACCTTTATTTCTCTTTATTCTTATGACTGAAAAAAACAAATTTGTGAATACTGAATTTTTCTTTTTATCACATAGAAAGCAGTAAACATAGATAAGGAACTATTTGAATGGCTCAGTTGAGATGGTTTATTCAACAAGTATTTTCTGGTGCCTACTCTTTCTCGTACACTGTTCTAGGCAGTGAGAATGCAACAAAATCCTTGCCTTCATGGAGCTTAACTTCTAATGGAGGAAACCCCCCTCTAAAAAAAAAAAAATTAACTGATGGCGCTTAGTAGTGAGTACTGTAAAGAAAAAGAATAAATGATGGTTTTATAGAGAAGGCCTCTGAGAAGATAATATTTGAGCAGATACCTGAATGAAGTGGGCCCTGTGCAAATCTTGAGATTATGTATTTACTGAATTAAGGAAGAAAATTGTGTGTAATCATCATTGTATGGCTCTGTGCATTTGGCATAGTATAGCAAAGAACACTTGGATTTATAATCTTGGCAGTTTTCATTTGAGAATGAAGCATCTTAGTGCCAATGAAAGAAGATCTAGGAAGCAAATGCATTCTTTTTTGACAGCATTGAAGGTGAAACTTAAAACATGCCATGATTTCTTGTCCAGGCTGCTCACTGTTGGCTAACACAGTTCACTGTCAGGTATAGGAGAAAGCCAAGAAAAGCAACTAGTATATATCCTTGTACTCTTTTAAAAAGTACTAGATTGTTGCTTTAATATAATCACTTTATATTATCTTAAAGCCAAGAAAAGCAACTAGTATATATCCTTGTACTCTTTTAAAAAGTACTAGATTGTTGCTTTAATATAATCACTTATTAGCCACCAGGTAAAGAAAGGTACAAAGCTTTTAATAGGGAGGCAAAGATGGTTAGGAATAATAGCACAGATTTTGGCTACCATATTGTCTTAGAATATATCACTTTATGTCACTTAATATTACTACGGGCAGAATTGATGTTATCTTTTTTAAAGTAAGAAATTTGTGAATCAGATTTAAATGGAAAACAACAGAAATGTACTAGGAGATAGTGGTTGTGTCTGTGGGAGAACCAAGCAGGATGTGACACACTGGGCTTCATCGATGTTGGTAAATGTTCTATTTTAAGCAGCATGGGGAGGTACATTGTGTTCTTTTCAAAATTCTTTACATACATATTACCTTGCATATAAACATTCCTTACATATATTGTACTTTACATATATATTAATATATTCCTTGTACATGAGAAATACTGCTTTTTTAATGATAAAAAGTACTGTGGAAGAATTTTCTCTCATTTCGAAAATCTCCAAACTTATAAAAAAGTTGAAAGAACAGTACAGGTAATTAATGCCTATTCACCTAGATTCATCAGTTTTTAACATTTTACCATATTTGATTTATTTGTAAGTATTTTCTTTTTGTGATGAAGCATTTGAAAGTTAGATTATGACACTCATTTCTCCTTAACAATTCAGGACATATTTCCTAAGGAACAAGAACATTGCCCTCCGTAACCATAATACACCTATCATGTTAAGGAAATTAAACTTATACAAATACAATACTCTCTCCTCAGTTGACCCCAATAATGTCCTAAAGCTGTTTCCCTCTCCCCCACCAATTGAGAACTGATCTGTAGCAACTTGTCATTTGCTATGTCTATTCAGTTTCCTTTAATTTGGAGTACTCTCCAGGCTTTTTTGGCTTTTTTGCCTTTTGTGATACTTTTTAAATGCAGAATGCCTCTCAAATTCGACTTTTGTTAATGGTTCCTTAATGAATAGATTAAGGTTAAACATTGGGGCAGGAACACTGCATGGTGACATGTTCTTTGTGCACATCACAGACACATTCAGTTTGGGCACTTGGATAAAGTGATATTCACCATGTTTCTCCATTGTAACAGTACCTGTTCCCTTTATTTAGTTTGTAATCTCTATAGTAATACATGAAACTGGGTAAATGTCCCTTTTCCCCCAATAGCCTTTTACCCAGTAGTTTAGCATCCATTGATGATTCTTGCTTGAATAAATTATTCCTATGATAATTAATAACTTTTTATCATTTCTTCCACGTTTATTAGAAGTTTCCTGTAAAGAAGAGCATTCCTTCCCTCAACTTTGAAAAAAATCAGTATGGATTAACATATTCCATGTTTATTCATTCTCCTTTAATCTGTTCATGTGATTATTCGTTTTAATGCCCAATTGTCCCAGATTTGGTCAGCAGGAGCCCCTTTAAGTAGGCTCTTGTGTCCTTTTGACTTAAATGTATTTAAGTCAAATATATTTATTTTTTTGTTTTTCCTTATTTTCTGGAATTGGCCATTTCTTGAAGGAATCTTGGTTCCTTTTAGTAGAGGAAAAATATTTGCAAGCCAAGATCTGGGGAATTTGATGTGAAAATTCTCTTTATAGTCTCAGAAATGAAAGTCTCCTTAAAGAATAACCAAAATTCAAATGCCATAGAAAAAGTATGAAATATTGAGCAAAATAAACTTATTATGTAAGCAAAAACATAAACCAAGTCGAGATAAAAATGACAAGTTGGGAAAATTAATTTCAACTCATACTATATAGATGTTAATATAAAAAGATCATACTAAATTTAAAAAATCTCAGCCCAATAGATGAACAAGAGATAGAACAAAATTGTTTACAAAAAAAGTCATTCTTAAACAATTCAAAGATATGACATCTGATTATAAAAGTACACTGAGAGGCTATTTTTTTTCACTTACCAGTTTAGCAGAGATCAAAAAACTTGTTAAAGCACTATTGATGAGGCTATGGAAAAAGGGCTTCCTCATACATTACAGGTAGGAGTAAATTGGATTGAATGTGTCAAAGGCAGTCATAAAATAGAATATTATATAATATAAACATGTGAGGGAAGTTCCTTTTCAATTAGAAGTATATGAATTTAGAAGTATATGAATATTACCTATTCAAGTAATAAAATTAGCTTTTTGAAATGTTAGGTTGAATAGCTTTGCTGATATATGTACTTTTGAAATAGAATAAATTCAAGTAGCACAGTATAAAGATAAAATTTTTAAGTCTCAAAATCATTTCGTGTTAAGAGTCAGTCTTTGAAGACAGACTATCCGGATTCAGTTGCTAGCTCTGGTTACTTACTGTGTCATCTTAAGGCAAGTTACTTAACCTCTCTCTGTACCTCATTTTTCTCTTCTGAAAAATGGAGTAATAGTGTCTTCATAGAGCTGTTGGTAGAATTAAATGAACTGTGTAAGTTTTTTAAATAGTGCCTGGCACATCGTAAGCACTCAATAAATGTTAGCTATTATCATTTAACAGAATTTCTCTCTAGACCGATGAAGAGAAGCCAGATTCTTGCTATATACAGTTAATTCTTGAGTATGGTTGAAGAATGGTGTGTAGGGTAGTAGTGTTACCAGTGTTTAAAAGTATGGAAAATAATATAAACTATATACACACACACATATATGTACATACACATTAAAACTGTGCTGTGGGTATGGGTATAAATTTGATTCTTTGATTCAACTGTTATTTCATTTATCCATGAAATGTTTATTGAGCACCTATATGTGCCAGGTGCCCCCACGATCTTATAGTTATTAGAGTCATAATCATAAATTATATTACTGGTCAATTATAAAAGTCAAGAATTCTAATTCAAATATTTACAATAGTTAAAAATAACAGAAGCATAATTCTTAGTGGTCCCTATGGCAAGTATTGTAACACTGTCGTTAAAAAGTATTTTAAAAAGTATAAAGCATGTGTGCTGGCTTTATACTCAGTGTTTAAAACTTACTAAATTTTGAGACCTTAGGCATATTATACTTTAAGTATTTAAAGTTATATCTGAGTAGCTACATTAGTGAAATAATTCACTAGTAACAATAGTTATTAGTGCAACTCATTAAAATTGCTTTTGTCAAGAATGAAGTGTAGGTATATCTTAAAATTTTGTTGGGTATATCAGCTAGTTTATAAATTTAATAAATGCTTTTTAGTATAAATCTAAAGATGTAGAATTTGTGTACTTACAATAATACATAGGTTACTTTAAAGTGTATGTGTTTGTCTAACAGGCGCTTACAGCTTTTAGATGGGGAGTATGAAGTAGCCATGCAGGAAATGGAAGAATGTCCAATAAGCAAGAAAAGAGCAACATGGGAGACTATTCTTGATGGGAAGGTATGGACTGCTTAGAAGGTTGAGCACGTTATAGTTATGAACTCCCATTTTTGATTGATGTTTTCTTCTTCCCCAAATGCAAATCCGTTGTTGGAAGTAGAGTCCTTTGTTTTTATACTTTGGAAAACACAAATAAAATTATCTAGTCAGAGTATTTAATGGAAGTCATCGTCCTTGGAGCCAGACCAGGTTTAGGTATCTACTCCTAGCTATGTGGCATCTGGCAAGTTATTTAAGCTTTGGGTCTCGGTTTTCTCATCTGTAAAACGAGGCGTAGAATTTTGATGGATTAAATGAAATAATTAATGAAATACTTTTAGCACTGTGCCTGGCATAAAATAAGTGCTCAATAAATGTTAACTGCAATTTTAAATCCCATTCATAGTAACAGCAGGTAACATGATAACTAATGATAAATTTATCAAGAAATCTGCAGAACTTAGGTAAAGCATACTTAAAATAACTTTTAAGAGACTTAAAAGAATAAGTAGGCATACATACATTTCTTGAATAGGCAGACTCAACAGAATAACATCACGTATTTCTAAATATATTTGGTCAGTGTATCATCACAAGCAAAATTCTAAAAGGATTTTTTTTTTTTAAGCCTTAAAATGAGTCTCAAGTTAACAGCAATATGTAATAATACTAAGGAAAATTATGGAAAAGTTTTCTGAGAGCCTTACAGATAGTAGAACATACTATAAAATTAAAAGAACTTAAATTATATGATGTAAGCATAGGAATAGGCAAGCATATCACTAAAGCATAGTCCTGAAATAGCTTCATGTACTTTGGGAAGTTAGTCATGGTAAAATGAGTGTTAGATCTGTGTGGGAAAGAAAGACTGACTTGTTCATGAATTGTTACAGAACTGGTCTCTAGCCATCTGGAAATAAACTTAGATCTAATAAATATCAGAAAGCTCATAAATGTAAATGTAAATATTAACAATATATAATTTCAGAAAAAAATGTAGGGGAAGGTTAATATAATCTTGCTATGAGGAAAGCCCTTCTAAGTATGATACAACAGCTAGAAAGCATAGAATAAAAATGACTAAAATGAATCATTTCTATACTGCTAAAATATAAATTTAAAAACATGATGGACTGGGGAAATATTTTTAATATACAAAAAGCTAATATAAATACATAGTTTTATAAATCAGTAAGATAAGCAATCTAATTAGAAAAATAAAGGACAATCAGGCAGTTCTTAAAGCAACAAATATAGATAGCCAGCAAGCTTTTAAAAATATATTCAACCTCATTAGTATTCAAAGACATGCAAACAAAGTCAGGGATATTACTTTTGACTACTAGTTTGACAATAATTAAAAAGATTGACAGTTTATAGTTGGATATGTGAGGACACACTCTCAGTGCTTTAATATAAGAAGTTGGTACAACCTTACCAGAGGGCAGACTGGCAACATGGATAAAAATTTAAGTTGTGTATATAGTCATTAACAATTCTATTTCTACAATTTTACCACAAGGTAGTAATTGATAACTGAAAAGATGTAGGTAATGGGTCTTGTCAAAAATTTTTAAACAGTGAAAAATTAGAAAATTAAAAAATTAGAAAAAAGCCATTAAAAAAGACAATACTTTGACAGGAACATTTCTATGATATTTAATTTTTATATAATAGTATATACTCCCACTTTATAAAATAAATGATAATAGTGATTATTTACAAATGATGAGATTTCATTTCTTGTTAATTTTTCCCAAGAAATAATTTGAGGCAATGTGAAATGGACTTCTTTTTAAGTCAGAGCATATAGATTTGCTTCTTTTTAAAGTTCTATGGTGTTCTTTTAAATAAATATCCCATAATTTACTAAAACAATGCTACTTGAATGGTTGTTTTTTACATTTTCAAAAATAATATACTTAATACATGTATCTTTTTGCGTTGCAAATATTTTTATAAGATAAATTCCTAGACATGGACTTACTGTGTCAAAACTAGTTTATATGATCACATTTTTACCTCATTCCAATGTAAAAGTAGAGTTTTAAGAGGATTATTTATAATAAAGATATAGAAGGAGTTAGGCTTGTATGGCAGTAATATAAATAGGAGCTATTGAATGTTTCTATAAAAGGGACTACTAATATGAAAGTCTGAGAAGATTATTTGATCTCATGGATTGAGAAGTAAAAATTAGAAGCAGGCGGAGCAGCTGAGCTACTGTGGTAATAAGGTAGTAAGGATCTATAATTTGTGATTGTATAAAAAAAAAAGTAGGAGTCAAATGTAATTCTGAAATTTTTTAGCTTAGGTTCACTAGAAGGTTGATAATGCTAGGAACAAAAATAATTATACCTGGGAAGGAAAGAAAAGATAACAAGTTCACATCTAAACATTTTAGTTCAAGGTGACATTGATATCCAAGTGGTGATGTCCAATAGGTGGTCAGAGATATACTGGTTTAGAGCTCAGATATAAAGAATGGAGAACCAGTTTGAGATCATTAGCCTAATTAGGTATATCATTGGGGATGGGTAAGAGACAGGGGCAGATGGCTAAATGTTAGCTGGGAATTAAGGAGAATAAGAGAAGAGTAAGTAAGTAGTCTTATAAATGATGAGAGGTAGAGGAGAAAAGCCAAAATGGTTGGTTCAGTGTCCCAAAACACAAAGAAAAGAAGCAAGGGCAGTCATCAGTGAAGCTAAGGGAAGGCAAAAAAAAAAATTACTAATTGCTATAACTGTTCAATTTAGAAAAAAATTAATTGGTCATCTAAAAGTGTTTGCAAACTGAGAGGCTTTGGGCACCAGAGTTTTTTGTTGTCGCTCTTTTTAAAGACATTTTAAATTGGTTGCCAGCATAAAAAATGGCAAGTTTTCCCATTAGAACTTTGATTTCTGACTTCTTTTGAAAAATCTGAAAATCTGGCTGTGTTGGGCCAATGTTTGCACGTGGCGGCAAATCAGTTACAGCTGATAAGTGACTCCCCTTTTTAGACAGCCTGAGCTCTCCAATACTACAGTCTCTGTTGTGCCATATATTTACTTGCTAGGCCATCTCTGTAGGCATTTTGGGTTTTGAAGGGAAAAAATCTGTTGATTTAAATCAAATTCACATTAACTTATAATCAATATTATTATTTTAATTTCTACAAATTCTTTTGATTCATTATATGGAATCTTCACTCTTCTTTTTTTTTTTTTTTTTTTAAGAGGCTGCCTCCATTTGAAACATTTTCTCAGGGACCTACACTGCAGTTCACTCTTCGTTGGACAGGAGAGACCAGTGATAAATCTACAGCTCCTATTGCCAAGCCTCTTGCCACTAGAAATTCAGAGAGTCTCCATCAAGAAAACAAGCCTGGTTCAGTTAAACCCACTCAGACTATTGGTAAGAAAACATCGCCATCACAGTAATGCTTTGCAGAGTTAAGATTTAGGCTTTAGATTAATTCATTTGTCTTTTGCTCCAATTATTATTCTTTGAAGATTGTTATTAGAGAGACAAATTATGAGCCATAATAATTTAGGGGTCTCCTACATTAAATGTAAAGTTTTGTGTGTTAAAGTACAGATCAACAGTCTCTTATCCAAAATCTTTTTGTTAGATGTGTCTGGGAATATTTTTTTCTTTTTTCTTTTAATTTTAGAAGCATTTCACAGTACACGTGCCATATAATATAGAACAACTCCAGATGAGGTCTAGATAGCCTTATGCCAATTTAGGACAAGTTTTTCCACTAAATAAAGTTGCCTCAAACTCATGAGAAAATGATTGGTTTTCAGAACTTTTTAGATTTTGGAATTGCAGCTTTATAGGACTTTGAGATCATATGCTTTTTACAATTCATGTAAAACTTTATGTTGTAGAACTGAATTCAGTATTTCAGTGTGTTTTTATAATTTTAGGGCTGGAAGAGGACCGTTATAACCTGAATTTTACCAGGTTAAATTTTGCAGTAATTTTTTAAGAAGAAAAACATTTATAAATGGAGTTAGCTCTGTTGGGTTAAGGTCTAGGTTACAGTGGTCTGTCATTTTGTATCTGCCTGATAGGAACACTGTCTTTGACCTAAGAGTATCCATGTGTTTTTATCTAAGTTTGTGTAAAGAAGGCAGAAGGCTTACGACAGCTAGCTGTCTTTGAGATTACCACTCATGTCCGTTTATTGTGTGCAAGTCATTATAAGAGTTAGATTAAAAAGATAAAAAATGGCCACGTCAGAGAAAAGATTTCTCAAGTAAATTGTGGTCTGAGCATGTCTCAAAATACTCTGACCAATCAAATAGGTAAGTTTCAAAGAAACTGAGAAAAAAAGTTTTATACAAAATTATATGTATGAATTAGTTATGTTAGGGAAAATGAAAACATTTTAAGTCTGTGAAGAAATATACCAAAATTATTTTAATGGTGATGGATTATCTTTTGGATTTGTAATGATATTAATACAATCATTTTTTACTGAATCTCTGTTAAACCAACATTTAATGGATGTCTGCTCACTGCTTTGCACTAGAAATATAAAGACAAAGCAAAACCACACTATGACCTCAAAGGGCTTAAAACATTACAGTGACTACATATATTTACTTGGGTTACTTTTATAATGACTTAGGACATAGGTGGTTTTTAAAGGAAAAGTACGGCTCCTACCAATAAAGATCTTAATATCTGGTTAGGGGTGCTGATTAAGGGGGTTGTTTATTCACTTGAGGATGAGAACAAAAATTATGTTAAATACCACAGGTAGAATTCTGTGAAACTTTTCATGTTTAAGTGTTTTCACGAGATACATTATCTCACTTTTTAGAAGCAATTATTTGCATTAAGTATAAAAGTATATATTTTCAGCTGTTAAGGAATCATTGACTACAGATCTACAAACAAGAAAAGAAAAAGATACTACAAATGAAAATCGACAAAAATTAAGAATATTTTATCAGGTAAACATAGCTGACCCTTTTTTTTAAGTAATCATGAAATGCTTTTGTTTTTCGTGTTACATCTAAACTATTTTGGATATTTAAATTTTAAAAAATGTCTCTAGCTTGATTTTTCTTTTAAATTGTTTTAACTTTTTAAAGGTGATATTGAAACAAAATATTTCGAGATGTTTAAGTTGTAGGTTTGCTTCTTTTTTTTTTTAAGTTCCTTTATAACAATAACACAAGACAACAAACTGAAGCAAGAGATGACCTACATTGCCCTTGGTGCACTCTGAACTGCCGCAAACTTTATAGTTTACTCAAGCATCTTAAACTCTGCCATAGCAGATTTATCTTCAATTATGTTGTAAGTAACTTTTCATTTTTTTCTTACCAAGAATATATCATGCATTATATATTGACTTACAAAAATGGTAGTTTTTACAAAATACCAAAATTTCTGCTTTTGATGGATTGTTGTATGCATGAATTACAATGATTTGGAGTTTATGCACATTTACATAGTGTACCTATAGTGACACATAATCCTCACATCAACTCTTTGAATTAAGTGGTAATTTCCTGATTCTTACTTAGACAAGAAATAATTTAAAAAGTTTCCAAGCCAATAAATGGCATAGCCAGGATTTTAACACATCTTTTGAGGTTCTCTGACTTCCTGTTTACCATGCTAGTATGCCTGGCTTATTTTAGTTTTCAAAACTAAAGGAAAAGTTTTCAAAACTAAAGGAAAAGCCTCCACAAGTACTTTTTAAATTAATTGAAAATGAGGGATAGATATTTAGGGTAGAATAAGTAATATTTTCTTTTTCTAAACACCTTGGCATTTTTGTTACAGTATCATCCAAAAGGTGCTAGGATAGATGTTTCTATCAACGAGTGTTATGATGGCTCCTATGCAGGAAATCCTCAGGATATTCATCGCCAACCTGGATTTGCCTTTAGTCGTAATGGACCAGTAAAGAGAACACCTATCACACACATTCTTGTGTGCAGGTAGGTAAAAAGGTCATAGAACAAAAGTTTTTTCTCTGACTTTTATTGATGATAGAGGAACAAAGGGGAGCCAGACAAAAGATAGTATTTAGGTGGGAATCATCATTTCAATACTGGCTAAGCCTCGGGGATGGTATACTGCTTTATAACCTTCCTCAGCTCCTATTTCTACACGGTTTTCTCACTTCCTCCTTACAGCTTTTTTCCTGTGTTTTAAATGTTAATGTCACTATGGCTGTAGTGGTTAGGGGGATTAAAGAATTCTAGTGGAGGTTGCTGTGTTCACACCTAGCTAGAAACCCATAAGAAAAGAAGGTAATCTGTTTGGGTGGTGTGCAGTATAAAGACCCCTATCCCTGTCATTTAGTATTATATCAACATTTCTTTACATTAGGCCAAAACGAACAAAAGCAAGCATGTCTGAATTTCTTGAATCTGAAGATGGAGAAGTGGAACAACAACGAACATACAGTAGTGGACACAATCGCCTGTATTTTCATAGTGATACTTGTTTACCTCTCCGTCCACAGGAAATGGAAGTAGATAGTGAAGATGAAAAAGATCCTGAATGGCTAAGAGAAAAAACCATTACAGTAATTATTATTATCATCATCACTATTGACAATGATTTTAGAATGTTATGATTAAATGATTTTTGTTTGAAAACTAATTGTTTAATATGAATTAAACTTTTGGCTTAGTGTAAAGGAGCTTTTTCTAAATTAAAGAATTCAGGAATCCACAATTTTTATAATTGTGTGATTTAAACAGTTACCAAGTAAAGAAACACAGATTTTCTTGTGACTTTATAGTGTTTTTTTTTTTCCATTTTATTCATAGGTAACTATTTCATAACTTAGGAACTCCTTTTAAAATGACTGCAACTAGAAGTTTTTAAGAAACGTTTCTACTTTGCTGTATAAGTCATAATATTTTTAGTCAAAAAATTCCATTTTTGACATTCTCAAGTTTTTCTTAGAAATACCAATAATATTTATTCTGCATTTAATAGGTTTTTTCCTTTTTTCTTTTTCAGCAAATTGAGGAATTTTCTGATGTTAATGAAGGAGAGAAAGAAGTGATGAAACTATGGAATCTCCATGTCATGAAGCATGGGTAGGGTATTTCTAAATTCAAATATTCTATTTTATATCCGCTTTGCTGCTTCATATTCTATAAATCTACCTGGGTTAGATTCTTATATAAAATTCTGTTAATTTAGATATAACATGTCTGAAATTTTACCCTGATCCAAAGTATTATAACTGCGTAAAGGAAAATGGTGATCCTCAAAGATTGTTATAAGGAAGGCACTAGCTCTAAAAACAGGTTTTTATTTTTAACGTGTCCCTTTTTTTTAATGACCCAATTTTCATTCCTTATATTGCCGGGGAATACAAAAATAATATGCCATGAGCTACATTCCAGGAAATCCTGAAAATTACTTACTACAGTTATTACCATAATTTTTAAAAATTGCTAAATTATGCAGAATAAAATATAAGTGGCTTTTATGATTTTTTTATTACCATTTCATAGAGGACAAAGGTAGAACAATCCTTATTTCTCATACCTTTGGCTAAAAGTATATTCCAAAGCATTGTTTTTCCTGCAGATCTGCCTCCTTCCCTGTGTGAACTATTTACCTGTCAGTACACACATTTTTCTTCTCTACCTTCATTATTGTTAGATCCTCATTTAAGGCTTTCATCTATAGCACAAGCTTCCAAAGTTTTTTTCATTTATAGATAAGTGAAATAAATGGGAAACTTTTGTTTCTTTACTCTGGGCTGGGAGAAGTGTTGTTGGTACATAAGTTCTAGTCCAGATGTCTGGGTGCATCGCCCATGGCCTTTTTTGTATACTACTTTGAGCTAAGAATAGTCTTCACATTTTCAGTGGGTTGTAAAAACTACAAATACCATATGATTTCACTTATATGTGGAATCTGAAAAACAAAATAAGGAAAACAAACTCATAGATACAGAGAACATTTAGATGGTTGCCAGATGGGAGGGGGTTTGGAGAGATGGGTGAAAAAGGGTTAGGGATTAAGATGTACAAATTACCAGTTATAAAAACAGTTATAGGGATGTAAAGCACAGCATAGGGTGTATAGTCAATAACATTGTAATAGTTTTGTATGGTGTCAAATGGGTACTAGAATCGGGGTGATCACTTCATAAGTTATATGTCTAATCACTGTGTTGTACACCTGAAACTAATATGATATTGTTTGTTGACTGTAATTGAAAAAATTTTTTAAAAGAAAAAGGGAAGATGACAGATTACATATGGCTTGCACACTCTTAAATATTTACTTTCTAGCCTTTTACAGAAAATGTTTGGTCCCCTACCTCGGAGGAATCATTTATGAGTAATTTATGTATGTGGAGGCTAGTCTAAATCTTTTTACTTTTGTCCTGATATGCCAGTTTCAAGATAGAATTTTAGTCAAATTATACTGTCTGAGTTCTGTTTTATTTTTTATTTTTATTTGTTTATTTTTAGTTTTTGAGTTCTGTTTTAATTCCTTGATCTTAATCTGTTAACACAACAACCTATTGGGGTTCATTGTATACTGACATTAAAAGTGGTAGGAAGTTGGGTGAACTATTGGGATTTTTTAAAATCCGCAATCAAGTCCCTTGTACTCTGTTGAACTCTGTTCTAGTGCATAACTGAGTTGCCATTCTATTTGGTTAAATTTAGTTCTCTCAAATTTATTTTATTTATTATTTATTTTAAATGCACCTTATTCATAGTTTGTGCTAAACAACCACACTGTACCACATTTGTTGTGACATCTTCATTTTTTCAGAGGTTTACCATGAACTGAAAATGTAAAGAAACACAGCTTCTGAAATAAGAAAGTATGTCAAGATCAAGGGAGAGAGTAAAGGGGATAGGGTGTTCATAGAGAGTTTATGAAAGTGGTGCTGGCAAGAGAAAATAATTTAATACTGCTGTATGTAATTTCATTAGGAAAAAACATGACATTTATTTTAGCTCTGGTTACTTAAACCTCTTTAATTTTTTTAAATGGTAAGATCATTCAAGTGATAGAATCTCATATTCACTGTAGTGTTACTTCTTAAATCATTTACTGGATTTGAATAGTCATTCTATAATGGTTATCACTGTTGAATTTGATAGAAATGCTTTATATTGCTATTGATGTTTTGTGTTGTTTTTATTAAATAGGTTTATTGCTGACAATCAAATGAATCATGCCTGTATGCTGTTTGTAGAAAACTATGGACAGAAAATAATTAAGAAGAATTTATGTCGAAACTTCATGCTTCATCTAGTCAGCATGCATGACTTTAATCTTATTAGTATAATGTCAATAGATAAAGCTGTTACCAAGCTCCGTGAAATGCAGCAAAAATTAGAAAAAGGAGAATCTGCTTCCCCTGCAAATGAAGAAATTACTGAAGAACAAAATGGGACAGCAAATGGATTTAGTGAAATTAACTCAAAAGAGAAAGCTTTGGAAACAGATAGTGTCTCAGGGGTTTCAAAACAGAGCAAAAAACAAAAACTCTGAAAAGGCCTAACCCCATGTTACGGACAAACACTGAAATTGCATTTTAGGGAATTCAGTCTCTAGGAAGAGTTTTGCTTATGTTTTTTTAATCATAGATTCCAAACAGGCACTGTTAGATGAAGTAAATGATTTCAATAAGGATATTTGTATCAGGGTTCTACTTCACGTCATTATGCAGCATTATATGTATATCAGTTTTATTGATGTCATTAAAACATTCTCTTGTTTGAGCATGAAAAGCAATACTTCAAAGAAAGTGTTTTTAACTTCAACAATTGTCTTATGAAATATATTAAATTGATAATTTTGAAATTATTTCATATATTTAAATTATAATGTTTTTTGCATTTGTGACTGGCTGTTTTTCTACTTTGTAATTGTGAGACATTTTCTTGGGGAGGGAAAATTGGAATGTGATTCCCTTTTTTTAAAATTGAAGATTTTTGTGAAATTATGTTGCATTACTATTTAGTCATACCTTGATCCTTTTGAAATCATTTATCAATTTGAAATCAAAAATTACAGCGTTTTGCATTGCATAAGTTCATTTTACAATTTTAAAATAGCACTTCATCTTATGCCTGTTTGAGAAGAAATTAATTTCTCACATTCAACAATGAAATGACATGTTGGTTTATAAGGTTACTTACCATTTATGTGGATAATTTTAGTGCATTGCTCACCCAGTATGTTTTAAACTTGAACATTTTGCTGTTTTGGGTTTTTTTTCCCCCCCCAATTAGGAAAGCACATGGAAAAGTAAGCTGTCCACATCTTTTCATTAGGATTGTAAACCAAGGGAAGAACAAGTTTGAGATTTTTAAGATGCCACTTTCAGGGGAGGAAATGTTCTATAAAAATGAACCAGAAAATGTTATAATTTCTTTTTGTTTGCAAGGATGTCTTTGTAATGTATTTCACGATTAGAATATCCAATACAGATAAGCTGACTTGAATTGTTTTGAGCAATTTTGCCCTGTGTTATATGTGTTTTATACACATATTTGCAGTTGGATCGTCTCCAACAGAAAGTGGTTTCACTACTGGCACATTAATAAGCACCAATAGATTTTTATTCCAACTCCAAGCACTGTGGTTAACATCACCTCAATTTTTTATTATCCTTAAAGATAATTGCATTTTCATATTCTTTATTTATAAAGGATCAATGCTGCTGTAAATACAGGTATTTTTAATTTTTTTATTTCATTCCACCACCATCAGATGCAGTTCCCTATTTTGTTTAATGAAGGGATATATAAGCTTTCTAATGGTGTCTTCAGAAATTTATAAAATGTAAATACTGATTTGATTGGTCTTTAAGATGTGTTTAACTGTGAGGCTATTTAACTAATAGTGTGGATGTGATTTGTCATCCAGTATTAAGTTCTTAGTCATTGATTTTTGTGTTAAAAAAATAGGAAAGAGGGAAACTGCAGCTTTTCATTACAGACTCCTTGATTGATAAGCTCTCCAAATGATGAGTTATAGTAAACTCTGATCATGCCTCTGGATAGTGGATCTTGAGCATTTCTCTCGGGCTTTAATTTGCTAAAGCTGTGCACATATGTAAAAAAAAAAAATAGATTATTTTAGGGGAGAAGTAGGTGTAGAATTATTGCTTATGTCATTTCTTAAGCAGTTATGCTCTTAATGCTTAAAAGAAGGCTAGCATTGTTTGCACAAAAAGTTGGTGATTCCCTCCCCCAAATAGTAATGAAATTACTTCTGTCGAGTAAACTTTTTATGTCATCTTATAATAAAAGCTGAAAAAATCCCTTTGTTTCTATTTATAAAAAAAAAATGCTTTTCTATATGTACCCTTGATAAGAGATTTTGAAGAAATCATGTTAAGATGATAAAGCATTTGAATGGTACAGTAGATGTAAAAAAAAAAATTCAGTTTAAAAGAACGTTTGTTTTTACATTAAATGTTTATTTGAAATCAAATGATTTTGTACATAAAGTTCAATAATATAAAAGCTGTATTGTTTTT